>NW_027466100.1:3585000-3760000 GCF_046127955.1 Nelusetta ayraudi | reverse complement strand
TTGAACTTCCTGCACACTCTCCTTTCAACCTTACTGTACTTCCGGTCAGCCAAAAATGCAGTGGACACGTTTTCTAATTAATGCCACGTCTGCACTATTGTGTCTTACCACTGTGGCTGTAAGTTTATAGATTTCTGCTGTGATGAAATCCAAAAATAAAGACTGATAGTTGTAACATTTAGATTGAAATGTTGTGTGCATATTTTAGGCTGAGATGCGCCTGACCTATCACAGGAGCTGCTCCCCACAGAGCGTGAGAAATGTGACATGAACCATTTAACTGCCTCTAGTCTAGACAATGAGAATGTCAGATCAAACCACTTCCTCGAGCATTTCCAGCAGCCACAAGCAAGTCACACGGGGTCACAGTAATGTGTTCTGTCAATGATTCTCTGTCCTACTGATGACGCGCTGTTCAAACAACCATAATCTCTTATTCAATAAGATGTATTTGCCCTTATTTATGATAATGTTTTTTTGTTTTCACATATTAGGCCAGTTTTCCAGGTGTCCAGAGAGTTGCACTTTGTTTTAAAAACATCAAATATGTCACTTTTTTTGATTATTTCAATATTGTTGGTGTTTTTCATACTACCAGGGAATATGACAAGCAGCTAAATAAATCATTCTCTAACAGCCACATTAATATAACAACTGTGACACATGATTTGTCTCACTTTTAAAGTAATAAACAGTATGATCATGAAAAACATGAAACAAAATGAATTGAAATTCAATAGAGAGCAGCTGAGGTGCATCATACATTGTGTGTTGACTGAAATAAAGTGTTTGGACCTCATATTGAGAACAGTCGACTCAAAAGAGGACCCACTTTTACTTTTACTGAGAGAAGAATAAACGTCACAGTAACTCACCTCCCACTCCTATTTTAATTCCCTGAAGCCAATGCTGACCAGCTTGGCCTAAACTGAATCCGGTTTATTGATTTTTATTTTCCATTTTGCTTGCAAACATGGAAGTGTACTGATTGTAGTTGAATGTATAAACATTAATTTTCACACGGGGAAAATAATTAAAGGTACATGATCATGGCCCCCTGAAGCCCACAAGATCTAATTAATCTCTGAAATGAGCATCAATTGATGATAAACAACATCGTGGAAAAACCATAGAAAACAATTTTTTCTCTTTCAGTGAACTCTGTGTTTATATTTTGCAGCATAAAATGTACGCTATAGTACTATTAACTGTGACCATTTCCTAGTGGCAGTAGTAGTACTCAAACAGGTCACTCCAAATGACAGCCTTCAGTGCTAGGCACTCCTTGAGTGTCCTCCTTGTGCCAGCCCCAGAGACCAGGCTACAGCAGAGGTTGTGTTAGCGTTTACAAATCCTCGGTCAAACGTGACCCCTGAACGGATCTGCTTCATTATTTTTGAGCCAGCCACTGAGTGACACAGGATATGGAATCATTTATTCATTTCTAAAAAATACCATGTGACTTTTATTTCAAATGTCAAGACAGGCTTACAGCAATCAAAAATAAATGACATTTTTTAGTTTCTAAGTGTAGTGTAACAAAGAAGAGTATAAAGTGAGTGAGCCGCTGGCTGCTCCTTCAGTCCCTGTGACTGCTGCAGGCCACTCCTGCATCCCCTCCATCGCCACCTCTAGCTGCGTTAGCCGCCCCAGGAAGGGGTCTCTGCCGTCGCTTGGACAGCAAGGGGTTGTTGGACAAATCCAGGTCCTTGATCTTCACCTGGTCATAGTCGACCCGCATGGTAGCCAGGGCGCTGGTCAGTTCCTCCTGTGGCGTGGCGGGAGGTGTTAAGTGGCAGCGAGCATGCTAGCTAGTGGTTGCACTGCCACCGTGTGGTTAAGCCATGAAAGTAAGCAAGCCTTCACCTTAACGTCCTCCCACAGCTCCTTGTCCTCCATCAGCACGCGAGAGGTGTGTAGGGGTGTTGGGGGGACCACCATTGATTGCTAAAAAAAAAAAAAAAATCAAAGAGTGACCAAAAATACCTTGACCTATGAAAACAGACTGTTCAAGAAGAATCTTAAAATTCAATGAAGTGAGACTGGAAAAATGTGTCAGTTAAACTCCCAACCACTTGTTTAGATGTGTCAGTAGGCCTTGAGTATTTGTTTCTGTTTTAAAAAGTTCCCAGTGGTCATAGGTGCTTTTTTGTCTTAATTTCAAGAATAGTGACATTTATGTTATATTCTTTTACCCCGTTTTCCAATTGTCCCTTTTTTCAGTTAAACAGCTAGCACTGGCGAGATTTCTCTGATCAACTGACGAATTTTAGAACTGTCCTGATAATATTATCACCATTGTCGTCATCGGGCCTGATAACGTGGTTTACTAATGGATGACTCACACTGATCCAGGGATGGTTCACAAACTGTCCAATGGTCATCCTCTCACTGGGTTCTGTCTTCAGCAACTGAACAATGAGCTGTTTGGCTGCAGGAGATAAGACAAACACAGAATCAGACGACGACACCCGTCTTTGCACTGCACACATCAAACAAGTGAAACAACAGGGATTAAAATGAACCAAATGGACAAAGCTTTCGAAATTGTTGCCAGTGCAGCATTGATATCGTGCATGAGTGATTTGTTGATATCACAAGAGCAAAAATATAGAAAGAGACCAGTCTGACTGGTTTAACTTGAGACCTAATTTCATTTTTTATCAAAGAGACAAATACATAAACATAGAAACATAGCCTGTTGTCGCCTCCCACCCCCTCTCTTTTGGTTATTTCTGGCATGCATGCCAAATGACTCACCTTCCTCAGAGACATCAGCCCACTCAGGATTAGGGAACTCATATTGGCCCAGCCTGATCCTCTGCTTCATGCCTGGAGAGATGGCCTGACCAGTATTTGAATAGAATGGAGGGTATCCACACAATCTGGAAAAAAGAAGATGCTTTCGTATTTAACTGAATGCACAGCTGATCATTGGTGGATTGACTTAGGATCACAAAACACTAAAAATCTCTGGAAAAGCAGCATTTATAATGTTCTGTATGGAAAAGTGCTCGTTATTAGCTTTCCGCAGCTGATGCTTCACTGTCCCTCCAGATGTTTTTGGACTGTAACAACAACAAGATGTCTGCTGCTCAGTGCAGGGATGAGAACTGGCTGGGGATGTTTTCACTAACCTAGACGAGGTGTCTGCAAACCATCAGTGTCTTTGTGACACTGCAAAGGGCTGATTTATAGAACTTTATTTAGCTGCACATGCTTCCTGTAAAAATGTGCAAGGGGGAAGAGCTAAAAAAGAAACTACAGTTTTACAGTTTTTATTACTGGGGAGTTGACAGACTAGAAATACATGTACTTGTTAGTCATGTATTGGTATTTCTGTAAGGTGGAACAAGGAAAGAACTACAGAACACTTAACAAATTACTAGAGGGGTCGTTGACAGACAACAGACACATGTTATTGTTAGTAATATATAGGAAAAAGTGAATGTTGCGTTATGCAGGACCTTTGCCGTAGCATAATTACAAAACACAGTACTCACAGAATGTACATGATTACGCCCAGAGACCACATGTCACATGACTTATCATATTTCTCTGGGCCAAGCACCTCTGGGGCTGAGTGGACAAACAGACACAGAATAGGGCAATAGGATGTCATGAAGTATGAAGCACAACCTCAACCAGAATATGTACACGGACACACAAAGACATTGTGATGTGAATGGCGACGGCCACATCCAAAAACAAGCTCACCAACATAATATGGAGTGTAACAGGGAGTTTGGAGGGAGTTGTGCATCGTTGTCTCCTTGGCAAAACCAAAGTCGGTGAGCTTCAGACTGGCATTGCTGTCCTTGGTGGAGTACAGCAGGTTTTCAGGCTGTGGTGTGCAAAATGACGGCATGGTTAAAGTGAGAGGGTCAGCGAAATTCAGAATAGAATAGAATGCCTTTATCTATCCCACATTGGGGACATTGACGGCAACATATAGTGCAAAGAGAAGAAAAAAAATTAAAATTAAAATTGAAAAGAAATAAAAAAATCAAATATTTATAGAGTAAGAGAGGAAAAACTAAAATGTTATATCTTATGGACAGTTTGGATTATTTACAAATTATATACATAAAATTGTGACATAAAAAAGTGATTTATTGCACCATTTTGAAATGTCAGTTTGAGAAAATGTTTTATTTATTGATTTATATTAAATTGTGTGAGCCGCAGTACCTTAACATCCCTGTGGGCGATGTCCACTTGATGGAGGTACTCAATGGCTGTGCCAATGTCATGCATTATCTCAGACGCCTCTGAATGAATAAAAACAGGCCCACGGATGAAACGCACGTGCGAAACAACACGGAAACCCTGGTTGACTTTGCTTGGATGCTGGTGACCCACCCCTCTCCGTGAAGGCCTGGTCGCCTCTGTCCTGAATACGGCTGAACAGCTCCCCTCCCTCCATACTGCAAGAGGGGTTCACAAAGAGATCAGAACTAGGACAGCGAGGGGATTCTTGGCAAACAATCAATTCTCTACTGCAAATCTCAGGCTCACAACAAAGCTGGTCCTTTTCCCTGGTAATGTACTGTTCTACTCCTCTGAGCCATGGATGTGTCAGGTTAGCTGGTAGTTAGCATGGAAGAGGAAATCCAGGCAAAAGAGGAAGCTCTTGCTTGTTTTTTCATGGTAACGTCCAATTTAATATATACTAAAATATAAATTATGGGTGAAGTTGAGTAGGTTTAGTTGTATATCATTTAATGTGACTTTGTTGTTGGGCTCTGCAATTTGGATGCCGACAGAGAAGCTTCAGGAGTTTAATAGAAGTGTTTAATGTAATGTGTGACATTGCTACCACAAGACTTTTGAGGGAACAGGCTCCTAGATATAATGTAAAAGACTATAGCTGTAGGCGATTAAGAGTTTTACTTTGCATTACAATAAATGATTTACATTTAATGAGAAAAATTTTATGACCATTTAGTTACAAAACTGTTAGCACAGCGGCATGTAAACAGTGGTCAAAAAGTGTAAAAAAGTGTTGATAATATAATCTGCACTAGTAACTGAGGGTTTGGATACAATTATTTCTACTTCTGTCTTGCGCTTCCCTGTGTTTCTTACATTGGTTTTCTACCATGTTTTGGTTTCAGTGCAAATTAAGAATATTGAATAAATTGCCATTAATCTACGAAAAAACCTAAAAGACTGGAGAGATGTGGACAGGAAAAACATTAATTAGTATAAAGGACATAATATGTTTTGAATTGGTTTTCAATAAAATGTGATTTCACCAGTTACAGAGGAGAACATATTTAACAAATTGCTTTTCGAAATTTTGAAAAATGGCCCTAAAAGCAGCACATACTGTAAACTGAAGCAAATAACAATGCAGGACAGAGGCAAAATTGCAAACAAGAAAACTGAGCCTGCAGACAAGATAACGCTCCAGTCAATTTCATGGTGATAATGATAATCCCAATGGTATTGGGATTATTATTGTCTATTGTGCATGATGTATTTTCTCCAAATTACAACATGTTTTCTGACCTGCAGGTTGTTGGGTGACTGTGTCTTTGGAACTTCTAACCACTTCTTTCCGTGAGGCCACTGGGTGGAACTCCTCATCTCATATGAACTCTAGAACTGTTGCGACAACTAGAAAAGGTCATTTTGAACCTGGATCCACAAAGTGGAAAATGGTGTAATCTAGGATTTGTGCTACCGAGACTCGGAAAATAAAGCTCCGTAACGTAACAGAAAAACCCATCTTTTTGTCGTCACTTTCCTTCAAAAAACCGAGGTGTGAGAGCTGCTATACTGACCACTCCATTATGATGAGGAGGCATTTCTTCCCATGATGCATGTTCTCGTACAGGTTGAGGATTCGAACAATGTGGGGGCCTCCTGAAACTCTGCAGTGCAGCTCAACCTCCCGCCTGGCTTTGGGAGTGTCGTAGAGGATCTGCTCAACATCACAAACACACACAAGTGACACATTAGTTCAGACCGCTGTGTCATGACATGACAAGAGGTCTAACTGGAGGGGGTGGGAGGGGCGGGGGGGGGGGGGGTAGACAGTGAGTGCAGCAAAAGCCTCAACTGACGTCTTAAGTTCCTGAGCAAATAATCCACTGACAGAACGTGACGGACGTGTGATTGTTGTATCAGAGGAGGAAGACACAATATCACACATATCAGCAAACAGAAGGAGAAACGTCCACATGGATGTTTAGAAAAGTTCTTATTTTCTAAATTTAGAAAACGCAAAAACTAAAGAGGCTCTTTAACTGAAGTATTTATAATGCTAAAATAGAATTATTATTATTATTATTACTATACAATATACATGAAGTACTGTTGTTGCACCCGATATTGGTCTTAGTATCAAGACCACTTTTTGAGGTTCTTGGTCTTGTCTCGGCCTCAGAGGCATTTTTACTCGGTCTCTCTCTCTCTCTCTCTCTGTGCATTTTTTCTATTTCCTTCTCACCCCAACTGGTCACAGGCAGATGACGGCCCTCTGGAGTCTGGATCTGCTCTAGGTTTCTTCCCACAGGGGAGTTTTTCTTGGCCACTGTCACACTTTGCTTATTCTGGGGGCCCAGTTGGGTTGTTCTCTGATTGTAACAAAGCGCTTTGAGACTCCTTTGGAGACGTTGATTGTTGATTGACGTACATGTCCCAAATGTACTGCTTATAAACAGAGAAGCTCATTATTATACTGTCTATATCTGTGCACCCATCCATTTTCTCGCTTTTTTTTTTTTTAAACTAAGAGTTGTTATTAAACAGGTCAATTATTTCGGTCACTTGCATTTCTGAACTGAAAAAAAAAAGTGTGTAAGTGGTTGAATACTATATGCCTCGTTCATTTCTCACTAAATCTGATCATCTCTGACTCATTTTTCTTATTGGCTTGTGGTCTAAGCACTGTATATGTAGTCACACCGCAACTTTTCACAACTTTGCTTAGAGGAGATCTACTCTGAGAATGACGTGATGATGATGATGATGATGATGATGATGATGATGATGATGATGATCAATAGAGTAAAGCGCTCGCACACACACACACACACACACACACACACACACTGAGACGCACCTTGAGGGCGCATTTCTCTCCCGTCCTCTTGCAGTGGCATTCCAGCACCTTGCCGTTGATCCCCAGGCCGAGCACCTGAGCTGTGATCTTGTAGTCGTCCGTCACGGCGCTCCTCCTGAAGTGCAGCTTGCAGCCCGCTGGTTGTTGGAAGAGGCCGGTGGTGGCCGAGCAGCTGCTGGAGTCAGGACCGAGCTCTGCGCCGTCCACATTTCCTGACTGCTCCCCCCGGTTGTGTTGCATGTTTATCGGCTGTCAACTAGGAGAATAATGAGAAGAAGGAGGAGAAGGCGTCGGTCTGTCCCTCAGATGGAATCCGGCAGCATCCGAGTTCGCGGTGACTCCATGCGACTTTTCGGACCGGACATCTCGACTGGAGAAATGACGAGCGGAGGTTATGAAATACTGGGCGGCGGTCTCGGGGTAGGACCGCTATAACTCCCGAGGGCAAGAAAAAGAAAGAAAAAAAAAACTCCCCCAAAACTCAGAAACTAGATCAATACTTTGAATTGGCGAGGCTCGACGTGTGGATTAAAACCTTAAAAATACTGACACAAGTACGTGGAACTCATCCGAGCAGCCGTCCAGCTCCCTCTTCCTGCAGGGAGCACCAGGCAGCATCTCCAATTCCCTGACGTCAGCGCGCAGCGGCTCAAATTCACCCCCTTAAAGGAACAATCACGCGTAATGACGCCCAGCAGAGCACCGCTGGAGAGAGCAAAAGCTACCGTGACGATTTTATGCCACCGTTTCAGAGGTGTAGAATAAAATGGTGGATTCCTAACAAGTGAAAGTATTTTCGCCTTCTTGAAAAGCTGTTGACACGTCATTGTCTTCCAAAGACTTTTTCTCTTTGACTGCCTGCAACTTTGTTAATGTACTTCATGTCAATAACACTGCAGTTCGTGAACCGACTTTTCTTCCTTCTCAGCAATTTCAGGATTTTTTTTCTATTGAGATAATTATCTCCCTCTCTCTCTCTCTCTCTCTCTCTCTCTCTCTCTCTCTCTCTCTCTCTCTCTCTCTCTATCTATCTATCTATCTTGTGCACATTTTTCTAACACTTGCACTGTGGATTTATATTTTTAAGAAAATTACATCAAAACATAACAACTGTTCGTATAGTGTGTGTGTGTGTGTGTGTGTGTGTGTGTGTGTGTGTGTGTCATATTCCACGCTACCATTTAGTGATTGACAGCTGCTTTGGCTATTATTGCTCAGTAACGCAACTACAACAGCACCGTATTGGCAACATTTACTGATGGCACGTTATTGTGTTTATTGGCATGCACACTTTTTTCAGTGATACAGTGTTTTTGATATATGATGTTGCAATCTAGCATTGCGTGTTACAATTCATCAAATGCTTCCATCGTTCATACACAGTCAAGTGTCACAGCTTCATATAGTCTAACTAAGACATCAACTGAAGGGTTTCCAGGCTTTGGCTTTCTTTCGCTTTGCGGATGTGCTAGCTGCCTGTTAGCCCAGGTGCTGGCTAACCCTGCAGGGCTCGTTCCAGCACGTGCTCGTCCTGCACAGGGAAAGGCATGGTGACCCGCAGCTGTCTGTTCTCCTCCATGGTCCGTTGGATGGTCTCATAGGCGTTGGCATTTCCGGACCAGCATCGACGAGCCACCTGCAGAGCACACACACACACACACACACACACACACACACACACACACACACACACACACACACCGGAGTCGGTCAGCAATCGCCTGCATCCTGATCACTTGGGGTGGCGGCGTATATCCAATATAAGCCAATGTGGGATTATTAAAGGCATTCTATTCTATTCTATTCTATTCTATATGACTAAGTGCTCTCACCCCATTGGAGACGTCCCAGTTGAGCATCAGGCTGGCACGCCTCGCTGCTTCATCTGAGCCATCCAACAGCAGGCCGAACCCTCCGTTGATGACCTCGCCCCTGCGGGTAAGATGACAGAAGCGCTGACGAGCTGACAGGCTGATCACATGCTGTAAATAATGTGTCATTAATGATGGTAGACAATCATCAAAAACTGCATTGAAATAAAAATAAAAACAATCATACCAGCCAACACCACCACCGTTGTGCAGGGAGACCCACGTGGCGCCCCTGAACGCATCACCAACAAAATTGTGCACTGCCATGTCTGCAATAGGAAGAAACAGCTGAGGCGTCATGTCTACTCTGTCAAGAGTAATTCCTGGTAGCTAGTTGGTTCTTGTTAATAAACAGTGACTGTCATGCCAGTCAATAACAGGAAGAGGAGGAGGAGGAGGAGGAAGAGGAAGAGGAAGAGGAGGAGGGCAAAACCACAAATCTTCCAGCTATGTGGCTCCATGCCACAACAACTCTCTGTGCTTGATTTTTCAGTCAACAAACTTTCCATCATACACCTATTTAGATCGTCGCTTGACGTTTCAGACTATGGATCCAGGAGTGCTCTGAGATCTGCAGACTCAGGCCAGATAGCTGAGCCCAGAGTGAAAACCAAACACAAGGAAGCAGCATTTAGCTGCAAACAAAAGGAAGACACTTTGACATCAAAAGCGAAGTATGAAAGAGGGAGTGCCACTAACGAACGCTGAAAAGCCAAAGCTGTCACAGCGATTTACTGATAAGGCTGGAACCTTGCCAGACAGTTGAAATAGTGCTGAGTCTGAGTTCTTAAAGGTTGCAGATTCATCTTGAAAACCTCACCCATCTCATTCATCTCAGGTGACGGAACAACAAATCAATCAGCTTTTTTTTCTTTTTGCTTTGGGTGGTCATTTTGTTGTGATCAGTGCAATAAGCTAAGCAATAAGCACTAGAACGCATCAAGCTTTTAGCATCAGGCTCAGCTGGTCTTTAAGTAATCTGACTGCTTTGTGTGAATGAGTCAGAAGGTTTTCCCGATGGCCCTGCAAAAGTTAAAAGAAATTTACTCTCTGTGGTGTTGTCAAAATGTTACCTGCACAGAATGCAGAGCCGTCATAGACATTTGAGGTTTCTCTGAAGGGGCTGTCGGTGCCGCTGACATCATGATGGTCTCTGCTAATCACTACAGGGGCCTGGGCGAGAGGCGTAACATGAGACACTGGAGAAGATTCCACTTAGCACTTGATACAAGGCACCTCTGATGAAATCATCTGGGGCAGACAAAAGCGTCTTACTGAGACTCTCCCATCAGCCACCGCCTTGTTAATGGCCAAAGCAATGGAAACTCTTCCCCTCTGGTCGGAGTACAGGATCCTGGCTTGGGATCCCACAACCTGAGGAGAATTGAGCAAAGTGAATTGGATTGCAGGGTCACGGTTGTCAAGGTGATATTTCGTAGCAAGATGTATAGGGTCTAACACTCTACACTAACAACAACTGTTGGCTAAATCACCTCCACATGCAACTTGAAGTGCATTTATTTGACACATCAAACTGCCCCTAAATTGGACAACAAATTGAATCTTAAAAAGGACAACTATGAATAACTGCAATTGATCAGACTTTGATTGCTGTTGTCTTGCTTCCTCATGTATGGGTGTTTCTCAGCCATGACCAAGCTGTTCCAAGCTTAAGGAATTAAAGAGTAATTCCTTAATTTGCCCTATCACCGCACTGTAACAAAATTCCACCCTTAAAATACTAAAATACTTTTTTCAGTATTATAAATATCGACACTTAGTGATATTCAACACAGATTTTTTATAATTATAATTAATAATGGTAAATTATGCTATTACCCACAGCATACTCATAGAATATACATTTAATTCACATGTATGCGGACCTCCAGACTTACTATAAATCTCACATGCGCTCTGCATGGTTCTCTGCAAACTAACCATTTTGTGCTTTCCGGCCTCCTTGATCCATCGGATGTTGTCACTGTACTGCTGCCTGATGCGGTCATTCACACTGGCACTGATTTGCTCTAAGACATTGGCGGCAATGTTGTCCGTTGCTGCGAGGTCTTGGGGATCACCAGACGTGCACACCCAGCGAAAAGGCCCAAAGCCCAAAGAGAAAATATCACTAAGGCAGAGGCAGAAAGAGAAGAAACACAAACCAGTTACATCCACTGATTGATGGATAGACAATCCATCACAGTGTTAAAAAAACAAAACAATGTGAGATGATGTGCTGAAGAAATAGCCTCACCCCATAATGTGCTGGACGTAAGATGGGTAACGAAATTCAGTCGCTCCTCCCCCCATCTTTTCTACCTCTGCACCTTTAAAAACATTACAAAGAGTTCTTTCAAAGTCTGATGTGGATTGCATTGTGATAATCATATTGAAAGAGTGCTATAGTGTCAGATTACCAACCAGCTCTCTGGGCCTCCAGGAGAAATGCGTTGCCGTAGTCCCAGAAGAACATCCCAGCATCTGCAAGCTTGTTGATGGCCTTGACATGTCTTTGAAGGCTGTGATTGGCAGGAAAACCATGTTTTTAATTCACCTTGGTGGATTCATATGTTGGAAGAAAAACACTTTAGCAAAGAGTTGTGCATGAGTGCAACCTGCCTGTCCTGGACCACCGTTTTGAATCGATGAGGGTCAGTTGTCATGAGCTGGTTGGCCTGGCCGAAGCTGAGCTGGACTGGGTAGTAGCCTCCGTTGAATGGGTTGTGAAGGGAAGTCTGGTCTGAACCCAGATCCACCAGCAGCTCTCCAGTCCTCTCGTGCTCCTGCACCAGCCGCTCCCTGATTGGAAGGAAACGCAGGAAAAGCATACAGTAGATACCACACGTAGCCCAAGATTTAACAGCAGCAGATCCAGGCTCCTTGGGAATATGTTGAGCTCACCACAAGTCCACTATGTTTCCATGATATCCCATACTGAGGGGGGTCTTGGATTTCTTTGCCTCTCTGTAATGAGATGAAACAGCGAGTATTGCAGGAGAGTGGTTTTGCCATCAAATTACCTAATACGGAGCACTGTTTGTGAAATCTGATGGGTAAAGTAACACAATGCACACATTATAACATAGCATGGCCACGTAGGCAGTAGAGAATAAGCACATTTACTTGATTCTAAGTAACCTGCCTTTAGCCCTTTGTAGGTAAATTACTGAAACACCATATAAAAAATATCACATATATAATACAGTGTAAAAACAACTCCACCAAGACACATGAAACCAAGAAGCAGTTGGAATGAAAACTACTTACGTATCCAGCAGCAAGAAAATAATCTGTGCTATTTTTATTTATAGTGTATTAGTGTGTGTATAAAAACATCTATGGAATATTAGGAAATGCAGGTACAATTGCACAAGTATATAACATCACACAAGAATTACCAACATTTATACATATATGTATATATATATATATATATATATATATATATATACATATATATATATATATATATGTATACACACATATATATATATATATATATATATATATATGTATATATTTACATATATATATATATATATCATATATATATTCATATATATATATGAATATCATACTCTGTGTTACCTGATGCGTTTGATGCATTGCTCCAGGCTGCTGGTCACCTCCATCAGCCAGCCCTGCTCGTGTCTCTTTCTGAGAGGAGCCTCGTCCACCTACACAGCCATCAAATTCACTGTTAGGAACTGCATCCCACATTCGTTAGGGGTGAGTCAGTGCTATTAGTATAAGGGACGCTGACCTCTGCTATGATGCCAATGCAGCCAGAAATTACAGCGGCTTTGGCCTGAGCTCCACTCATTCCCCCGAGGCCAGACGTCACAAAGACACGGCCGGCCAAGTCATCGGAGCCCAGGTACCTCCGGCCAGCGTTCAGCACCGTCAGCTACACACACAAAAATCCAAAGGGATCTTATTGAAAGCAGATGCATGACATTTATATTTCTACATATAGAGAGACGGTATATGAATACGTAGGTAGACGCTCTTATACGTATGTTTATGTAGGTGCATGTATGAATGCATGTAAATATAAAAAAAATATATAAATTAGTATGTGTATACTGTATGTATAATATAGATGTGTGTGTTAGTATACATATATATATATATATACATATTAGATTATTGGATTATTAGATATGTGTACACACACACACACACACACACACACACACACACACACACAGGTACATATATTGTATATTTGGATGTGTCCATATACTGAGTGGTGTCAGGGGTTAAGACTGAAAACAAAAGTAGCCATTAGTTTGCCACCCTGAGACTGTGGACGCATCTGGTCTTGCCATTAACCAACCATAGTGCCGTGAACGATTCCCTGTGGTCCGATGTAGCAGTAGCTGCCCGCAGTCATCTGACCGTACCTGGAATAACAACACAGCGTCAGGGCGAGTCGAACAACCGCAGAGGAACGTGGATGTTTTTTTGTCGGACAAGACGTACATTGACACGCCGAGCGCAAACATCTTTTCATACTGTGGCCTGGAGGAGTAGTTGGGAATAACCTGGGTGACGCAAAGAAAACGGGCAACGTCAGCACATGAGAGGAGCGACGACTGTGTTGTTTTTGTTAAATAGGGGGTGGGTGGGGGGGTTGGGGGGGCAGGTACCATCCCGTTGGTGATGATGGCGCGGGGTGACGATGGCAGGCTGGGGAACAGACCCATGGGGTGGCCGCTGTACATGACCAGGGTTTGATCCTCAGTCATCTCGCTTAGGTAGTGCATCACCAGGCGAAACTGCGCACGCGTACACACACACACACGCACAAGCACGCACGCACACACACAGTTTGTTACACTCTTCTGAAATAACATTTTCTCAGTTAGCCTTGAGTTATATATGATTATTAATGATGCTGATTTATGTGAAGACACTGATCACGTTAATGAGTTCTCAGTAATCATCAACAATGACTTAACACAGCTCAGGGAGTTGTGCTACTTTTAGGACAGGCGTGTGTTGGCGTATCATGTGGTCCTTGCCAGTGTTGGCTAGTAATTTATTACAAAGTAATCCACTACTGTAAGTAAAATACTTTTTGAGTAATGGAGTTATGTAATGGGATTACTTTGGCAAAACTGGTAATTATATCAGAATTGCTTTATCAAGTAACGATTCCATTACTTTACTGAAATATTCTGCAAGCTAAAAATGTCTTATTATTCACAACGTGTCTAAAATCTAGAGCAACAACCAAAAAAACAACAGTGTTGCAGATTGATGATGTAGCCCTGCATGCAACGTCATTGATGTGCGACGACGCACCAAAACAAGCATGGCGGCGGCGAAAGAAAAAACAGCGATCGCGTTTGATTGATGGAATTTTTTTTTAACAAAAGTAATTAGTAATTGATTACGTACTTATGAAACAAAATCGTTAAAGAAGTAATTTGATTACTTTTTGAAGGAGTAATCAGTAATCATTAGTTGGATGACTTTTATGGAGCGATCCCAACAACACCGAGGAGTCCTTGAGGGAGGGGTGTGGGTGGGGGGGGGGGCTACCTGGTGCCCACCGTGTTGGTGACCCCTGCTCTGCATTATTCAAAAGATTCATAATCTGAATAAGAGGCCTCACCTGTGCCCAGTTACTGAACACCTGTCCATTCCCTCCGTAGGTGACCAGCTCCTGAGGGAACTGAAAGGGAGGGGGGGGGGGAAAGAGCCCTGTTATCATGACGGTTGTTTCAGATTGTAGACGGCTACAACAGAGAGTGAACCAGACTGGGATATATAGCGTCGTTGCATGCGGGTTGTGAGTGTTAAAGCTCACCTGAGCCACGGCAGGGTCCAGGTTGTTCATGATCATCAGCATTATGGAAGCTGCTTGACGGGTACGGCAAGGATACTGATCAATGGGGTAGGCTCTGAGATTGTAGAGGCAAATTCAAATGATTATTAGGAATGGAGCAAGCAAGGATCATCACGGAGGATTTAGGGGGATGTTGGCAGGGTGATCTTGAGATCTCTGTTCAAGTTTCTATAATCTTTCACTAAAATGTGACAAACTAGAAAACCTACAAAACACAACACTTTAATGATGTTTACTGTGGTGTCTTTTGCACTAATTGCAGACAAACTGTGTGTCAGCATTACATCCGAGGTTCTCCTACCTCATGCGTAATGTGGGGCAGAAGCGGTACATGTAGATGTGCCCGTACTGCCGCAGCTCTTGAGCAAACTCAAGCGCCAGGGTTGCATGGTGGGAAGGGGGGAAGTAGCGCAGTGCGTTCCTCAGAGCCAGCTAGAAGGGACAGGAACGTGTTTACAGACGGGTAGGACAACATTTTCAGGTTGGCTGAACGCTGAAAGCTTTTAATAATTGACGGAGGCCTTCGCTCTGAGTCGCTCCGAGACCTGCGAGAATCAATGTTTTGAAAATGACACAACGGGAGTGACGCACGCAGTAAGTCAGAGTTGGAGTCACAGTTGTTAACACACGCAGTATTAGTCAACTGCAGTCTGACGGTGCAGAGCCACCACCCCTCCACAGTCCTGGTAACTTCTTTGTCTTGTATTTGTCGAACATTTTATCCTTTTTTCATCATCATTGGGTGGAAACAACAGACTGTATCTACGCCATGAGCTCACAGACAGACGTTTTAACCCGCCCAAATGTGCTTGAAAACAACTGTATGAAAATGTTAGGTAAGCTATCAGTAAACTATTTTACAGTTTGTGTGCATCTTTCATCTATATACGACTCCAAACTCCTCACCCGCTCCTCCTCCGCAGTGAGATTGGGGGTCCGGATGGGAGCGTGCGGCAGGCTGGGGTCTCTGCCCCGATTGGGAGGCAGGGGGTCCAGAGGCAGTCCGCTGCATATGTCCTTTAGAGAAGACATCCTGCACAGTGTTGCCTGTCACACGCTTGATGAGCAGAGGGCCTGGAGACACTCGAGTGACAGAGAGACAGAGAGACACTGTGCATCAATCTTTAAGATTTTAAGGGCAGCCACTGTTTGCCCGACTCCGCGATTGGCTTTTTGGTTGTCTTTGCCCTTCAGAATCAACCAATGGAAAGGCGCAGGCAGATAATGAAGTTCGGTAATTATTGATCTCTGAGAAAGTTTAAAGAGGCACGTGCTTTGTTGAGCAAACAGCGTTAGACCTCTGCTCCCTGGTTACGTTTTAAATAACAGCCACTCCCCAGGGATTGTCCAAAAGTTAATGTGAGGTTTCACAGAAAAGGAGGAAAGAAAATAAACGATGGTGGCTAAAATACTTACTCTGTGTTCTCAATCTTGGCTCTGTTACGTTTAAAAATGTGAATACAGTCGATAATGTTTTGTATGATGTTGTTGCATGGCCTCATTTTTATGTTGCAGTATGCAGATGTTTCGAGGCATTCAGAGTGTTAATTTTCTTCATACAAGCCACGAGAGGGTTTCAATAAAGGAAGAATTATAATTGCTAACTTTTGTGTTTTCGGATAGAGTGAAGGAGCAGCAGGCCTTTTTTACTTTAGCAATCGTGTGTCATATTAAATCATATTCAAACAAAAATAGTCTGGCCATCAAATAAACAACTATTTATTTTCTCACAGATGTCACTTCCACACATTCTAAAATGAGACATCCAGGAGCAGAGACGGACCTCAAACACTTTCCCATTTTGCGCCGAGCCCTGCACTCTGGTCACCAGAGATGAGTTATTCTACATGGGAACAAGTTCTTCTAGTTTAGCACATGCCAATGCAAATTTCCAAAGCATTTGTTACCCTGTCTTTTTTGCACCAAGTGTTCCTTAAACACAAAACAACAACAGTATTTTAGCTTAGCCAACAGTGGTTCACAGATCACCTGACTTGGCTTGGCGTGCACATTTACCCACAGGATCCAGAATATTCAGTCTCTCTCTTCTTTCTCTTGTTGACTGTAGGAAGATTTTGTCCAAACAGGAAATGTCAATTCTGAAAATCAATCACAAGACATGAGTAATACAACCAAATTACACACAGTCTTATCAAGAACTTACTCACATCATTATTGCTTGCTTCAAAAATGGAACGCACCCAATGGGCCCTTTCGGGGTAAAGGAGGAAGTCATGTCTGATGGGTGGGGCTTCTCTCAACTCTGGTCCGACAGACAGGTATTTTTTAGATATTTATATTTTCCCTGAAATGTCTATGACAATGTTATTTTACTGTAAAGTTACATCCCATAGACCCCATACTGTGAGAATAGAGAGATACCTCTCTGAAATCCCCCTCTAGTAGTCCAAGAACATAATAAGAATTTCAGATAGTCATCATATTCTCTCCTCTCTCTCTCTCTCTCTCGCACTGAATTAAACGCTATACAATTCACCATTAAAAAAAACAACAACAAAAAACTTTAAGAAATAATGGGACCTTTGAGGACGGTTGATTAGACTCTTGTGTAGGGTTTGGTAGAGTGAGGGTAGAGCGCTGCAGACACTCTTGCATGGAATGCTGAATGCTGAAATGCTCCAGGCAGTCGGAGCCCCTTTACCTCCTTCTTACTGAAGAGGAAGCAGGAAAAGCCTTCATTAAACTGAGTAGCACGGGGTCCACTGGCCACCCCACCCAGTTCCAGTTGATCTCCCCACGAGGTGAAGTTAACAGGTGGAGAGAAAGTTTACTTCTCTTACCTCATCTTTAGGATCCTCCTCCACCACCTGTGCTCTGCTGGGCATTTCATGATCTTCGGTGACGAAGGCGATCCGCTCCTTATCTATTGTGCAAATTTGCTTTTGTTAAGAGGCATTTCACGAATATAGTTTCTTTAACGACAGTTTTTTTTTTTTTTTTTTTTTCTGTTTTGTGTTGGTAACAAAATGAAGGTCTCCCCCAAACAAAAGATCTGTTCAGATTGATTAACTAATGATGACAAAAGTAGAGTGACAAGATTTTTGGTCAGTGTGAATAATAAAGCTGAGTCACCCGTCCAGGGTGACTGTAATTACAGCTATTTTTATATTTATATTATATTTTTATTATATTTATAACAGCTATACCTTCCTGTCTGAACCAGCGCGTTCTTTCCATAAGGTAAAACAGATGAAGGCCATCTTCCCAGTGCACTCCGGGATGACGTCAGAGTACAGGTCGGCTTTTTCCCGTTCCAATCTCTTGCAGGGTCTGAAATCATAGGCTCATGGTTGCCCTCTACTGTTGGAAACAGACCACTCCAAAGAGCTGGTGTGAAAACGAAGTAACTTTTACGACGCTCTTAACTGCGAAAACTTCTAAATCCCAAGAGAGAAGGAAAATCAGAAGTCTAAAGAATGTGAAAGACCTGTGAAAGATCCTAAATATGATTCTATGCATAAGAAGTTTCAGTTGTTGTATATGATGTCCAGGTCTATATTTGTATAGAAGACCGACCATCCATCCATCCACCCATCCATCCATCAATGCTTCTCCTGCATTCAAGGTTGCTGGAACATATTTCAGCCGTTATAGGACAGGTTGAAAAAAATGGAAAACATTACTTTTATTTTTTATTTTTTTGCATAATTTTGTTTTGAAGTACATTTTTTATATATCCAAAAGACATTTATCTCACACTTCAGACAAATCCAAAGTTATTTAATGCATGGACTATGTACAGAAAATGCATTTTCAGTTCTGGAATGTGAAAATTGCACAGAATGAGAAAGCATACATTAAAAACAAATAGATCTTAGGAAGTTTTCACAAGAAAAAGTAGAAATGTGACCATTAGAGTTAATACTGCTCAGGATGATATACAGTAAAATAGCAAGGATTTCACCCCATTGCTTTCTTTCTTTCTTTCTTTTTTTTTTTTTAAATAACAGGTTTCATCTGGTAACTGTTTACAGAAATAAAAACTATTTCCACTGACAAACTGCATAATACGGTCAACCTCAACTCCTTCCAAAACCCTGGCCAAAAGGTAGCAGCAGAGCTGGGAAATGTTTTTGACGTGTGTTCGACGGTTCAGCTTCCGGTCAACACCTTCACGGAATGAGCTGCTTGTAAAAATAATACAAAATAGAATAAAATAAAGCTGAAAAGGACTAAGAAAGCACCAGGCAGAGTGTTGTAATTCACCCAGCAGGATTGTGACCTCTGTCATTAGAGTCAAGTGGGCCTGCAGGCTGAAGTGTTTAAACGTCAGTCTAAAGAAAAGCAGCAAACTTCCACAGGGCTTTGCATACTCGGTAGGATCTTGAAGCGCCAAACCCACGACTAAAAATAATAATGAAAAAAATAATAAAATAAAAATCACAAAGAGTGATGAGGTAAAAGTCAGATGTCTGTGTTAACGTTGGGAGATTTGTGGTGAGGAGGTTATGAGGTCCTACAAGGTACCACTCTAAAATCCCCTTCCTGAGGATTCCCCGGACATCCTGACACTGAAGAGCTGACCATGCCGGCGCTCCACAGATATTAAAGACAAAGGCAAGGTTTCTTTTGATCTCAATAAAAGCTGAAGTGAGGGTGAGTGGACGCTGGCCTCTCTAGAAGAGCAGCGCCCCCATGCTGCCCATTTCACTCTGTTCTTTGACAAAGATCTCAAAGTACTGATAGATGATGGTGACGGCCAGTAGGATGCCGGTTCCGGAGCCGATAGCTCCAAGGAAGTCGGCCATGACTGATAAGCCACCGATGCACAGACCACCAAAGGCAGCAGCAGTAGGAATGTACCTAGAATCAGAAACGGAGGGGAAAAAAAAGATTGCAACGTGTTCTTACAGGTCTGTTTTCAGTCACACTTTGCAGATGAGGCAGCCATATAAATGACGTGTGTGTTGCCTTAACAACTCTTGTAGGGAACAGAAATGAAATTAAAACCACTGAATTACAATCCTCCTGGGTTAGAATACAAGATTCACAGCCTCCCTGAAGATCCAGATCCAGCAGCAGCATCTAGTGATCGCGGTGCTTCCAAACACATGTCAAACTATTCATTGTTAAATAACGCCTCAATAACATTACAAATGTTGCGATGCTGCTGCTAGCAACAAACAATGTGCCGCTGTTTAAAAAGGCAGGTAAAATGGCTAAAAACTCAAAACTCGTGCGCTTGCACCATCACCCAAATGTCGACAAAGCAAAGTTCTAATTTTACCTGTTCAGCTCATGGACCATTGAGGTTTCTCTGTGTCCCCTCATCACCATCTGCTGCTCCTTCAGCTGCTTTGCCACCTGGATGAAATTCAACGGCAAGACTTGTTTTTCCAACCCTGTTCAAAAGTAAGTCGCCCCGTCACCGGTGCAGGGAGCAGCGCCAACTCACGTCCTTTGCGGAGGAGCCGGAGACTTCGATCCAGGTTTTGGAGAAAAAGGCACACGATCCCAGCATGAAGGAGATGTAGATGGCGGCGTGGACCGGGTCCTCCAGAACCGAACCAAATGACTCTGGAGGGGAGAAGTAGTAGCAGAGGCCACCCACAGGGTAGGCACGAGCTGGACCGCCTGATGTTGAGTCCTGCAGGCAAAGAGGAAAATAAACACATCTCCCATCAGCAGTGATTTAACTGGGGATGCACCAAACAGAACCAGTAGAGTACCAGCACTTGCATTTCAGTCCTCACCGATACCAATACTGCATACTTAATAAGGCCATAACACATCATAAAATTACTTTGATTTTTTTTTTTGTTGAAATTTTTCCACAGATGTTCTGTTATTTGAACAACATTCCTCAGCATGCCTTTCCAGAACAGAGGTGGGCAAACGTTTTGACTTGTGGGCCACAATGGGTTCTAAAATCTGACGGAGGGGCCGGAGCAGCAGCGGATAGATGGAGTGTTTTGATGGCCCACGTCATAAGAGAAAAAAATATATCATGGGATATGTAGAAAATGTGCTTTAATGTCAATTGAAAATGAACCAAAGCAAAGTTGTCACAAAATATGTTATGAAGCCCCATGGTATTTAGCTCTTTATTGAAATGACACTTCAAACACTGACAAAAATGGATGAAATACAGCTATTTTATGCCTTACTTACTATTAATATCATTTCTTCAAGTTTGGCGGGCCAGATTAAAAAGCTTAACAGGCCGCATTTGGCCCCCGGGCCGTAGTTTGCCCATACCTGTTCTAGAACAGGGGTGACTGTCGCTAGTTTCACTGCAGTACAAACACAAATTTAACAAAATTGTCATATACATACATATGCAACTGGTAAAGTATTTCACAAGTACGAGTTGAGTACTTAACCCCGGTATCGGTACTGATACCTGATACTGGTATCAGGTACCTGATACCGGTATCAGGTATCAGTGCATCCCTGGACTTAATTAGATAAATTAATTAGTCAGCTGCTTCAGTCCAACTCAGCCTCAACCTGAGCAGGAAGGTGTGGTAAAAAGGTCAGTACTTACAGACCACGTGCCAAGCAAATTCACCAGGAAGTTGCCACTGAAGCGGGTGGAGAGCATCTGAGAGATGACGTACAGGTTGGACACCAAGGCGGACTGCAGGATGATGGGGATGTTGGAGGTGTAGAAGAGCTTGATGGGGTAGGTGTTGTACTGGCCACGGTAGCGAGCAGACTTGATGGGCAGGTCCACCCGGAAGCCCTGAGGACACGGAAGGAATTCACAGCAACTTTAGCATCAAACTGAACTGAACCGTCGATCTCGTCATGAGTGTTTTCCTCTATTTGGCTTTTTGGAAGACGTTTCTCACAAACCTGGAAGTAAATGACCACGGCAAAGACAAAGATGGTGGCGAGCAGGTTCATGAGGTTGGGCAGGTTCTGCCGGTAGAAGGCTTCTCTCAAGGCGCGGACTTTGTCTGTCCGAGTGGCCAGCAGGTGGAAGAGAGCAATGATGGACCCTTCAAATTCGGTGCCTGAAAAACACACATTGTACTGAGGCACCTCTGCTCAGAGCAACAATGTGGATTCTGACCACACTTGATGCACTTCCAATTCAATTAAATTTTTTTTTTACTTGTCGCAGATTCTTACCTCTTCCTGTGTTCACAGTTGTGGGGCTGAAGGACTTCCACACAATGGTCTCGCAGATGTTGGTAGCGATGAAGAGCGAGATCCCAGAACCGAGACCGTATCCTTTCTGCAGCAACTCGTCCAGCAGCAGCACAATCAGGCCAGCCACAAACAGCTGCACGACAAAACACATGCAGTCAGCTAAAACAACAGAAAGGGACTGATGTGTTCATCTGAGACTAAAAACTGTGAATGATAAAATTCATTGCAACTATTATTGATGTGTTTTAATAATTAAAGCAATTTAGTAACGTATCAGAATCAAGATTTTCATTCATCTAAAAGGTTGCTTAATTATATTTAATTTCCATTTAATCTAAACGTAAAGTATGTTATGTTTAAGCTTTAAACAAAAAATAATTATGTTTACTTTTGTCAACTTTGCTCTTCAGTGATACCACATTCCAGGACAGAGAACAGAGAGATTCAGCAGGTGCAACAAAATGATCTTCTTTTAGCATATCTTTTTTTCTTAGACATTTTTGATGCCTATCATAATAATGTGATGCCTTATGCATGCAATGCTAACTTCTTCATCTCAAACAATGTATTGAAAGAAAAGCAGACAACATAAACCACAACCCCCCCCCAAAAAATGTCAGTGTCTCAATAACCTGTCATGTGACCCAGTGTCACCATGGTGTCAGTGGTCAATTGTCATTTATCGTCATCAGGAACCTGTGTTTGTGATGTTTGCAGTCAACTGCCTTATGCAATAAGTATTGTGTCACTGAAGAGTCGACTGAACATCTGCACACATGTTTAGAGAAGGTTGAACAAGGTTCACCTGTAAAAGGTTAAAGTGCATTTTAGGTGCATTCTAAAATTTCATCCTCACTTTTTGTAAGTAGTGTGTGCAGGTATTTCAAGTTAAAGTTGGACTATTGGTCAGAACAGACTAAAGTGTATTCCCACCTGGATGATAATAACCAGACAGACTCCGGCACCCATTTCCGAGGGGTCTCCATACATGCCAGTCATCACATACACAATGGCCTGTCCAATGGTTATAATCATTCCAAACACTGTAACACAACAGTCTTGGTTAGACAATGTACGGGAAAAATGGAACGTAGACAAGCGCTCCCAAACGGCTGGCCAGTGAAGAGCTGGAGGGCTCACTCACATTTCTGAGCTCCGTTGAAGAGCGCTCTGTCCTTGGGCGTGTCTCCCACTTCAATGATCTTCGCCCCAGCCAGCAGCTGCATGATCAGGCCCGAGGTGACAATGGGCGAGATTCCCAGCTCCATCAGGGTACCTGGAGGCAGGTGTTCAAGGTTAAGTGTGGAATATTTGGAGTTTTTGAGGAAGAAACAGCGGAATCAAGTGGTTACATTTGAGACTGCAGCGCACTGTCACTTATGTCTCCTTGGGGACAGTGTACCATCCCCCTACTGAACTTGCCAGGGAACTACAGTGACCTGCGCACCCAAACCCTAACACACACACACACACACACACACACACACACACACACACACACACACACACACACACACACACACACACACACACACTTCTAAGGGTAGGAAAACCAAATGACTTTTACTGTGGTTAGACACTTTTATTAATGTATTTATAGGCAGTTAAGTTAAATCAAGCCAAATATTACACACTAGACCTTTAAGGTTAGGAGATATTGTCAGAATAAAGCAGAATAAGCACTTTTATATTTAACTCATTTGCTAGGCACTCACCTCTGTTTGATGCCAGAATGACTCGGATCCAGTAGAATGGATCAGCTGAGTCAGTGGACATGATGCCAAAAAGGGGAATCTGCATGAAGCAAAGTTCACACCATGAAATCAAGTACCTAAACAGTGCACACTTCTGGTTGCGTTCAAGAGCTTGTCAAACAATGCCATTCACGTAACAGTTTTAGATGTCAAATCTTAAAAGCTCTGCAAACTTCAATGACGGAAATGTGATTTTTTTTTATTTTTTTAACTTGGACGACCATAGGGTGGCATTTTACCTGGCAACAGACCAGAAAGATGAAAAGGGTGATGGCAGTCCATAATACCTTCTCTCTGAACTGGATCTGTTGGAACAACAGACTTTAGTAAAGCAGTCACACAATTGCAAAAACCACCGTTTTCATGAAACGAGCCGTACACACCTTTCTTTCAGGTTTCTGGATCTCTGGTATCACCGCACAGAACGGCTTGATCACCTCCAGGAATTTGACTGAAAACCAGCACAAATTTTGTGAGGGCAGTTTTTTTTTTTTTTTTTTTTAAACTCAGTTTTACTTTTATGTAAAAAAGAAAAACAACAAAAAAACAAACATCTGAATGTTTATAAAGAAAACTTTAAAAACAAACAAAGCTTAAAAACTGTCAACCTGTTTTCTGTCTGCGATGCTTTGTAAGCTTGGTTTAACTGGTGGTAAACGGCTCCCTTCAAAATGTCAAACAGTTATGCAGTGCAGGCAGATACAGATACATCTAGTACTCTTATTTCCAGAGCCATGCAGTTGACTGAATTTCAACAAATGTCATTCCTCCATGTACCCTTCTCGAAGACACTATTCTCAGGGATCCAACCTTAAAAGAAAATCTACTTTAACCGAAAAGCACATTTTTTGCTTTGCATTTCTCAACCTAATGATGAACTTGGTGGGTTTTCTGGACGTCATTGACGATAATTTGTGAAACACTTGATCCTGTGTGAACTACCTGGGTTATTTCAAAACGTTTGTAAAATTCTTCCCACTGTGACTCAGATAGCAATGACTGTTGTGAGTATACAACTTCTAAGCCTTTGGCCAGTCTATTTTCTGAACAGCTCAACCCCCCCCCCCCCTCCCCCCTCAAGTATCAAACCTCACAACTTCTGTGAAAAGTGAACAAGTCTAACATTTTTGCATAATCACGGCATTCAGAATAATCACTCATCACCTAATATCTGACAGTATTTTCGTTGGACGTGTTGGACGAGTAAGGACATCTTCGATTTTAGGAACAGCATTGTAGCTGCCTGGATGGACATCAGTAGGACGTGGCAGTGAATGGTGGGCGGACCCAAGGCGAAATCTGAGTCTACAGTGACCTAAACCAAACCGTTTCTACAATAAAAAAAATACACGCTAATGAAATGTAACAAGAGTTGGGCATTCCCACCGAAACAAGATTCATATTTATCACAAGCAGATGATTTAGAGAGCGGGATAACAGCGGGTCTCTAATGCGTCGTCATCACTCGGCTGTCGCTGTCTTTGAATGAATGGTTAGCAGCCTTAGCTGAGAGGCTGTTCCAAGATGAACTGCAGCGTTTGTAACGCTAAACCGCGAACGAGATGCTCAGAACGGGGGGAAACCTCTTCAACTGTTTCGCTGACCCTTTGCGAAGTTTTTCTTCAACGCCAGCCCCTTACGCGAGCACGAAACTGTCCTGGAACAAGCTAGCATCGCACGCTAGCGCGTCCCCAAGGCTAACGCTCAAACAGTTGGCTAAATAAAGTTATTAGTGCATTGTGGGGGTCTTGGTACACATGCTCTCTGTGTACAATCTTGCAGCAGCAGTCGAGAAAAGTTATACTCACTGCCCATGGTGTGCCAGGTGTCCAGTCGCCACCTCCACACAACGCTCGGCTTGATCACTGATGTGACAGATGCGCCGGCGGCAAGGGGCAAGAGGGGAGGAAACTTTAGAGACACGTCACTACTATAGAGACACGAAGAGCTGAGATTTTTAAAGAAGCAGCCAGTGAGCGTCAGGTTGGTTCAAGTGGGCGTGTTAGGGAAGCATTGCCTGCAGTGGAGTGACTGTGACAGCCTGAATTAACGTCAACCTCGATGTTTATAATAAATCAGAACTATCTCATATCTCATAATTTCGACTTAAATAAATAAATAAATAAATAAATAAATCTCATAATTTCTGTAACAATAGGATTGTTATGTTAATATGTGGTCCCACACGGACCATTTTGGAAGTTACTCGTGTGTGCAGTACAGCCGAGCTGACGGTGATTTGGTTACAAGCTCCAAGAGCAAAGTTATAATAAAATCTATATGCAGTTAAAGACTGCGTCCATCGTCTATTCTTTGAGTGGCAAGACAAAGAAAGTAACAATTTCGGTTTTCTTATCTAATAATTTCGATTTTTTTTTTTTAAATCTCGTAATTTTGATTAAAAAAAAAAAAAAAAAAATCTCAGAATTATGATTTACCATAGGGAACGGGCGGAAATGGGCTCCCATATAACTGTCAGAAGGTCATAAAAACAATTTTAACCTTAATTCCTGATTTTGTAATGGCTCGCATTTGGTTTGTAGCAACTGCGATGTCGGAATCCTGGCTCAGTAGATCCACATCATGTACTGTAAATATGTAGTGACACAAAAAAGGTCAACACGTAATCAACAAGTCAACACAACAAACGCACTTGTGCGTCAAATGACACATAGATAAAACCTTGATAAAAACTGGTAACAAATGTGTATTTTCCTCTGAATCTGAATCTTCTTAAGAATATTCTCATGAAGTTAGCTACCTTTTAACATTCCTGGTGTATTATTTGGATTGTCTGTCTAGAAAAATGTTTGTTAATTGATCAACATTTGATGACATGTTCTAGATTAAATCAAGTTTATAAAGAAGTTAGTCTAAACAATTATCCATTATTATCATAGTAGTGGGTACTTATTTCAATTAAAGCAGGAGATTATCTTAATTACTTCATTCCTTAATTGTGCTCAAGTCTAATTTGCAGTGCAGAAACAATTCAGAATTTTGGTAGTTTTGTGCCTTGCATGAGCTGGCTCTGGTAGTCTATTGTATGTCTTTGGCAGTAGTCTTACTTTGAAAACAAGGACGCCAACGATCACTACAGCGCACAGATGACATGTCCCCACTAGATGGCAGCAGTGGCAAGACCATTATAACAGCGAGGAGTTTGCGTCGGGTTTGCTTGTTTTCTCTCTCTCTCTCTCTCTCTCTCTCTCTCTCTCTCTCTCTCTCTCTCTCTCTCTCTCTCTCTCCCTCCCCTCTCTCTCTCTCTTTCTACCCCCCCCCCTCCCCTCTCTCTCCCTACCTACATGTAACCTAAAGAACTCACAAGCAACAATTGTATTGACAAAATAGCCCAAAGGCTCCGTGGTGTCAAAAGAAACACTTCACCTGAAATCACCTTGCAATTAACCTTTTGGTTACCAGGGTTTTTTTGTTTTTGTTTTTTTTTACTGAGCGATGATGCTAAAGGTTATACTGTAGGATTCAACTTTAAGAGGACCAAGCAACAATAAATGACAGCCCAATTCAGAGTCAGTGTGTTTTGAGGAAGACGTAACCCACAACTCATAACCTTTCCTTTTATGCATTTCATTAATCATTTCTTTCACAGCTACCATTCATACCGCTAAGTTACTACGATGTGTACGTGTATAACCCATGCTGAAACTGTGTGTAGAGATTAACATTTATATCTTTCCAAATAAAGCTAAAGTTGTCAGCATTTCATAACTATATTACACTGTCATTGTAAAAGAGCAAGTGGCAAGACGCGCTATGGTAGACGACCAGATGTGGAATCTCTTGTCCTGCTTCATTTTCACGTGGTGAACTTACAGCACACCCCCAGCTTGCTTTAGTAAATGACCTAATCTGACAGTTTGGTATGTGACACAAAAGTCATTGAAAAACCTCATTTTGTAAAAATGTGTAGAATGTTTGCAATATTGCTTTATTTCTATGAATCACTTGTGCGTCTGGCCAGCTTACGTAACATTGAGAAAGAACAACAAGAACAACAAGGCAACAAGTCTGGCTCTCTACTTGTAGTGCATCACTTCGTCCAACCCCTCTAAACTTAAATCTAGTGTATTTATCCAAACTAGATTTAGAGCCTATACTTGCAGGGGTGCCTCGGCTACTCCGCAGACAAGTTCAAAACAGAGAAACTATTTAAACTAACCTGCGTATCAGTGAACTCTAAGAGGAGGTCCGGCTACACATGTAGTCATAAAGACGAAGAAAGGTCTCAAATCAAAGAAACATTCTAGGACAACTTCACCTGCTATGATTTGTCAACAAAAAGATTGTCAATTTAAGCTTAATAATAATAATAAAAAAATAACCACAACCACTCTAGGACATAACATTAGATGTATGTCTCTAAATTAAACCGACCAGCTGTTTTAGAGGCAAAACCTTCATGTGTTCATTAGACCAAATATCTACTTAGTCAGTCACATTTCGGAAACTCAGTGCATTTTATAGTCAAGACAATTGGTCCGAACATGTTCAAACTGGGCATCAGAGTAGGGCAAAAGGTTGATTCTGGCAACTTTAAATGGTTGTCAGTGTGATAATTGGGCTGTTCTGAGTATCAGGTAATAATCAATCAGGAACTATTGATCTACTGGGATTTTGCCACACAACCTTCACAGAAGTTCACAGAAGATGGTCTGCAAAAACCAGGATATCTTAGAGGAGAATGGTGAGACTGGTGCGGGATGTCACAAAGACAACGGTAACTCCAATCGGCTCTTATTACAACCAAAGACCACCAATTTTTTTTTTTTAACCTATCCTGTCAGCAACTGAGACATACGGTGAAAGATCTGCATACCCTTGTAAAGCGTGCCAGATTTATCCTCCAAAGGAGAAGCTTTGGGGATAAGGTGTACATACACCAGCATTAGCAAGCTGGGGCTGACGAAACCTCAAAACCTGCAGACTTTTAACTGTCTTTTCTCTTTCTTCGTTCAATTTTACTGTAGAGGGTGATAGAGTGACATGACGTTTGAAGTCTGATTAACCTAAAACTGTTAATTGCAAAAGAGTATACAATGGCCCAAATATGTCGGCACCACATTCTCTTTACCCTCGTGTGCACACGGAGAAAGGAAATGCTGGATTGGCAGCTCAGCTCCCATTACATAAGAGGCTTTGAGTTTGCTGTACTATGAAGGAATGTTGAACTCCGCTGGCTGCTGCGGTTTATTCCCGCTTGTATCTTGTGGGGTCGACTCTCTGCTGCAGAGAAGTACCTGCGGGCTATTCCAGTTATTGCTCCCCATTAATCCTCTGCCAACAGTGACTGTTTATCCTTGTCAGATGTTAACGCCAGTGCAGTTTTGCTGTGACAGGATGGTAATAATCGGTGCTCTGCCATATCAGTGGAGTTTCTTTATGTCAGAGGGGAACGCTGGGAGAATCCAGTAGGAAAATGGGTGGGAGTAAGGAGTCACAAGATCACCATGAGACTGGGTGAAGGGAGTCACTTCCCACTCACGCTTTACCAGCTTTTACTGACCATCAGATTGAGGTTACTTGCTTGGACATCGTCTACAATTGTAACGCTACAGTATATCTGTTGCTAAGGGGTCAGATGGAAAGGTTGGTGGGTAACTGGTGGATTAGACCCCTGCCTCTAATCCATGGCCGTGACCCAGCACGCAGAGGAACGTTGTGTCCTCGTCCACACGCATGAGGTTACATAAATGTTGACAGATTAAAGATCCCTGTCTGCTCTCGCTCATACAGACCATTTCTGGCACAGCGTTAGAAGGGTTAATGAAGAACAGCCTGTTCCTCCAGTTTGAGATAACCCCAGCATCCTCATTCCAGTCATGGGGAAAAAGCCACTCGGCAGCACTCAGTGCATCTTTCACACGTCGCTGGTGGAGTTGAGTCAACAGAGGGATGTGCTGAGGCTGTTGGGTGAGAGAGGCAGATAGACTAAGGACCCGTTTACACCAAGATGGGTTTAACTGAAAATCATAAAATTCTTTATTGTTACTGCCGTTGTCACCAAGACCCGCACATTTTTGAAAATGGCCTCCAGGGTGGGAAAGTTTGAAAATATCTCCCTTTGCTTAAATTCCAAAAAACAGCATTTTTTTTTTATTTAATTGTAATGATGTTGTAATGATGTTATCTTAGGTCCACCTTCAGCTCGCAACCTCAACTTGAAGTGACAACAATGACGGACAAAAGACTTGTGTTACTTCTACAAAAGATTATCAGCCTGAGTGATCTTCTGCTTCTGCACAACAACAAGCAGATAATGGTGGAGAATAACTGTGGATTGTGTGCAAAGTGTAAATAGACACAATGCAAGTAATTTGCAAACTTCTTGTTTTCCTTTTTAACTAATTTTCTTCTTCTGGGTTACGCTGACTGGGATATTGAACCAGAAAAGCAAAGCAAAATGTCGCAGAACTTCGACTAGCATGACTCCCTATCAACATCATCAGGAGCTTTGAGGCTTCGTATTCTACAATAACTAGAAGCAGAAGTTCAACTTTGTCGTCTATCTTGTCCGAGTTTCTCCTTAATAGACCATGCTCCAGGTTTTCCACACCTTCTTCAGGGAGTAAACTCACATTGCCACACATGGCCTGGAATAGGTACTGCAGCGCTATCAGCAGTTTCCGACAGTCACGTGTAAGATAACATTTTTGGCGACGGCTTTCTTGAAATATATGATGCGGTCAGTTTCAAAGAATACAGTCTTTGTGTAAACAGGGCCTAAGTCGCACTCTGACGTGCAACACAGGGGCCCTTTAAAAGTGAAGCCACATTGTTTTGACAGACATTGAGGGACACACCCACACACAAGTTCTTTCTGTCTTTATGTCATTTGTTCAAGTGTTGAGCGCGACTTTAATGAGTCACCTAACACAACAGAGATGGGCTGATGGGTCAGTCCTGCATATCGATGACTGGAAATTGAGGACCGTGCATGCGTAATCCCGCTCACTGTACACAAAGACAGGCTGAAAGGAGTGAGCAATACAATGGATGTGATGAGGGGATGTACGCAGCTGGTCGATGACACTACCTATACAGTTTATCCCCAGAGGGAGTGAAGTGGGAGGTGTGTGCTGCTGGTTTTGCTCTTTGTTATCCTGCTAATCTCATTTGAACCGCTGCGCTTGTACAAGCACCAGCGTCCATTGCAGTAGTCTGTGAAAAGGTTTTCCGGATGAACGGTGCCTGGCTTTTGACAAACTGACTTGCAAGGTGTATTAAGAGCAGTTGATCATTAATGATAAAGTTAACGCTTAGTATCTGGGGCAACAGATTAAGATGGTTAATGCCGAAGCGTGCATTACACTCAGTGGCAGTGTACAGTGCGGCTTTATCTGAGCAGAGCAGACGTGCTGTGGAGAACGTTGAAATGAATGCTAAAGACAAAGGGCAGCTGAAATACGCCTTTTATAGGAGTGAGCTATCCAGCATGGCTTTAAAGATATGCTGTTCTGTTGCAAGCTTTATTACAGTAATCAAGATGTCAACCGTGACATAATTGTAAAAAAGGAACAAGTGCTTTTGAGGACATGTCGGTGGGACACACCTCCATCGGTCCACAATTACAGCACGTCTAGGAACATTGTAATTAGCTCAGGCAAAGTCAAGGGTTCCTGCGTGCACGAGGTGGAAAATGTACGTGTGACGGATTAAGGCTGCCAATTTTAAGTTGAAACTTACACGAGAGCTAAGCATCCCTGACCAGACTGTCGCCGTGAGACTTGATCCAAATCATTCCAGAGCAGAGACTGCACACTCATCACTGCCTGTCTTGTCCTGTCTGGGATATTTTGAGCACACACACTCATGCTCTGTGATTGCTACAATGAGAATACACGTACATAGAAGAATAAAATGATCCCTTTTACTCTTTGGTAAACCTGCAAAGTGAAAAGTCACTTTTTTTTCTTCCTGGAAAATTAGCTTTAAAAACACACATACATTGTGTTTTAGTGATGACGCCAGCGTATGTATTCTCATGTTACACAATCACCCCTCTGTCTCTGCTGTATGCCACTGCCAGTTCAAAAACTGCCAGTCTGTGTGGCCTCTTCATTCCTCCACTAAATGTGTTTGTCCTGTTGGTCTCATCCTGGAAGGAAACTCCACAGGATGTCAGGGTGTTGCCGTACGAAGAAAATGCATTCGAGCCAACCAAATATCCATTCCGGTATCTACTACACACAGATAGTCGCATGTATGCAGGGAGTACAGTTGTCTGTCCACCTTGCTATGTGTTTGACAGCGTCACAAGAACTAAACCTGTTCAGGCGCATGTGGCAGGAATTGTTGAAAATAAAACATATATGAATACTGCCTAAAGTTAAAAAGAATATATATAAAAATGTCGGCCTGTTCTGCTCATAAATTCTCTCTCAGGTCGACTGTGACTTAGATCTAATCGAGTGCTGTTGTCTCTTCAGCCTGCTGATCAGGGTTCAAGGAAAAGTTGCATAATAAACTGTGACATCACGGCCTTTGAACATGTGATACGCTGTGTGGTGTCTTTTATAGGCAAAGAGCAGGACAGTGGCTTGAAGCAGCACAACCAATAATATCTTTTTGCATGTGGGCTGGACGACGACGAGAACGTCGGCCTCCACTGAGCTCTCGGCATTGGCTGCCAGTTGGAGTCCTTCTGACAAACTCACTATGATTGTGGAGCGATTATAACTCCAATAAAAATCGGCAGTTTCCATAAATTCCGTGCGTGCTGCGCTGAGCCTCAACCAACAGCCGTCGTCCAAGTGTGAAGAGGCCGAGATGACACAAGGCCTTCTCCGATGACACGCAACCGCGCTAATCTAATTATACCCTCGTTGGAAACAATCATTGCACCTTTTATAGGGCAAAACACTTCTGCAACTATATTAAGAAATATTTTCCAGACCACAATTGGGTCTTGAACAACCACGCAGGTCCAACTCATGCGCGCTTTCACTTTTAGTGCTCCGCTTTAGTGCTTTTCTGATAAAAACTTATCAGCCTGGAGATTATTTACCACCGTGTTTGTATATGTTCTTTTTCTGGCTCTTTTGGTAGCAGCTTAATGCTTGTGTGTGTGTGTGGCAAGGTCAAAGCCCCTGCCTGTGTGAGCAAACAAACAACGCTGAAGCTGTTGCAGAGAAGAGGAGCGTGCGTGTGAAGTGACACAGCTTTTTCGTATTCCATGTGGCTGTTCTAGTTACATGGTGGCAAAGTTGATTTTTTCCAACTTTGCCACCTGTTACATAATGAGGCCAAGACATTTCACGCAGGTCCGCTTGGACACAAATAAAAACACCTTTGTGCGTTCCTCCACGTAAGACCTTTGCATGCGTGAGCTATCTGCCCTGTAACATTTATCACAGAAGCTCTTACAACACCGCTCACACTCTGCTGCAGGTTATCAGGTCAATCTGGCTTGATTAGTTGCATTAGTACATTGTGAAACCACCAACTGATCTAAAGGTGCAATTTCATTTCAAGCGATGATCCTTTTTTCATTCTGGCATTAGAAATTTGTCAAGTTTTTTTTTTTTTGTATTTATCTGCTGTGTTGCTTGGCAAAATCAATCAGGTCAAGTCCCATTTAGTCGTGCAAAGCTGCAAAAACATACAAAGGAAAAAAAAACAAAAGACAGGTCTGTCAAAAACTAGACTCACATGATACACATTAATCCCTCTGAAGAAATAAACCCAGAGCTGCTAACGTTTGTTTTGAATGCAGATTACTTTTCATTTTCATTTTCAATGGTATAATAATAATAATAATAATAGAATAATAGAATTTTATGAACACAGGCACAAGTGTCTAGTAACAGGCAGCAGATGAGCAGTGGCGCCCGATTATTTTTAGAGCGGCAAAGAGGAAACGATAATCTGTCTCCACGTGAACCTCAGGCTGTTGTTAATCCAGACATGTCTGACACTTTATTAATGTTAAAAATAAAACGTCTTCTTTTTATTTCTACAGCAGCTACTATCCCCGTGGATTTACCCTCCGTAAATCTCAATGTTTACCGCTACTAGCGAACAGATTAGGAACTCCTGCAAAAAAAAAAAAAAAAAAAGAAGCTTTTTTTTTTCTTCTGGTCAGCAGCTTTCACTACAGAGTTGTTGCTGCACGCAGGTTAGCGATCAGCTGAGTTTGTTGCCCTCGAGTTGTTTTTTTCTCGTGGAAGCTGAGGGGGGGAAAAAACAGCAAGTTGTAATGCTTCCTGCTTAGCATTAGCGCCCTGAGAGAAGGGTTTATTCTCCTTTTTGAAGTTTCGAATCTAAGCCCTGCTGCAGATCAGTCACCGATATCTCAGCTGAATTGGCAACCCTGCCCCAACCTTTCGCTAAACCACTTAATAATGAACTCTGAAACAGCGATGACGCATGCAAATCAAGGTTGGCACTCTTTGTATTTAGGCTGCCACGACATGTTTGCTCAAAACAGAAAACGGGGGAGAATGTTGCACTTCTCAGGTTTTGTCACACACAGTGTGTTGCACAAACTAGTCCCAGCTGAACCAACATTTTCCCTCCCCAGTCGTCATCAGCGCTAAATAAGGACACAGAAAGCGATCTGAGGAGCTGATTTTAAACCACATGGCTTTTATATTTTAGGTGCGTGAAAATATCCAACCACAGTTTTGTGTCGGATGTCACAGACTTGCACGCTCCGTATTCACATAACCACGCAGCGTTACTCAACCCTAACTAAGCACGGAGCGGTTTTGTCTGCCCTGTGTTGGTATTAGTGACAGACAACATCTGAGACATGTTATTATATCTCACCCGTCAGATTTCAACAGACCGCAAAGACGGCTGGGACTTTGATCCTTTTGCAAAAAGCAAAAAAAAAAAAAAAAAAAAAACCTTTTCCACAGTTGAGAAGAGTGTTGTTCTGTTAGATAGTCTAGTGAGACGACTGAATGACTTTTCACAGGTTAAAAAAAAAACATTGAGTACTGTGTCTATACAACTGCTGAATTAGAACTCACACTATGCAAATTTGATGAAAGAGTCTGACTTGGAAAGAAAAAGAAAAATGACCCACTGAACACGATCATTTATGCAGCATGTTCTCAAGTGTGCGGTTGCACAACTCAGTGAGTTCTGCTGATGATAGTGTCACCAGACGTTATCAGCAGAAGCGGCAGCAGGAATATCACGGCATTCTTTCCATAGTGTAGTGTCTATACTATACTGCCTACATACCCCACCACCTGGACGCTGTTCACTCTGTTTATATTGTTTATATTCCACCACCTCGTTGCTGTTCATACTGTCTATACTATTTATATTATACTCTTGTCTATTTATTTTTATTACACCAACATTCTACCTCCAGATATCTCATATTTTTTTTATTTTATATTCTATCTCGTTTGTACATAACATAGATTGCTGTACTGCGGAACGGGGCAATGACATTTCGTTGTGGAAGGAATCACTGCTGTGTTTCTTTAATCAATGACTATAAAGAAAGTCTAAGTCTAAGTTAGTCTCGTCTTTTAAACAGCATTATTCCCTTTTGTTATAGAAACTCATTTACGATCAGCGTCCTGCATGAACTCCACTTGTTTTTGTGTGCTGGACAAGAATGCACGATTTCCTTCACACCACATGGATATGGTAAAGAGACAAACAGAACATTTTTTTTTTTTTTTACCACAAATGAATGCCTTTATTTTCCAAGACACGTATATAACACACAGGTACACAGGAGAGGTATTAGCTCTCTCAATAATAAAATAAATCAAAGTCAGTACAGAACAAAACATTAAGAGTGGCAAAATGGAATGTAGCTGTTTCCATTTGTAATCTTTTACACGATCCATTTAAATAAATAGTACTCTGTAATAGTCTCTGTGGCTAGTGTTTCAAATCAATAGATATTCTTTGTTTACTTTCAGGAATGACGAGAAAGAAAGTACTAAAGCAAAAGCAAAGACCGAGACAAGAACACAAATATTGTCCTCGTAGCAAAATGTCTTGATTATAGGCAAAGACGTCGAGAGGAAAACATCAGAAACAAAGGCAGATCCCTTCTTCTAGACCTAAAAGTTTTTGTTCTTCCACCGAAAATTAAAAGTGTAAATCCAAAGTGCCAGTGAACTGACAGCCATGTCTGATACGAACAAACAGACACCAATAGAAAAACAAAGCAAAACAGTCCTTTTCAGGAGTTTTAAGTTGTCAAGTGCTACAAAGGCAGTTGACCTAGGCAGCCAAGGCCAGCTTATACAGACAACGTCCCCGCTATTAATGTGCTGTGTTGTTGGGGATCAGCAGTCGAAAACATCACTTCAAACAAATCCTAGAAAAAAAAAAACAACAACATTGTTTTTTTTGTTTTAATATGTCACAGGTAAAGCACCACATCAGGCTCCTACAACTACGTTTGAGCTTCAATACTCCCCGACTCGACTCTTTCTCTCCTGGAGAGAACATAACAAGGAGGGAACAGAGGGGAAGAGGCGGGGGGGCGTGTCAGGGGTGTGTCCTGTGCTTTTGTCAATGGAGAGTGTCCTGAACCCCTCCGATTCCCTCCTGAAAGAACAAAGAAAAAGGAGCAGTCTCACCGAGAGGAAAGTGCAAGTGAGGGACTCGGGCAGCCCCGCCCTCTGGCACCGCGTGGCCACGACAGTGCCGGACCCCCCCTGAGGGCGCCTCATAGTCCCACCGGGCAAAGGGAGGGTCGCAACCCGCCGCGCAAGACAACGAGGACGACGCTCTTCCCCAGAGCAGAGCGGCTCCGGCGAGGCCAGCTTTGCTCTTATGCGCTAAAACAGCAAAGACAGTCTGTCAGTCTGTCTGTCAGTCGCTGCTGTGACCCTCCAGCTGCGAGATGATGGTGATCAGGTTCTGGAGGCCAAAGATGAAGCCGCTGTCCTGGCCTTCGTGCACCACGCTGTCCTCCCCGTAATGCCGACAGGTGGTGTGAGCAAAGTCGATCATGCGCACGTCCACGGCGGCGCTGCTGGCCTCCCCGCCGCCACCATGGGAGGAGCGACTGCCGCCGCATCCGGCCACGCTGCTGACACCACCGCCGCCGCCGCCACCGCCGCTTGGCGAGGGCGAGAAGCTGAAAGCACCCTCCTCCTCCTCCTCCTCCTCATCGTCCTCCTCCTCCTCTTCGTCGTCTTCATCGGACTGCTCGTCCTCGTCGCCCTCCTCGCCGCCGCGGTGGCGGGGCCGGGCCGGCGGCCTGGGGGGCTGGCCGTCGTAGATGATGAGCAGCGAGCTGGAGTAGAAGCGGTAGGACTCGCAGGCCTCCAGGGCCGCCTGCATCTCCCGCAGCCGCCGCAGCACCGGCGAGAGCAGCTCGCGGCGCAGGCGGAGCCCGTCGTGGAAGAACTGGTAGAGGGCGTCCTTGAAGCCGGCCAGGGTCATCTTACGACCCTGGTATTTGTTTATGAACATCAGGTGGCCCAGGTCCGCCTGGTACACCTGCGGAACGACAAACGTGGACGCGGTCAGACGCCTGGTGTCAAACACCTGTCACAGCTGCACAGCAAAAAAAACCACAACTGACCCACACCAATGACTTTGCACTATTAAGCCACTTGAACGCCTCCGCAAAATAGAAACATTCTGCTGCTATTACTGTTACAATTTCAAACTCTGTTGCTACCTCGTTTGTTATGATCGAGTATCAGTAAATGTCTCATCTCTTTACTGTGCATTTATTTATTGATTGAATGCATAATGTTGGGACATGTCAGTACGTGCCAGTACATGTTTTTTTTTTTGTACCTGTACCTTTAATTTATCGCCACTGTGCGACAGTGGGAAACGTAATTTTGATCCCTTTGCATGTCTGGTACATGTGGCGAAACCGCCAAATAAAAGTGAGCTGAATGGAACCGAGGCTCGACATCCCACCTGCATCCCGCAAAGTCGCACGCCGATGGAGGCCGACGTGCTCTGCTGACACTTGCGGATCTGGTTGGCCTTCTTCTCCTCCGACGCGTCGTCGCCGTGCTGCCGGGTTCCCATCTTCAAATCCAGCACGCACGGCACGGCGTAGCGCCACGTCAGGTTCTCGAGGAGGATGAATTCTTTAAGGGGGAAGTCAAGGATCACAGCAAAGACAAAGAAAAAGACAGACTGGTACGGAGAGGTATATAAACACAGTGCGTGGGGGCTCAGCAGTGGAAGGATACTGTATTGATTACGGTGCTTCGAGTTCTCCTTCATCCTCTGCAGGTGCTGCTGGTGACATTTAAGACTCCAGGGGTTGTGTATGAACTGCGGCACCCTGTTGCCCTTCTCCAGGCTCAGGTAGAGGACCTCTGCTTGCTGATGTTGCTGCATCTCATCACGGTTAAAACTGCAAACAGGAAGAGGGGGGGTGAGTTTGGCCATCGAAGGGCATCATGTCGAAAATGAGAGCCCTCCACCGACTCCTACCTCATGAATTTGTCCTCTTTTCGGCCGTGCCTCGACCTCTCCTTGCTGTAGTTGTCCTTGTCCAGGAGCAGCGCAGACTGCATCTTGTTGCTCCACTTCAGCATCTTGCTCTTGGGTTCGCAGTCTGACGCAGGGTCGTGGTTCTCCAGGTCCCCAGTTTCGCTGTGCAGAGGGTAGGCGATGAGGCACAGGTTCCCTTCCTCATCCTCCTCAAAACTGACCGACACCACACCTGCGATGGGCGAAGGGGAAAGAAAAAGCTGTGACTTCATGTAATTTATTGCTGCCAACCGCATTAATACAAACACGAGCCAAAGCACATTCACATGTTAGATGTGCGAGAGAAAATGTTGATGAGAGAACAAAAGTGGACGCCAGAGAGAGAAAATATCACACAAGGCCAAGATGAATAGAGTGAAAAGTTGTTTATTAAGCAACTGCTTAGGTCACCGTGAAAAACACACAACACATATTACTATCATAGCTAAAAAGGAAATTGAGCTTCTCTATTCATGCGGTGAGAAAACATACACTTAACAACAGCAGAGACGATACAAATTACAGTCACTGTGAGAATCACTACAGCCAGTGATTGGTTTGATAATATAACACAAACACTTACAAACTGAACATGTTAATGGGGTGGAGTGTCAGACAATGACTCTAGATGTAAACCAGAGAGGCAAAGGAAATTTAAAGGAAACACAATGGAGGAAACTCCAGATAACAGATAACGTCCATCGGCACTCAAACAGTCCCTAAATGGGCCTGTGTGGCCCTTCTTTGTGCAGTGCGGGGGTGTTGTGTTGATATGAACGCCACAGCTGCAGCAGCAGATAGCGTCTGTTCATCAGAGCTGATCAACAGACAAGGACAGCAGCAGTAGCAGCAGCCAGCAGTATTCCAACCCGAGGACTGGCAGGAGCCCACTCGTTATTTCAAAACCACATAGAAAAAAAAACCCATAGTAAATCCAGTAATAGTCGTTTGTTCCATGACACCACCTAAACCTTCTGTCAAAACAAGCGGCGGCATTTAAAAGGCAGGCCCGAGCTATAGGCCCGAGGACCCAGCGCCGCCATTTTTTCCGCAGCCCGGAGCCTGGCTGACGTCATGCGTGCTGACGTCACCGTCCTGCAGGGAGGCTCGAGTCGGTCCTGTCATCCTCGTCCCACCAGCACGGCGAGTGTGGGAACTTGTGAGTCACTTACCAAAGTTCCGCCGCCAGTTAAGGCGTTTTTGGCGTTTTAATCATAAACTATTCGATAAGTTCTTTTTTTTTTTTTTTTAAGAGTTACTCACTGGAACATTAAGAGCTTCCGCTGTGGAAACCGGGTTCACGGAGCCTTCTATAAAGCATGTAAATGCCACATTCAAACCCCGGGCACTGCCGTGTCCTCGTATCGGTACCGCTGGCATTTAGTGCACAGTGTTCTAGTCTGATTTCAGGCACTGCGAAAAACCAAGTGGGATAAGCAGCTATTCCGGTCTGCTCTTTTAAAAGGCAAGGGGGAACTCCGGGTCACACGACCAGTGCAGACAGCAGACCGTCACAGTGGAGGAAACATTCCGAGGGCCGAGAGCAGCGCCGCCTTCTCATGTGCAGTCCGACTCATGTTAGTCTTTTAATAGTCTCACGCTGTGCCACTGCGGAACCAGATAGCACTCTAGTCTTCCCTGTGCCCCAATATGTCTTTAACATCATGTTCTAGGTTTTATCTATCCTTGAGGGAGAAACCACGTGGGAATGTGGACCTAGTCAGGACACAAGATATTGCAAAAAAAAAATAAAAATAAAATAAAAACATGGAGAGCTTTGGGTGAATCTCCTCAAGTGACTTGTAAATAAGGTTTTTGGTCGTTTGTCCCATTTATTTTCTATCTTTGTGGGACTATATTTCACACCCGGAAATGAAACTCTGGTAGGAGGGACATGCTAACCGAAGACACTCCTCCTTCCTCCGAGCAGGTGGTCAGGCCATCGGCTTGGATGCTACTAAAAAAAAGCCCGTTCTTCAATTGCCCGGAAGTGACTGGCTTTGCTCGGATGCGAGTGAATTTGAAGCAAAAACAATCTGACAATCCGCAGCAACGATTGCAAGCTGACCACTTCTATGGAATTTATCATAACTAAAGATTTGAGTCCACACGTCATCATCTTAAACAAGCCAAGAACAGCCAGGATGTTTCCATATTTCGCTAATAAAAATAAAAAAAAACAAAAAAAAAACGAAACACAAGATCCACACAGGTCGTTCTAGATTAACAACAGAGGAGGCGGGATTTGGCAGCTGCCCCCCCAAAAAACAAAACAAAACAAAAAAAAACATCGACCCCATCAACACACATGCGCAGTGGCGACAGACGCCTTGGCCTCCGTTTTTCAGCGCACACACAGGATGCTGCTTCTTACCTTTGTAAAGAGGGGTGAACTTCCTCATCTCCGGAGGCAGGCTTTTGTAGAACTGGTGCTCCCGAGGAATGAGGGGCTTGCAGATGGTCTGCTCCCCGAACCGCAGCACACACGAGTGGCCTCCCACCTGGTGCACGAAGGGCTCAAGCATGACCCCTTTCCCGGGGTAAGGAGTCCCGTCCGCCTGCATGAGGGCTTCCAGAGCGGGACTCATCCTCACTCCGCATCGGACAGCTGAGCTGGGGGGACCCACGTCGCTCAGGTGGCACGAGGCTCGGCAGCTCGTCTCGCTCCCTATCCTCGAGCTCGCTCGCTCGCTCGCCTTGCGCGTCGGCTCGCACGGGGGCGCTGTTGGTCGCCTGCACGAGCTAGCAAAAAAAAAAAAAAAGAGGCAACAACAAAGGGCTGACGGAAGGGAAAGAGGGCGACGACGAATCCGCTATTTCCCCCCTCTCTTGTCCAAGTCGGAGGACAAAACTACAAGGCTCCCCCGTTAAACGACACACTCTCCTTGTTCAGACTTGTGACAAGCCTGAAAAACGACACCTATTTTGCCGTGAAGGCTGCTTAAAACGTTTGAATGCTGCTGGCTATCCTCTCCGTGACTGGCTGCGACCGAAACTGACGACGATGCTGATCCCTCAGCTAGACAAACAGCTCGGGCAGGGCTACAGGCCCCGCCCTCCCTCCCGACAGCCAGCCAATCACAGGAGCCGTGTCTGTCGCTGGGAGGAGACAAGGTGCAGAGGAGAGGATCAAGCAGATCAAACAAACAAAGAGGAAGGAGAGAGAAAACAGGGGAGGAGGGAACAGGAAAAATACTAGACGTAAAAATACAGCACTGACGGCATTTGAGATTTAAATGTACACTTGGGACAAATCGTCCGCGTATGTTTATTTACATCTTTTCCCTGTGACATTTATAGCGAGATGCATATTGGTGCTTTAAAGGCTGTTCAGTGGCTGGTCATCAGTTTCTGCAACCCTGACACCCACGGGGGTATTTCAAGTGTTGCATATTAAAAAGTTCACCTAGATTTTCTGTAGTTCGTAATTTTCACACACACACACACACACGCACGCACGCACGCACGCACGCACACACACACACACACACACACACACACACACACATGTATATATGTGTGTATGTATATATAATATATATTCATTTATACACACACATACATAACACTGTATATATGAGCTAACATAACCTAAATAATACAAAAAACACATCGAGATGAACACAATCTGTGAATATAACACATTTTCTGATCGGTATACAGCATGGTTTGAATCTGTGCATCAAGTGTTGTTTCAAAAATATATAAATGCATCCCTTGCAAAGTAAGATGGACAGTCCAATGCATACAATTGCCGTCCCTTCCTCAAATCTCTCACCTCTTTGCAAATTTGACATTTTCAGTATAATCATTGCATTTTGGTATTAAAATATGGCAGTTGCATAGGAATACATTGTGGTTTAGTATAGAAAAAATAGCTGTATTTTGGACCTCCGGAAGTCGAGCCCATGTATCTATAAATACATTTCTAATACTTTTTCTGTTTTCTTAAAATAACAATGTTTTTTGTGATAATCTAGGCAGAACTTGCAGATGATCACAAAATGGGTCATGTGACCCCATCATCCAGATTTGGCAGACTGAAAGCAGGATTTATGACCTGACATCATGAAAAGGTCTGAAACATCGACTGAAACAGTTTCACATACACAGGGAAACAAACAAATGGTCCTTGTTTTTATTTGTTTTTCATTCAATGTAAGAAAACAAAGGGCATTTTCTGATTGCACTCCCTGCATGTGACCAATTCAACCTGCTTTGGATTTTCTTTTTTTTCATGCGTATCAAAAAAGTCTGACTGGTGGCCTGGCTAGACAAAGCTAAAGTAGGCCTACTGTAGCCTGGATCACTGGACGACCTAATCACACACTAATCTCTGATGTACCAGTTCTGCACTGGGATTACATGTGGGAAGAAAAGATCCCACATTCAGGCTGTGAGGGGATTAAATGATCAGCGCTTGAAGATGGAGTTCTGTGTTAGTCTGCCGTTCCTGGAGGAGTGGGCTCCCCGGTGGTCTGCTGTGAAATGTGGAACAAAAGGGCAGGCTGAGAATTCGGTGTGCAGGGCACTGTGTGAAACTGTGTGAAACTGCGTGCGCGTGTGTGTGTGTGTGCGTGTGTGTTAGAAGGTACACCTTGTCCTTCCCAGATGTTCTGATCCCAGGAACAATTTAGATCTAATCATTTCAAACCATGTCAACTTACTATGCATCTTTGACTTGTGATTTTAAAGCTACAGTGGTACCGTGAGCCAACGCACCAGGAGTCAGACCTGAACTTTCTGTCTGTGTTCAAAACTTTGAGAAAAAACTTTAGTCTTCAAACTAATTTATTTTAAACATTTAAAATACATTGTGTTCTACGAATCAAAAGTAAGAAACAACTCGAAAACGGGAAGTCCCACTGGAATGCTTATAGACACGGTCAACCTGTCTAATAAACATGTTATTCTCTAACCCTGTTTTTTAGCGAATTAGATGACTTGCATTTCGTGACTTTGCGTTTCCGAGGACACGCGAAGGATCCGAATAAGCTTGTAAATGTATGAGAGCAGAGTTTCCACCCCCGTCACCCTGGCTCTTCTGCTGCATCAGGGTTATGTCATCTCCGAGCAGCTTTCCTTCGCATGTCATGGTCCTGTGCTGCAGGACAATAGGCTCAGGCTGTGTCACTGGGTCCTCCAGCCAGCTATGACATAGTAGAAATTCATCAGCCTAATGCTCACTGAACAACGAGAGGCATTCTCAGAGCAGAGTCAGCATTGTGAACTCCACCCATCAAAAGCAGCAGAATCTCTGTCTCTGACACACCCGGGCAAGGTGAAGGGCAGTTCCAGTGTCAGAAATTGTAAACAGATTAAAAAAAGAAGAAAAGAAATGCAGCACAGGGAGATGATGGACTTTTGCTGTGGTGGGTGTTGATGCCATATTTGGGATTGGCTGGGCAGCATGTACGTTTTCAGGGCTTCCAGGGCCCTGCTCAAGGGCCTTCAGTGGTGGTGATCATCCCAGCCAAATGTCCTGTTGGTCCAGGGAATCAAACCAGAAGTCTTCCCATTATGAGCTTGCTTCTCCAACCTCTGGACCACCACTACACTGCAGTGGCTCACTGTGTTGTGTGTGAGTAATATTTTGTTGTTGTTGTTGCTGTCACTATGCGATTTACTGCGTTACTGCTCATTTACTTCAAGTTGCAAAAACAACTTAACGATGCTGATGGTCATTTTCCGACAGACGTAGGTTTCCTGAACTTGATTTAGCGTTTCCAAATGACCTCGTACGCACGTGCTGGGACTGTGAGAGGAAACTGGAGAACCTGGAGAGATTCCATGCAGACACAAGGTGAATAGCAAACTATACAAAGACCTGGGAATAGAACCCAGGAACGGCAAAACAAACAAACGAACAAAATAGGCCACCTAGAAATACGCAAAAGAAGAAAATAAATGTTATAGAGCTGATAAGGTAATTTATCGGAACAGGACCCATTTAAACAATTTATTATAGAATTATAATTTTTATTACAATTTGCATTGTTGCAATAAATGAGTGATACTGGCCAATACAGTGTGCACTTACTGACCTTGAAAGCGTGACCCATTTAGCTCAACCCTGTTACCAGCATTAACTCAGTGATATCAAATAATAAATAGTAATAGTCACTCGTTTGTCTGCAGGCTTGATGAGTGGACTACTTTGGATGTTGTTTAGCTCCATATTTTATTATTATTATTATTATTATTATTATTATTATTATTATTATTATTTTTTTTTTTTTTTAATTCTGTAGGTTATATTCATGTCTTTTCTTTTACATTTTGTGCAAATTATTATTTTGAGAACAGGTTTGATTAAACTCTGCTCCTTTGTATAGGAAGAATTTCAAAGCTGGTCCTCACGCTGGTACTTGCCGCCCACTATACTCTGAGTTGTTATTATGCTTGTAATGCAGTAACGCAGCCCAACTGTTGGCTTGAGCCTTGAATGGCTGTGTCTCCAGGTCACGGTTGGACTTGTTCCAAACGGATATATCAGTTTGATAGCTAGTTGATATTCTTGGTCAAAGGAGAACCAGGCCCACGTATTTAAGAGCATGAGGCTAAAAACAGCTCCTGCAAGATCATCAGCGGGGGATTTTTACAACAGTCCTAATCTGCAGATGTGATTCCACTTTTATAACCCCTCCCTCTCATTTCAAGACACGTGAGGAAGTGGAACTCTGGGGGAGTGTGAGACTTTGCTACAGAGAAGGGATGGGCTCACATGCTCTGTCGACTCCTCCAGCTCGTGCTTATGCTGATGAGAATTGCTGACACACTCAAAGACAAAGTAACGCCAAGGGTAGACCTGTGTATTCATGTGTTCTGATCAAATGTTCATGCCTTCCCTCTCAGTCCACACACTTGAAAGGGAAACCGTGTTCAAGGACGCTGACTGGGAGGAAGGGTTTATTTTGGTCAGCAGGCCTAATCCTCAAGCCCAATCAGCTTCGAAACTTTTTCATTGCCTCTACCAGACTCTTGAACTTGAACGAACATGTGGACGGTTTAAGCTTGGCACACGAGTTGTGTTTGGACAGTTTATTACAAGTCAGTATGCAATAAGGATGTTTAGCTGACAGAAAGGAGAACCATAAAACGTGAGCCGGGGCAATATACGTAGAGTAAACACAGAAGCCAAACGATAAGGCCTAATGGAGCTCCTATTCTAGGAAATCCAAACTACACACTTCTCTTTTAGACACCTCGAACTGTTGACACAGGGAGGGAAGTATGAAGGCACCAGACAGAGGCTGATAAAATTAGGGTTATCAGGTTTACACTGCACAGGTTAGTACTTGAATAAGAATCAATCAGACAGAATTCAGACTCAGAAAAAATTAGTCTTACAATCTTAAATTCTGTCATTGTCAGCTCATTGCCAGTAATTGCAGTTATTACATTATACAAGTGCATTTCCTGAAATCTGTTGGCATTGGCATTGAAAACAAATTCCCGTGAGCCAGTTCCCTCCAGGTCAGTGCATCCGTGCACGCTCGCGAGTGACGCACTCACACTTCAGGTCGCGCCAACGAGCGAGAGCTGAGGAGGCACGTGCAAAACATAAACAACGCCTGATGCCTTCAGCAGCGCAAAAACCGTCAACAGCAAATGACCGAGATCAATGATTGGCCGCCGCCGCCAGACGACCCGGCGCTGGTCAAGCTCGCGGTGTTTGGGGATCGCCACAGAATCTTCAGCTTGTTGGAAATGATAACAGGCGGTCAACCTTACACGTCCACAAACAAGCGGCTGGACCCTGACCCACTTAGCAGATGGCAGCTGACTCCTCTTCTTAAGTTTTTCTTAAGAGGAGGGGTGGGTCTGGTTGAAGGTGAGGTGGTGGTGGTCATCAGATACCCTCCCAGGGTATCTGAGGTAAACAGGCTTTTCAAACTGGAACGTGAGGCCCGAGGAATTCAAAAGGAGAAATGAGTGAGTGAGCGAGTGCGTGGGCAAACAAATATCCAAGAATGCCCCCTCCACCCTCCACACACACAGACACACACAGACACACACTCACTACCCCCCTGTGCGTTTTCATTGCTCACATGCCTGGGCAATAAATAGTGGAGTGTGTTTAGGTGCCTGAGTGCTCTGGCCCAGTTTTTTTACACCCGGCAGATCGATTCAAATCTTTCTCCATCACATCACCATGGGAACAGCGTTGAGAGGACAGCATGCATGTCAGCAGTGTTGGAACTGTTTTTTTGCAGGTTTCATTAGGTCCCTGGAAGACATGATACACACTGATATTTGTGCATGTTTCCAGAGGATGTAATCCGTATGATACCAATAACAAACAACATGGTGTGGTTTAAAAGGAGCGAGTCACCAAAAGCTTTTCACTGCCTTTTATTTTTATTATTTAGGCAAACGCAGCAAGGTTATATATAGTGCTCGCTCTGTTTCACAGCTCTGCTGACACGACTGTCAAATCCAATTCTAATCTTAAATACCTTTTACACCAGCTCCCAAAAAACCTTGAATTTCGTTTTTGTGTCCAATTCTTGGGCGAGTCTCCATCTCTGCTATAGCATTTCTCCAGGTTTGGGGCGGCAAAGCTCTGCCTGCCTGCCTGCTGGTAGCATTTGGGTAGCTTCCAAACTGCAGCACCGAGTCTGGTACACGTGCTTGGCTCATTTCCTCTTGCCCTACATCCTGCCCTGACTGCCTTATTATCATTTCTGGACACATGTCTATTTGTGCAAAAAGCAATTACAGGGACGACTAAAGGCTTTTTTTCTCTATACATTGTGCTTGTTCTGGACTTTGTTGCTCTCAGTTTGTATGATTTACAGGGATTGCGAACTGAATTTTGTGTTTCTTATGTTTTAGTACTGTTTTTCCAATGACAAAGTTGAACTAAGAATATATTATAATTATACGTATTAATATGTGCAATCATTGTGTATGATATATCACAGCACGACAAATACAGTCTGGCCATGCTCATGCTGTCCTCTTATAAGGAGAGTGTATTAATTTAGCGAAGTTGCCCTTTGCCACAGCCAACCTTGCTCAGTGTCCCAGTAAATTCAGCTGGCTGTTGCCACATTCGCTACTTAGCAGCAGTGACACTTGATGCTTGTCACTGTGCCGTGATGAGCTGTGGTGCCCTGTCGTCTTACACTAAACTCCTGCCAAAGCTAATCAGAAGCAGGCAGAACCAGTTTCTGTCTTATTCTTTGTTTTAAAGTTGTCCAGGTTTGGCGAGACTCATTAAAATCGCAGAATTCATTGTTTACACGCTTTCAGAAACATCTAGCTTTTGCTACAAGTAAACGTTAACCTTGAAGCCGACTTTCTAGCAACACCAGTCGTCCCTGGAAATCTCTGTTGAGCTGCAGACGGCTCAGACTGAAGCTGGGAGATGAATTTGTGACTCAAAGTCTCAGTGATCCACTTCCTTGTAAAATCAGCTTTTCACTTCTAACAACAACAACAACAACAACAAAATAATCTACACAGTACACAGAAACAAAAGTTTTGTAAAAGGATTTTTGTCACGTCAAAGTCAGCTAGAAAACATTTGTCCAAGCTAAAACCAATGGAGGAATCAAATAGTTTCTACATGTGAAAAAACAGCAACAACTCCTGGTAAACAAAGTAATAATTATGTTTTTCCTATTAGTGAGCGTCAAATGACCAAGTGCAAACAGGGCCTATGGATCATGTCCAAAACTGAGTGAAAAACACAGGAACCCCACGTGCATTGACAACCTTGGTGGGAGTCGACCATAGAGACAAAGAAAACAACTTTCTAGCTTCTTGGTCTGTGCCAGTTTTTTTTTTTCACTTTCTGTAACATGAGAGCTGTCTTATCTCTCGGCTATCTTGCTCGCGGCTTTCTCTCAACATAAAGCTCATTCGGCGTCCGCCGAGAGAGGCAGTGAGTAAATATGAAAGCAGACACAAACAGTGTCACACAATCTTGTGAGATTCAGCCTTGAACTGAGTGACCGAAAAACACAAAGTTGAAATGACATCATGCGAGTCGTGCACTGTGGGACTCTTCGCGCTGCGCAGTTCACTGTATATTAACAAGCTCCATATGACTGGAACATGCAGAAGGGGAGAGAGAGAGAAGAAGAGAGTGAGGGGTCCGATTTCTATAAACACACCACTCCCCCTCCTTGTCCACGTGCAGGACATCACATGTTTCTTGGGAGTGCAAAAAAAACAAAAACCCTAAAACCATACTATTTTGATTTTACACACGGACGCACAGAGACACACATGCGTAAAAGAGGGCCTTGTGCACGCTTGAGATCCAGTCCAAAACAAACAGAGCCGCATGCCATTCAAGGACTTCTGAGAAAGAAAAGCTCATGGGGTCAACTAGAAAAAAATAACAACAGAAAAACTCAGTGGTCGGGAAAAAATGAAACGCAAAGGAAGAGTCAAGCTTTAATGGAATGTTTTGATTCCATGCAAGTATTATGGAGTTGTCCTTCAATCTGTTCTCAAAGCTTGGGTGTGGTAATGTTTTTGTCCACAGTGGACAAATAGTTAATCAAGTTTGTTAGTTAAGTTAATTAAAGGATTTGTTTTTGCTCTTTCCACACATATTCTTTCAGCCAGCGTCCTTACGCCGTGCAGTGTTCTCACTGCATAGTTCAGAATGCTTCCAGGAAAAGTGAGGCAAACATCTGCTAAAAGTCAGGGCCCAGGCTCCTCCCCTCTTGGCTGTACATAGTGAGGGTGTTGTTGTTTTCCGTCTGGCTCGCTGGAGTTCCCTTACAGTGCAGGCATGCGCACTCACCTACCTTCATGCAGATGTGTGCTTCTGACAGAGGGGAACGAGAACATATCTTCTGCCGCGTTACATAAGAGTCCAGTGAATCCAATCTAGCTGTACTTGGACCCCATGACATTATATTGACACAATGTGCCGCTTGTCCGCAAAGTCACAGCAGCCATGCTGCAGCCGTGTTTTGAACAGAAAAGCAGCTGCCCCGCTGGCACCTTACGCAGCGTTCCCCAGGGCCAAAGTTTGAATGTGAAATATGCAGCAAAGAACCCCAGAGTGGATCTGGTAGCAGTTTCCCCTCGCCTTCTTTAAGTTCCAAACTTAAACTTAACTCTAGTTCAGACAAAAGAGATGATAGGCCAGTTTACATGAGAGGCACGTCTTTACGTCTCCATAATAGAGATTTCAGTATGAAGCCACACAAACAACACAAAGTAAAGAGTCGACAGCTATTGTGTCTAAAAAAAACAAACATCTACAGCTTTTAAGTAAGAATAGGATAAAATAAATAAAAAAAGAAAGATTGAACAAAAAGGTTTAGTTTTTGGGATGAAGATTACAAGATCTTTAAATGCCTGCGTGTATCTGACCTTTGAATAATTAGTGTATCACTTAACATCAGTGTTGGCTAGTAATCTATAACTAAGCAATCCACTACTGTAATTAAACTAATTTTTGAGTAAAAGAGTAATGTAACTAGATTACTGTGACAAAACTGGTAATTATATCATAATTACTTTATCAACTAATTTGTTACTTTTCCCGAAAATTTCTAATCATTTTAACAATATGGGCAGTGCAAAACTTAACCCTAACCAAAGTAATTAGTAAAGTAATTAATTATTGATTACTTATGAAACAAAGTAGTTTAACAATTTGATTACTTTATTACGGAGTAATCAGTAATCAGTAGCATTACTTTTATGGATTAATCCCAACAACACTACTTAACATGTTGTGGTAGGAACAGGAAAAAACAAGAGCCATATTTGTGTCATGTAGTCTTTTGACCTTGATCATGTTTTCACATTAGCTTCAGCTGTCAAAGAATATTTTTGCCCCTCACACATCCAGCCTGATCATTACTAAATATTCAAGAGAAGCTCTCAGCCCAAAAGCAGAAGCAGAAGCAGAATGATGAACTTTTATGAGGTTGCTTTATGTAATGATCCCGTTCAACTGTGGCAACGGCAGCTGCCACTGCGGTAGAAGACAAGAGCAAACAGACCACAGAGTATTTGTTTTTAATTAGCACCCTGGCAGCCGGTATCACTAATTAGTGCTATCATGGAGCCAAACCATCAATATGTGACAAAGTTAGCAACAGCAGCATCCGGCAGCTCTCTTGCTTGCTGAGTGTTGTGGCTGAAAAGAAAGCCATCAACAGCAGGGACACAATAACAACTCCTTGTCATGTGACACCATGCGAGTTGTTTTGGGAATTATCACAGAAGTCGGCCACGTTTAAAAAAATATTGTTAAATGGATGCAATAAAAAAGTACAAAACACATTTTTGTTTGATATTTTTTCTTTCCAGTGGACCAGTTTTATAACAGATGTCCTCTATTACTAGACCAATAAAACCAAAGTACAGGCACATTCCTATTTGTTCTGGAAGCCCATGCCAGTCCACGTGCTACAGCTAGCTGTCCTTCCATGAACATACGCCTAAAAGGCCAAGACAGGCCAAAACAGCAAATATTGCCAAGACCCCTTTGATTCACATTCTTATTGTGCCCGGCAACAAAGGCGTGGCCACTAAACTAATTAAAATGAATGTCTGCAAGAATTGGGAATAATTCAGAAAGAAGAGAGAGAAAGGCAGATTGTGACGATGAGGTGGCAGCAGACGGAGCACTGGACCAAACGCTGGATGAGTCAGAGTCTATTTAAAATGATAGTAAACAAGAAACAACAGCTCTTGGGGTACAATTTAACTGTTTCATTCGTGACTTCATCATTAAGATCTCTCAGGGTGCACAAGACAGATCAGGCATCAGAGTGATATCTTGAGTTTCAGTGACCTCTTCATACAAACCACACCTCTGAAAAATCAAAAACATTTTCGATGAAAGAGTTATAGTGTCCAGATGGTTGTGTTGACTTGGGAGTGACATTCGGCCAACATGTTTCACAAATCAAGTGGGGGAAGAGAGAGGCCTCATACGTTCTGAGAACTGCTGACAAGAAATTGCAGTTCAGCGCTTTGGGAGCTTTCAGCAGCCAACAATGATTCATAAATGTTCCGAGTAAGCATTTCTAGGAAGTGCTCTTAAAAGTCCTCTAGGAGATGCAACATAGAAATTCAGGGCCAAATATGCTGTAATTCTGGAGATATTATCATGATAAAAAAAACAAACTACACTTGGGTAAACAGGTAGAATTTAAGCCACATATTGAAGCTACTGACACTGTTAGACAGCAATGTGGAGCAGGTTTGGAATAACATTCATCATAAATAGTGCAGTCAAATGTGGGCTGAATATAACGAGGACCAGTAACACATTCAGCCCATGTTCACGTGTCAGGAGCTTCCTCAATTTTCCATTACATTCAGTCCGTGCTGATGCATCACTGTGATGCTGGTCAATAACACAATGTGTCAGTTGCTTCAGATGAATCTGTACGAGCCAACTGGCAAAAATAGAGCGATTGATTGGTCACTTCGTCATAGCTGCTGTGGTGCTCTAGGCGCCGAGTACGTTCCAGTTTTCTCAATCTAGAAACAGGTTGATAGTAATGGTGTGAGGTCAGTTTCTGTTTATATGATTCCTCTCTTTCTGATTTTTGTTTTATCTGTGGCAGATTCAGAAAGAGGCGCCATGTGGCTGTGAGCATGGCAGTTTTAAGCCTTGCAATCCAATAGGGCCCTTTAATCCTGAGCTTCGCTATCAATCTGATGTTTACTCTAAATGGGATTTTGGGAGGCAGAACCTGCAATTCCCTCCTTGGCTGTTATACGTGCATTGAAACTTCCACTAAGGGGACATTCCATTAGAACAGCCCTCAACTGCCCCAGACCTGTCTCTCAAGCTGCTGAAAATTACATAAGACACAAGGCTGTGTCATGTCATGTCAGTCAACATCTGCTTCTCCAGAATCAGAGGTGGCTGTTATTGAGTAAGACCTGGGGGCAACATTTCATTTCCTATTGCATGACAAACACACAAATTGTCCAAGTGTTCCCCTTCCTGCTCTCTGACCTGCACCATGCTAAAATGAAATGAACCACTTACGGCTTTTTGCTGGTCTGAGGCAGTTTGGGGATTCACTCCACAGGAAGGGAGAAAGGCATGCTGGGTAAGACAAGCCCTGCCACAGCTACCTCTACCCCATATGGAACCAGTTGAATTCCCTGGAAATACACTGTGTCAGCAATTTGTGAGTCACAAAGTTTTCACAGTGTGAAGTGAACAACTTGAGCAAATTGTAAACACAATTGACAAAATTAACTATTAGACTTGAAACTCTTCCTGATTTTTTTTAAAAAAAGAAAAAGAAAATCCAGCCAAAAATGAATTGTTTCCTGACACATATTATACTATATATAGTAAAGGATTACATCCTTACACAGGTATTTCATATTTAAACTGCAAAAAATTCACAAATAATCAACTATTTTAAAATGTGTTTTATGTTGAAATTATTTGAATTAACAGTAGTTGTCATTATTTTCTTAGATGATATTAATTGGTAAGTACTGTTCATTTCAGTTTTTACTGTTTCATAAGAGATTTTGTCCCTAAATGCTCAAGGCTTTTTTGGAAGAGTGGACGTGGATGCAAGCTGCAGTTTTCCAAGGGTCTATAGTGAGTCAGTGAGTGCCAGTGCTCTGAGCAGCCGTATTTGAGCACTGCAGCGATTTTCTGCCTGTCCTTAGTGCACGTGATGATGGGTGCACGTTTCAGCAGCCCACAATTTGCTGCACCTGCTTGTCCCTATTCAGGTCTTTCCTTCTGCTTGAGTCACTGCAATTTATACCGCTTCTAAAACATCCCATTACAGAATAAAGCACATCTTTTAGTGGCATGTCCTCTAAATCAGAGTGCCTTTGTATTGTTGAGTTAATAGCATGCTGAAATAGACAGGTTTAAAGAATCAGATCTACAGTCATGTTTTCTTCAGGTTTTTTTTTTTTATATATGGCCATTGATTAACTCTCCGAAGAAAATTCTCCTCTCTGCTCTGCATCCCCACAGCATCTCTCCCTTTCTCATTCTCTGCCACCCCTTTCTTTGCTGCGGAGTGGAATTTTCCAAGCACAGCGAGTGCTGCAGTGACCCCAGAAAGGATGACACGATGAGGGAAGGCAGAGGGAAGGGTTAATGCCTAATACATGCAGTGTGAAGGCAAACATTTCAATGAAATGCATTGAAATTAGGATCTGCATTGCACAATTTGCCTAAAATATATCTCAACAACATTTTCTCACTAGTATTTAGATTACAACCAAATGCACAGTGAACAAGAAAATGATCACAGCTTGCACTGTATTGCAACATCACATAACCCACGGCTATGTGTTAAGTTTTGGAAAGTGTCTTCATTCACTGCGAGGAGAAAATGTTTCTCAGCAGCTGATCCGATAGACAGATCCTGCTCTGTCCTCCGTGTGAACGTGGGGGAGGAGGCGATCGGAAATGTGCTGAGGACACTCAGTGATTGCAGTGCGGAAACGACGGCACACTGTGCGGCTGCAGCCGAGGTCGTGCCGAGGCTAAATGGCTGGCTCCTGTATTTGCTGCAGTGAGCCAGCCAGTGGGTGACATTGATGACGCTGAGGAAAAGGGATGGTGAGGTGTGCATGCGTGTGTACCACGCCGCTGCTGTGGATGTGACATCATTTACCCGCTGCTGCAATGGAGTTTTCCTGTCCTTTGAGTCCAGTCACCTCAGCAGGTTGAATTTTCGTTACACATGCATGCTCTCACGCACACGCTGGTAAAGATGACTGTACGTGTTTTGCAAGTTTTAATACATGTCAGGTCATTCTGAGCTGGAAAGACTGCTCTCCTTTCTTTCCATCACACATACATAGTGTTGTAGACTTTACAACAGATACACCAACCAGGCAAAATGGATATAAACTATAAGACTGCAGCAGTATCATGCATATCGAGCATACTGTACAAAGCATAATGAGAGCTAGTTTGGACAGAGTAGATAGAGTAAAAGATTGATTGGGTGAGGAGAGTGATAGAAGAACGATCCCTGTAACGGGAGCGAAAGATCTCCTAACTGTGTCTGCCCCCCTCACCGAGGCTGGAAGATGATTCCAAAATAAAGGTGCCAGGAAACTGAAACACCTACCTCCTGACCTAACTCTAGAAATTTTTGGGATAACTAAAAGACCTGAATCCTCAGAGCGAATGGCTCTTGGAGGATGATAAAGTTCAATTAGTTCCCTAATATAAGAAGGAGCCTGAGAATGAAGAGCTTTGTAAGTTAAAACTAGAATCTTAAATTCAATTCTAAATTTGACTGGCAGCCAATGCAAGGAAGCTAAAATTGGAGTAATATGCTGCCTCCTTCTAGTTCCCGTTAACAATCAGTTTTGGATTAACTGTAATGTCCTAAGGGATGAATTTGGGCATCCTGCTAGTACCGAGTTACAGTAATCTAGCCTAGACGTAACAAAAGCATGGATTATTTTTTCCGCGTCTTTGAAGGACAAAAAACCTCGAATTTTGGCAATGTTTCTTAAGTGGAAGAAAGCTGACCTCCCTACATTCTGTATATGAGAATTAAAGGTCAGGTCCTGATCAAAAGTGACTCCAAGGTTCCTCACAGTAGAACTGGGTGTAGTACCAAATAGACCACCTTGTCCATCAAAGGCTCTGTCCCTACTCTCTCGCGTTCCAAATATAATGACCTCAGTTTTGTCGGTATTAAGCAACAGGAAATTCTGTGTCATCCAAGTTCTAACATCACAAAGACAAGATTCCAATTTGGCCAACTGATGAGCCTCATTTGCCTTAAAAGACAAGTACAACTGTGTGTCGTCTGCGTAAGAATGGAAACTGATGCTATGCTTTCTGATGATGCCACCAAGAGGTGACATGTAGATGTTATATATAGATAGATAATGGAGAACAATATTGCTCCAAATCAGTTGGATAACTTGATATTTCCAGCTTTCTGTCAGTACTGTAAACACCGACATTGGGCTACTGCCCAACCATCAGTTGACACATATGTTGCAATAAGGGCAGTTTAATCAGAGATGACAATCTAGTTAAAAGAAGAAGGAACAGCAGCGAATGCCTTTACTCCCACTTGGCTTTGTCAAGAGTTTGGCTACTAAACACAACAGCGCATTGGCCACCAAAAGGAAGCATTGCAATTAAGGAGTATTCCGGTAATTATCAACAAACTCCTTATTTTATTTCTTATTACACTAGATATTTTCCTTTTACAAGCAAATGTGCAGAATCTAAATTGCTACTAATAAAGATGGAAAGTCTTAATTCTCTCCCTTGTACTAATCTAAGGATTTATAAAATACGGTTACTTTTTTGAGTTTCAAGAGAAAAGTGTTTGGCACCAATTTCACAGAGGAGTGACACTGCTGCCATTTGTTATTCTGCCACTAAAGGAAACTATGCGTTGGAAGAATCTGTTCTTGCATTCACACATCCAGAGACACAGCGGAAATAACTCAAAATCCAAAAAGAGGAACATGTACCATTAAAAAAAAAAAAAAAAGTCAGCTAGAAGTTAATTCCATGCGAAGAGATAAAAAAAAAAAAAAAAAAGTGACGTTACATCAGACTTTCTCAACCTGAAACTTATCCCGTAGCCTCCTGTCAGCGCTATAGGAATGTAACTTTGACCACCGGACATTTCAGCCTGTCTGACTAAATTCATCAAAAGGAATAATCCTAGGGGGTTGCATAACACTGACCCCAAAGCCCTTCATCACAACTAACTGAAATCCCAGAGATGAAGAAACAGATCAGACAAAAGGAGGACAGAAAGAACAATGGCAGGATGAAATGAAAGGGGCCGGCCATGCAGGAGAGGGCATTGGTCCTTCTCTGAGAACACAGACTGTGTGGGAACAATGTTGCAGCCGAGCACAAAGCACCGGTTGGCAAAGGGAAACCAGTTACTACACACACACACACACACACACACACACTGTCCAATTGCCTTGGCTGCAAAGAACACAAAGGTGTCGGGTTGTTACACAAACAGTCGGCTAAAGAGATAATTATGGAGGCAGATGGGAGATTGGGAGGAAGTAATGAAACGAAGCAGGCAAGGAGTTTTGATTTTCGAAGTGTGTTATCTCCGTAGTAGGTGGAAAGTAGTCCTGCCAAAAAAAGACCTGGGAACTGGGGCAAGCCTCCGTGTGTCCATGGCAAAGCATCAAAAAAAGCTGATGCAGAAAAAAAAAAAAAAAGTGACCCGGAAAGAGCCAAGTCAGAAATCTTTTCAGTTCTTCAGAGACAAGGAAGGTGAAACGGTGGGAGGAACTAGGCTAAAAACAGCTGTTGGGGAGGTAAATTACAGCCTGTATCCGAGGATACGAGTACGTGTTTGCACTTAATCAGAACAGCTCGAATACAGAGAGGAAAGGGGGAGCTGAGACAGAGCAGAGGGCCTCGGCTGCAACCGCTCACTCTGAACATCCTGTGATCAACTGAAATGTATGCGAGTTTAAAAAAAACACAAACCAAAAAAATGCAACAAATGTGCCTCCAAAAAAGAGAAGTGAAAGAAGAAAAACAGAGAAGTGTCTCTCCTGCAAAAGGTGTCTCTGAAGAGAAGGCCACTGATTGCTGTTAAAAGATCAGAACCTGACAATATCTACATCTTAAAAAAATGACATCATCTGCAGTGTGTTCTGGTTCGGCTTGATTATTTCTGCCACGTGTAATGTGAATACAATCTCCATGTGAAAAATGCGCACAACTTTATTCCAGAAAGCGAATGGTGACGCACACAGGATGTGTGAGCGTTTTAGATCAGGTGTGGCACACACAGTCTAACTTCTTCCTCGTCTTTTTCTTTTTTTTTTTTTTCCCCCTCAGACTGAGAGGTCTGTCAAAGTGGTCGCATGAGCGTGACTTCATTTTCTCCCCGCTCTCGACGCCTGTATCCCTTATGTTGTTTTTCTCACCTGCCAAAGAAGGAGCTGGATCCGTACCATGGAGACCAAGCAGGGAATGCCCTCGCATCTCGCTTGCATAAGACATACTGTACGTGAAAAGTGAGACGTCAAACGTCTGTCAACAGCCTGGGTTGACACGACGAGGCCGTATTTGCCTGACATAAAAATACACTTTGTCCAGTGCAATTATTTACCATCCCCACCTATTTCTAAATCAAAGAAGAAAAAGGGGGAGCGGAAGAAAAAAATAAAAAAGTGCATACATTTGTTTTGATGGCTATTTTACGATATGCAGGTCAGCCATTTATCTTCTGGGGGTGAGCTGGTTTGTCAGTGGAATTCGGCAGGAACCCCCCCCATGAACACGGAGTCAGGCCAAAGTAAGCAGTAGCAAAAGGTCAGGCACACTGTTGACATGAGCTGCGTTTAGGCCCTCTGCTTACATAAGATTCAGTGAAAGTGATCCACGCCTGTGGATCACCCGTTCAAACCGCAGCACATCCACCGAGGACAACCTTCGATCTTACAAAACGCACGGACACAGCACGATTGAAGACACACAGTCTGGAGCCGGGCGAGTAATGTTTGGTAACTCAACAGCAGAAGCATATTGACAATAAGTCTAAATGTTGGGGTAAAGAGCATCAACATATCAGAAGTGAGACTAGAAAACTGCCATAGTTGCAAGTGTGTTGAAATTGTGCCCACTGACCCAAAGGTCACTGGGTGAAAGTTCTCTGGGTGAAAATACCTCCAGAGGGAAGAATTGCCAGACTTGAGATAAAATAAAGGCCACATTTGAATGACTTTGAATAGGAGGTTCAGCAATTGGTGTCACCAACATAAAAGCACGGGTCCATCCCGCCTTGTATCAACAGTTCAGGTACACTCATTTAAATGTTCCAGTCAACCAGAGTATCGTTACTCTCAGTACCTTTGTCATGCTATGGTGTCAATATGGATGCCTATTAACAGTGTGGTATCAGGGCATTCATCCTGTGTCAATACCTGCTTACACAGATCCATTATATGTTGTCCCACTTGATATTTGTCTGGTTAGAGGTTAAGTGCATGAGGCTCCGCTGCAGCAAGCGGATGAAAGGACCTCTTGAACTGACACAGTCCTGGCCGTGCCGCAGGTGTCACATGATAACTGCATCAGAGATCTTCGGGATCTGAACGAGCTCGCTTACTCACTCTGACCACTTCGCCCTCCGTAGTAAAACCAATTGGAGCAGTAATCCAACACCAGCCAGTCTCTGACGTTGGGTGTTGCTCCATGGGTCCAATGGGCAGCTTGCTGTGAGCCGCAGCTGACACCAGCAGCATGTGTGCCGTGCCGCTGCTGCCGTGCGTCGCTAGGAGGGGATCAGTGGGACGATGATATTAAACTTAATTGGCAGACTCCCAGGGGAAATATCAAGAATGGAGTGGGAGGATCTCATCTACCACTGACCTACACTGTATTCCGACACGTGAAACTGGGTTGAAATAACTTGAGTGGCATTCATCTTGATAATTGGGGCATTTGTCCAGTCAATTACTAACCTTGGCTCAGAGTACTAATTTCCACTGCAAAAAAAAGGTAGTGCAAAATGTGTCAAGGGAACAAGGAAGAGGCATACGTTGGCTGTCCTCCGAGCATGGAAAACAAAAAGGGATAAAAATTTATCTCAATTTTTTTTCTACCTACAATTTTTTAAATTGGTTGGATTATCTATATATATGTAAAGATTGTATAGCTATACTACGCTGAGTTTCCATTGTGGGAAAAAAACCCCAGCAACTATTTTTCTTTGTTAAAAATAAACAAAATAAGTAGTGTGCGGAAGTTACTCTGATTCAAGTCAAGTCAAGACGTGACGATGGCCCTCAAACTCATTCAACATGTTGAAAAAGTTGCTCAGATAATGAAAACCCAAGGGAGTTCTTTGCGTACTCTGTTCTTCCCGCAGCTGAAACTGCCCTAATCAGGGTAAACAGTGGGCGGAACCGCTGAATATATGCCATTAGCTCCATAAACAACTTAGTAATAGGCATGCCGGCGAGGCTGTGGTTGGTTCACCTGGTGCTTAGAATGCCTCCTATGTGCTGCGCTGACAGTCCTGCTACTGCTAATGTTCACTGGCAGGTACGACGTCAGTCACTCCCCTGCTGGCCACAGGTGTTTAGCAGATGACACGTCTGCCCTGGCACAATCCCCCAAAACATTATAGCTGGAGTTAAGCTGAGCTCTGGTCCGACCATTCAGGCCATCATCAGACGACTCGTTTTGGAGCCGTCATCAATTTCATTGTTTGCGCGGCAACTTGGGCGCTTCCACGATTGTCCTCACTGCCAGAGTCGGTGTTGAGTAAGAGTCGGCTAACGCCCTTGTTGTGTGCGCGCTGGCCAACTGATGCGAGCAGCTGCTCCTGGCCTCAACTGGAACACACTGATCCGCAGGGGTTAAAGCGGTGGTCAACCCCGACACGACACAAGCCGCTCATTCCGACAGCGCGACAGCCCATTACCAGACTATAAATACAGAGTGACTCCTGAGAGCGCTGGTCAATGGGAAGTTCTTCGCTTGGTACTGCAGGAGCATTGACGCGGAGAGCCTACACCGGCGTGGTATGCCTCTCATCAGATTGTATTGCGTTGCCGTCACTCAGCAAGTGGAAAAAGAGGGCATCGCATGGAAAACCTTCATTACTCTTCGCTGTGAGGAAGATGCCTGTCGAGTCCAGTGAGCAAAGGAACGGCAGACAGTGATGGTCCATCGGCCGCTTGGTTTGATGGCTGACCTACAGGTGAAGATACTGAGGAATTATTTTCTTTTTAACTTTCCTGCAATGTCTCTCAGAGAGTGCAGTCAGAACATTGCATTTCTAATCAGGCTGTGTGTTTTCTACTTAGTGTAAATCAGCAGCTTGAGTTCAAGAATAGCTGCAAAGAACAAGATCGCATTCACTCCAATCAGGAGGCGAAGGTGTCACAAAATGATCAGCACAATGGCCAGCTTTAAAAACACCTATTACAACTATGAACAATCAAAAAGAGGAATAAACAGGAATGTCCTTCAAAATTCCTCCCTGTGCTCAGGAGAGGAACACCACAACTGTGTGGGTGAGGAGGAAACGATCAGTGCAAGTGTGCAAATGGGAGTGCATGCATGGCCAGTGGAAGCAGGCGTGAAGCCAAGATACATCAGGAAGACATTAAACAAAGGAACCAAACATTATTATTATGAAGCCACAGTAAACAAATATTTTGTAAATCAATGCTTTAATCCATACACATTCAGACCAAACATACACTGTGCTGGAATGAGTCGTAGTCTGTCTTTCCTGGTGGTAGGTGTTGACTATCACTGATGATCAAAAAAGGTGTGTCGCCGCTTTGAATTGGCTAAATAAATGAGATACATGTGCTGAGATAAGATAACCGCGCCAGTGCCACTTTGTCCCTCCACACCCTTATTGTGAAGGCCCGGCGCTGAAACCTGGGGCCTTGTGGAATAAGGTTTTTTTTATTTTTTTAAAAGGCAACCTAATGCGGCTTCATATTTTTGTGATAATACTTCCCCGGTTTTTTTTTTTTAAAAGCAATATTTTAGAGGCCACCACAGGCTGTGGCTGCTCCCCAACTTCCTGTATATCGCTATGGATACGCAAAGGCAAATATAAATTAAGAGGCATCAGCAATGGCAACTCACCACCTTAATGAGCACTGTTGTTCACACTGGTCCAATACTCCCACAAAAAAATCTGTTAACAAATGGGACTCATTTATAAACGCATTTTATTAGAGCGCAGCGACTACTTTCAAAACTTTACAACACCTGCTTATTATCATTCCTCAGTCACTCATGCCAGCGTGGCGTTCAAGGCTCTACCCTTGTACGTTCTGATCCACAGCAAGACTTTTGGTCAACCCTCCAGCCAGGGACCTGCAAACTCCCTAAATAAATTTCCTTTTGCTTTGATTTTGATTTTATGTCTTATCATGATACAGTGACGACTCTAAACAATGATGGAAGGAAGGAGTTTTGTGCAGGAGAATCACTGGTCTTTGAGTGACAAAAAGAAAGAGGGCAATCTGCACTTTGTCGTTCATTCATCTGACCTCCATTTTCTATTTATTAGCAGCTGTGACTGCAATTTTTTAATGGCCATGTGACTTCTTAGCGCGAGTACAGTAACGGAACTGCAAGCTGAGGCCTGAAAGATGAACCTGAGAGTTGCCTCAATGAAAAAAAAAAAAAAGGAACAAGGACGAGCGTTTGCAGCAAACCACAAAAACGCGCTCTTCCTGTTCTCTCTCTGCATCGCTGATATGCCAAGTCAACACAACTGCCGGGGCTGCTGTGAGACAACGTTTGAAAGGAGACGCCATTGCATTCCCGTGAAACAATAAAAGCTTCCATTTCTCAATGATGAGCGCGAGTGCCACAGTTAGCATGAAATGTTCCGCGTCTCCTCGCTGGCTGAGAACCGCCCTCTCTCACAGTCAGACCTGCAGCAGTAGCCATGTCATATCAGAGAGATCACTGCGAACATGAGTATCACTGTTTGCAAGTCATTGAGCACAGCTACCCATTGTATTGGCTGGCTCTGTCCCGGTGGTTATCGAGTATAAGGACCCTGAAATGTAGACTAGTGTGTCCTTCACAAACAATTAGTTCGAAAGAACACATTTTCTGAACAGGATCACTTCCTGAACTGACTCTTTTCTCACTTCAGTTTAGCTCTACAGTGGAACTACAGACGCGCAACACACCAGGCAACAAGCACAAAGAGAAATGCATTTCTGCAAAAGCTAGTGTACGCAGGTAAATGTGGATCTTATGGACAATGAGTCCAGACAGCCTAGAGGGCGGGGGGGTTCACAAAGCAGACGAGGCCTCTAAAGATAGCTTGATTATGATTTAAATAAATAAAATAGAATTCAAAAGGTCAGGTAGCGGACCAGAAGAAGAGCTGTGTGTGTGTGTCTGTGCATGTCCTGACAGCAAGGCTGCAGGTGGAGGCGAAGAGCTCCAGTTTAACATCATGTGATTGCACAAGCAACAAAGAATGCAGAAAAACATGCACTGGACAAAGACACCCACATGAAGGAAGCAGGAGAAGAGGAAACAACGAGGGAAGTTTTCTGACACTCAATCTTCTTGTATTCTGTCATTTCGTTTTATTCTCAGCCAAAACGTTGTTCATTCTGCACACAAGGCTAATTACACACACACACACACACACACACACACACACACACACACACACACGTCGTCCTGTGTGTATGTGCCCATCAATCATTTGTTAGGCTGCTGTCGTAGAGCTTCATCTTTCTCCTTCTCTCTCACGTGTCTGCGCCTGTTGTTTTTGCGATGGGAGGCCCAACTTTTCATTTCTCACCGGGACATCTGCAGTCTGTTGAACCTGAGACAACTTCACCAACATCAGCGCTTTGTGCGACACGAGTCAGATGCTGACGCAGTGGAGAATGGAGGGTGCAAATGCTTTGCGCCAACGATGGCCACACTTCAGGTCCTCAGTGCACTTACAATTAAGATTCTAGTGAGCAATCACATCGTTAGAGGTCATAGGTCAGTCCTGATTCTCTCCAGTTTCTCTAGTTCTGCAGCGTTGCAGAGAAAAGTGGTCGGGAGATTCGCTCAGAATTAATAATGCAAAATCTTTGCGATGTGACCGGGTTCAAGGATCACCTAGAACGTGAATAATTTACGAGGGCACCGCAGAGCTACTATTAATTTGGGGATTTTATGACCTTTGAAGCGGCTGAATGAAAGGAAAACACATCTCCTGGATGATGACACATTCCAGTTGGCTCATGGTAGCGGCACAAAGGCTAGCAATCAGTAACAAGGCCATGTGTTAAAATTATTTGGGAGAGGTGATTCCTGCCACAGGACAATTAAATTCAGCCAGGGTTCTGAACTTAATATCTGAATTTGTGAAACGCTGTCATCCAACACCAGCAGACCATGTGACTTTGTCCTCAAATGCAAATTGCAGCAAACAAATCACTGAGTGTTGAGACAAAGTTCAGTTTCTCTACATGTTGCACATTGTGAGGACCAAAGAGGGGGTGGGGGCTGGGGCGGCTATGGTGGCATGATTTTCTTTTGTGTAGACGATCAATGTTATTGTTATTATGATACATAGTAACAGTGGAGTTTCTGCCTGTGCTACACAAGACATTATGATCTGTATATTTAAAATTGCAACAATAACATTTGCTAATGTTGTAATGGGGAATGTGTAAAGAGAATGCAAATCAAAGACAAGTTCAAGTTTAGTACACTCTGCTCCTGAGAGTGTCACAAGCACAAAAAAACAAAAAAAAACCCAGCCAGGCTTTGTGCTGTGGTTGCAGTCATTGAGTTCAGGCGACTGAGGTAGAAGGTGTGCGTAGTATAAACAAAGGTGTGGCACCTCCTGGGAAAGAATAACAAAGTCACGGTGGAAAATCCACACGTGGAAGCCAGTGGCGACAAAGAATTGCCCTGATTCGTCGACGGATAAACAGTGGGGCGAGTGCTGTGTGCAGGGGGAGTGGTTTGCAGGGAAATGCAATAGATATTTGAAATCCGGGACATTTGATGAGCTGTATCAGGAAATATGCGCGCCTGATCCAACGTAGTAGCTGTTGCAATTGTCTTGATTCTGTTGTGTCTGCAAAATATTTGTGGTTTATTAATAACCTTTCTATTAAAAGGTTAATCAGGTCAGACGGCAGTCATGCAAGACTGTGTGTTTTTAATTGTGTTTCCTTGTAGGAGGGGAGAAACAAACAGACAAAAAAAAAAAAAAAACCTGTTGTACAACATGTCAACACACATAAAGAAAATAGGCTGGGATGATGTGAGTCACCACAGACAAATGACATGATAAAAACTAAGATGTTATTTTGAAAGCATTTTGAAGACACAGGGACTTTTTTTGAAATTGCCTCTTACAATTTCCTTGGGAAGGAATTATGAGGAACTTACTTGATTGGTACAATACAAGACAAAACATGCAACAAGATTGTATGGCCAACTGTAGCCTCGCTACAATGCTAAATATTCCATAAAACCTTCATATGCAGGCTCAACTCAGCGTGTCATGGGCCTGTACAAATGCATTTCCTCATCAATTAGGAATAACAAGTTAAAAATATGAAGTAAGAAACCGGGACTCTGTTAGGACGCACACACTCAACCACCAAAAAACAACCCAAATCATCCTCTAATTTGAATGTAATCTCTAAATAGCATCAGGAAAAAAAACGTAATATTTGAGATATTAAGGTTTACATATCACAGATCATGTCACTGAAACATGTAACAATCATTTGTCCTAAAACTCAATTCATTAAAAAACAAAAACAAAACGACCACTCAGATACTTCGAAGACACGTTTGAATGCAAGTAATGGCTGGTGGTTGCAGCATATTTAAAGTTGGTCACTCAACTAACCCTCTATAAATTCATATCGTCTTCCGCTTGCCTGAACTGAACTGCAGGCAGGTTTGCTTTTCGCGCTCCCCTATCTGTGTTCTGTTGGCCAACATCGCCCCCTAGTGAAATGACCGGAGACCGGTTTAATTTTTGTAACGAAAACATAAACCTGGGACCTTCAGTCACACTGAACGCGGGTTTTTTTTTTTTTTTGCCGCGGTCTGCCGCGCGGTATGGCGCAGACAGGCGCAGAGCGCTGTGACGATATCTTGGCGCGAACAATAGGAGTGAAGCCGGTGCTAAAAATAAATAAATAAATAAATAATAATAAAAAACTACACATACATACATACATACATACATACATACATACATACATACATACATACATACATACATACATACATATGTATATATATGTAACGGTGTTATTAAATTGTTTTAGTTCAATTATGTTAAACTTGGTTGGGGCACACTCATGGCTCTTTAGATTTTATTTTTATTTCGTTTTGTATTTGATGTATTTTATTTTGAAGTTAGAGCTTTGCATTCTGGGCGATCCTCAGTACAGAGGAAGCCTATGAAACAGGAGGTGACCAGGTTGCTTTTTCCCTTTTGGCATTGTAAAACACAAATGGAAAAAACAGTGCCAAAATTTTTTGTCTTTGCCTTTTCTTTTGCCCTTTTTCTTTCTCTTTTGCCTTTGCCTATCTATGGTCACGATCTCCAGATGAAGTGTGCGCTGCTTTTAAAAGTCCGGGCAGCTACAGTACGATGGATCTTCTTTCCGTTTTAGTAGTTCTTTTATTTATTTATTTATTTATTTATTTATTTATTTATTTATTTATTTATTGCCGTGTTGTAGTTCTTTAGTAACGCCCCAGTTTAACGATAGATTTACTTATAGTGGCGGTCATAATCATTTGGCGTTTGGCTGGTGATAATGACCGCCACTCCGGATTGTTTAAACTGACCATTGAAATACCTGTAATTAAATAAATCTTTCTCACGATAATTTCACAAGTAGATGTAGGTCATTCTCCATGAAAAAAAGTTGAAAGTCACGGACAGCGGTTTCTCTATCCCACCGCCAAAAAGGGATCCCCTCATTTCTGCCGAAACCCGGGATCGAACCAGGGACCTTTAGATCTTCAGTCTAACGCTCTCCCAACTGAGCTATTTCGGCGTCTTAAAAGCATGTCGTAAATTAGCAATTTTGTAACTATATACAAATACAAAACGCGTCACTCGCACGTCTAATAAATTGATTGAACAAAGACGACAGAATTCTTCTTGGCTAAATAACAAAAATGCGAACATGTTGATAAGTCATTCAGTCATATGTCGAAGTTAAAAAAAAAAAAATTAAAAACTTGAACGGAAGAGGGCGCCATTGAAACACCGCACGCTTGTGAAGCTGCAGTGTATTATATGTCGAATAGAGTCGATTTTACAGTTACACTCATTGAAAGGCGTTAATCTCTTAAGGGAACAATGAATGAATCGAAAGCCACAACACACAGGTCAATACTTAACAGATTATAGCAAATGTGTTTTCTTGGGTTGTTTTTCTCATGCATAGCACAGGACAGTGAGTCCATTTTTTTTAAAATATATATCATGATGCCACCTAAAAATTGTACAGCTATGACTTCTCCATCTATAGGCAACTGCAACTGGCTGAAGGTGAAATACTATCTTTATCTTTATCCATGAATTGTGCTGCTATCTGTGTTTTTCCCTCTGTTCCCGATCCCTCATTTCCACCAAATACACAATCTTTAGTCTTACTGACAGACTCCCCCCCCCCTCACTCAGCTATTCGTCTGGCAGTAGACAAAACATTTGTCCAAATTAGTGCTGTGTGAATGCTGCCATAAATCACAAGGTGTTGGGTGGGTGGTATAGGATGCTATAAATATTTGTTGTTCCTTCAGACTTATGAGCTGTGTGGTTATCGAATAACCAAATGTGAGAATATTTTCACAGTATAATATTGTGAGACTCAACAAGGCCAGAGGAGGAAACACAAAAGCCAATGCAATAATTTCCTCACTGTTTCCCCCCCTTTTTTTCTTGCTGGTTTTCTGCAGTGATGCGGTGCTGTCCCGTTATTAGTCATAAGATGTCCCAATGCCAGCTTTATGCCTCCCCCCATCCCTCTTTCCCTGCTAATCTACCCTCCTCGTTGCCTCACTCTCTTTCTCTCCTCCTCTCTTTCTCCATTTTTTTGTTCCTCTGTCATCCCCCAAGGTGACTTTCCATCCTTCACAGGCACTGCAGATTTTTTCTGCTTTGTTCTGGAGGCCCCTCAGAGTGGATAAGAGATGAAGCCGATGCAGACCGACGGAATAAAAATAAATAAAAAGGAGCGCCATGAAATGACGGTGTGAAAGAGGAGAGACTGATGGGCTTTAAGTGCATCGGTTCTGCAATGTTGTTTCGCAGCACAAATAAGTCAGGAATTCAACTCACTCTCACACTGTGCACGCAGCTCCAGACACGTCCTGTGACATCACCTTTTATACAGGTACTTACCTGGTGGCCACGTTTTCTTTTCATCCGTGCTTGTGATCAGTATAGTTGTCACATCACAGTGAATAAACAGTGAGGGCATACCACGCTCACCATTAAATACAGCCAGTATCTGGGGCGGAGTTTCTAAATTTAGGAATTTAGGGATCAAAGAACCGGAGAGTGGAAATAGGAGACATAGAAAGGCAGAGGCAGCTGGAAAAAAAAAGGAGAATGATTTGGACAGTAACGTCCAGAGAAAGAGGAAGGGAGGCCTCCATATACAGCACACAGAGATGAGTCCATGCAGTTGGCAGTTAAGACACAACAGCCCAGTAATGTAACCTTCCCACTAGAAGATTCTAGTAAATTCTTGAAATAAACAATTTTAAATTTCCATTCATGTGGAGGAAAACTTTTCAGCCAGCAGTTTTGTAAAAAATAATAAAAATGACCTTTTTGCAACTGCATTGAATTCTCCATGTGACAATGTTCCATTATCAGCTGGGAGGAAACATTGGTTCAAATAGTTGAAAATAGATGACAAGTCAACAGCAAACTGAGATAAGATTACCTTTTTTAATACAGATTCTGCGCTATGTAATAACACGTAATATAAATCTTATACAATACTAATATTTCTCTATACACATGGTCATAAATGTACAGTACATTGTACACACATACATAATTAACACAAAAACGCTTTTTTTTTTTTTTTTTTTTTTTTTACAGTAACTTGCTCAGAGTTTAACACAATGGCTGAGTTTTCAGTCCAGTAGATGATTGTGACTGAAAGAAAATAAAGGAAAAAACTAAACAAAACAAGACAATTCCCCCCCCTTTTGGACTAAAACCAAAACATAAACTTCATTATTTACATCCCTGAAAAAATGTACACAAATACACAATAATTGTTGTCTGCCTCACAAATAGTGTAAAAGGTGATGAAGGAGATAGCCCAAAGCCCAAGAAGCTCTCCAAAACTTGAGCTTATACAAATTTTAAAGTGTATTGTATCTACTACCTCACAGAAATGTTAATCTATATTGTAACACCCATAATGCAATAGCCGATCAAGGGCTGCTTTTTTTTTTAATTTGTCATGTGTTCCGAACATTTGGAAATGAGAAATGAAGCCCTGAGGAGAAAGAGAGACACAGGTATAGTGAATTGTGTCCAGGATGCTGACAGAGGCGTTTGTGTTTTCTCAGTCACTCAAAGTGCTGTTCAGAAGCTGTGACTCTGTCCTACAGAGCAACACAATGCTAATATGAGGAGGTGCCCCAGCTCTCCGGTTTGAGATGCTAGTTTACCTGCAGTGACTACATTTTTATTTTTATTTATTTATTTGTTTTTTTAAACAAAATGCTGCCCTTTAATTTCCACTTTAAAAACTAAAGTGATATGATTTCAGTGGTATTACAGTGACCTGTGTGGTTACGATTGCTTCACATAACTGATTTATACATTTTGCTTAGTGGCATAACACCCCAGCAGATTAGTAAGTCCCCGTTGCTCTCCTTTCCTCCTGTACGCTCACTAGAAATACAAAACTCACAAGTCTGTCTTCGTCACATCCTAGAGGTCATTGCTTTGCACACGATTTATTGCACATAATCATGGACGCACGCGCACTCATGCACACATGCAAACTTACATTCAGGCGTACACATTTGGAAAGTCATTCGCTCCTATGTCATTGTGGCCGTCTTGCCCTTGAAAACACGGTGCTCACAATTTAAAATAAAAATCTTAATCAGCATTTTTCTTTTTAAATTTCTGTAAATAGTTCTTTATAAGCCTGTAAACATGAAATTTGTATACTTGTCTTTACCTGCCATTTATTTGCTTTAGCTTCAATAATGTGTAAATGCTGTTACTCCGGTACATTATTGTAAACATACGCCAGCACACATTCAGCACCATGAGGATATTTTAACACAGCTCAATTAAGGCATGGAAATTAGGTGACAGAAAACTTCTGTTAATGTTCTTTTCTTCAGAAAATATCTGTGCAGGTAGATATTGGTGTGCTTTCACAGATACTGACTTAGTACAGATTAATGTGCATTAGGTATGTGTGTGTTTGTCTATCTGTGCATATGAACATGCACGTGCAAGTTAAAGTTGTGAGTAGGAGCATTAATATAGTTTATACCTCTGCTGTTTTATTCAATTTGACTCAACTTGATGGGTGCGTGCCTGCATTTGTTGATCACTGTGGCTGTCGTGCTTTGTCATAGTGCTTTGCCTGTTGTGTTACTGCGGAAACGCCACTGTGCCACTCTGGCGGTGGACTAACGAGGCCCAGTTGCAGGACCAGCCGTCAGCAGCCTCTCATTAGAGCTGTGGACTCGCCTGTCTCCACATCTGCATGGAGGCAGAGGTCGCGTGATTTGTCCTGACCTTTGTAAACTAATTCGTTGTCATTTTTCTCACACCCACCTCCAGCAAATTAGTGACATACTGTACTTTAAATTTGCAAATACGCACACACACACGCGCGCACACACACACACACACACACACACACACACACACACACACACACACACAATCTCTGAAGACAAGCCTCATTCCCTCACCACCTCAGTGAGGCACCGATCCGTGCCATCACTGGCCTCCACCCTTGGCTTACGGGCCTTCCTCTGACCTCCACCCTCCACCCAGGAGTTGTGAATAACTGTTCCCCCGCTGGGAGCCGGGTCCACCTGCAAAAGAGACACCACCCGTTTCTTCACGCGTGTCTTGAGGGCACGGCGCAGCTTTTGTCTGGTGAAGGCATAAAGCAGAGGGTGGAAAATAGTTGTCCCGTATGCCATGGCCAGGAAGCAGAGGCGCAGGCGCACCAAGCCGTCGCTGGGGCCCAGACACAGGATCAGAACGTTGACTGCGGACAGTGGAGCCCAGCAGCCAATGAAGGTGGAGATGATTATCAGGGACATTTTTAACACTCGACGCTGGCGCTCCCGGCGGTCTCTGTGCCTGCGCACGGCGCGCCTCAGGGCGATGATGGCCGACACCGACGCCTGTACGCCCATTGAAGAGGCAGGGAGCGGAGAGATGGCGTTGGTCGGGTTCGAGACTGAGGCCGGGGTCGGAGATGCTGGGGTGGCCGGCGTCGTAGCCACCGGGGTGGTGGCGGCGGTGCTGACAGTGGTCACGGTCGCTCCGCTGTCGGACATTCCCTGGGGTACAGAGGAGAGTGCAGGAGGTGACGTTGGTGTCGGAGTGGGGGAGGGTATGAGTGGCGGGTGGTTGAGGTTCTGGTTGGGGTTGGAGGAGACTGTCTCCGTGGGCAGGCTCAGGTCCTTCATCTTCTGCCTCCGGCAGCGTATCCTGCAGGTGGAGTCGCTCTTTGCCCGCGTAGTCCGCATCATATGGGAACCAATGCGAATGTTGAGAGCCTGCAAGATCCTGGAGTAGGTGAAGAGCATGACAATGACGGCGACGAAGAAACAGGGCACTTGCAGCAGTAAGTGGTAGTACATCGCCAGGCCTGTGTAGTAGCCTTGGCCCCCTACACACAGCAGAGTCCTGTTCTGCCACACAGGAGGCAGGTGGTGGGGAGGGGTGGATGGCTGCGGCTGAGGTGCAGAGGATGGAGACTGGGAGGTAAAAACGGGGTTCAGAGCTGCAGTGGTTAGCTCGAAGGTACGGTTGCGCCCGTCTGCCTCCTCGTCCTCACCGTTATCGGTGCCAGACGAGAAAAAGTCGCTCTCGAGGAAGGGCAGGAAGAAGACTGCTAGAGACACGGCCCACACCGCTGCCAGGAGCAGCGCCGCCCGCCGGGGGGTCAGCAAGCGGCTGGCCGGGCGCACGGAGATATCATAGCGGTCCAGGCTGATGACCAGCACATTGACGGCGGTGGCCACGCTGGTGAAAGTCACGCAGGCCTCATGGAAACAGCAGAGCATAGCCAGGCTGCCCACCCCGCTACCGTTGGCCGGCAGCAGAATGACGGCCACGGTCAACGGCAGGCACAGCACGCACACCAGGATGTCCAGCACGTGCAAGTTGACCGTGACCAGGTTGCTGACGGAGTCCACCAGGTTGGACTGGGCGCAGTAGAGCACCAGCACGGTCAGGTTGCTGCTGAAGCCCAGCACCAGCTCCAGGACGAGGACGGTGGTCAGGGACACCTGGAAGCCCAGTGGGTAAGCGGCGGCGGCGCCACTCCAGGCCTCCTCCGCTCCTGCCTCGGCCCTGCCATCCAGCAGGCCCGCCGCCTGACCGTCGCTGGTCTCCAGGAGGTCACGATAGCCTTCGGTCTCCATTGATGCCGCGTCGCTCCGCTCCTTTACGCATAGCAACGGCTACGGCTATAACGGTCCTGCGCACCACCACACCATGCTCTGCCGTTCCCCCTTTGGCGGTGGTGGTGGTGGGGTTGGGTTTGGGGGGCAGTGGAGAGAACGATGGCCAAGTCGCTGTCGGAATCTGGGGGGGTTGGCAGACAAGAGGACAGAGAAAGATCAAGCGTTTATCAGTCACTCAAAAAACACAGTGCAACAAGTACAAGTCAATCTTGTCACATTTCACAAGTGACGGTGCAGCTTTAGCCTGACACAGCGGGGGGTGAAAGCGGATCCTGGCAGTCGACTGGAGTCACAGGTTGCAGTTGGAGCTGCCGAGTTGACGGCCCGCTGGTGCCTCAGCGCTCAGGCAGTGAGTCGGATACATGCTCGGCATCGACAATGGTGACGGCTCAGGCGGGACTCGTGCCTTTGGGGGAAAGGTGCTGCTGCTGCTGTGTGTGTGTGTGTGTGTGTGTGTGTGTGTGTGTGTGTGTGGACTGGCCGTGCAGTAGTCTTTTGCGCAAAGACCCTGAACAATCTGCACGTTTGAACAAATCCACGTAAAATGCTCCTCACTGCACTCACAGCGCATATACTACTCCATACGCCTCCCTCAGATACACAGAGCTGTGCCTCTTGTGAGTTTGAGTGGGTGGAATTTTGATTCGTTATTACACAACGTGGATTATATAGGTCATACATGGAAAGGCAAGAGACGGTATGTGGTGTGCGGTTAAGGTGCCAGTGTCGGTTTGCCCGTGATTTTTGTGAGTGGCCGCCACCTGAACTTCAGTCACTCTTTTGGGACTGAAAGTGTAGTCATCATGACAACGCAAACACAAATCTAGATCAAATCCAGGACGTACCCGGTTGAAGAAACTCCAATTTTTAAAACCCTTTGTCTTCCCTTCTCTCTTCTACCTCTAAAAGGGAGAAGCAGGCAGGGACATCAGCAGGGTGGTGGAGACGCCGTGCAGTGAATGTCAACGGACGGCAGGCACCTAACTGACAGTGGCAGCAGTTAATAGTTCTCACAGGGAGTCGTAATGAAGACGAATGGATCAATGATCTGCCGACAGCAGCGCATAAACAACGCTATCAGTGAACGACAAACTCCCTGGGTATATCCTCTCCCCGCAGCCCCGCTTTCTCATCCGCCTGCCCTCGCACCTCTCACACCTTCCCACATTGTTCTCTCCCTTCTTTATTGGCGCAGATGACTTCTTTTGCTTGTAAATTCATGCAATCGGTGGTTGGCTGCATCTTCTCCTTTCTTTGGGAAGCCATTGTGAAGTCTTGTGAAGTGAAGTGACTCGAAAACCGTGACAAAAAAAACTATTCTGTGAGGATAGCTACACCTGATAGCTGTGAGGAACCTACAGGTGTGTCCTTACTGGCAGCGCTGACTCGAGTCTTTGCCGTCATCCTCGACTCTGCCACGGCGCTGTCTTATTGTCACCCTCATGTTTGCCCTTTTCTCCTTGTTTTATTTCACAGTCCCCCCCCCCCTCCCCCCTGTCATTTGTCATGTGGAAAGGACCTGCAGGCAGAACAGGGCTCACTGTGGAACGGCTTTCTATCTTAATCCACTAATGGGTTCCATGGGGTCTGAGGTGTTGCTGGAACATTGATTTAAAGCATCATTGATCTGCCTGTCCAACAAGCCCTTACCAAGAGAGCAGAGAGACACGCTTCCCTTCTCATCGTGTCTTAGTGCATCTGGTATTTTAAATGCTGTGTACAATAGTTCTTGTCTCAGCTGTTGTCTTATGTCAAAAAACATTCTACAAACACTGAATAGCATCAGCAATGTGTGTTTGCGATTATTTAAGCAGCGGTTTGAACTAGCGGACCGAGGACAGTGTGACCTTAAGGCTGACAGCAGAGAATAGTCATGTTAACAAAGGAGCACTTATTATTTAGCAGTCAGTCACTTAAACCAATCACAGGGGGAATGCACCTGTCAATAGCGCATTGACCTGGCAGGCCGCGCCTTCAACCCCATGCAAAGGTTAGCAAAGCACTACAGTAAATGAGTATTGTTGTACGGTCCGTTTTTTTCAACATTACAACATTGCATTCAAAAAAGAGAAGCAAAATTGGAGGAAGGTGTTTGTACAAGTAAGATCACTGCCATCAAAAATTTGTATCAGAAATGTCTATGTCGATGTTTACTGTTTCTTTGCCTCTTGGAGTGAATATAGTATTCATCCTGCAGCCACTGGTTTGATCAGCTTCATCAAATACCAAGCAATCACCTGCTTCCTTGAACAATCGAACCAATTATTTCAAGTGGGTGATTTTGCGCTGATGAAGTGAGAGGGCTGGGTGGCTTTCAACAGAAGTCATTCACACTTTTCTATGACAGAACAAAACAATGAGACACAATCAGCCGCGTGATAACAAATACTTGTGGTACTCTGATGAGCTGGTAGGAGAGACAAAGGGCCACAGCCACAAGATTAGATGAAGTCTGCATTAGCATTGGGTTGTAAGGAAGGCAGAACAAAATGTCACAAGTGTTTCATGTGAATTGCTTTTACTGAGGAAAGTTACAATCATTTTATTTGTATGGAGATAATACACAGGCAATTCTTCAGTGAAATCAGGGAATAAGGCTGGAGGTGGACTTCTGGTTGCCTCTATTTTTATAAAACAATATTTACAATCATTGCAAGAGTTGCTATGATGAAATCAGTTAATCTTCTATTTTTTTTTTTAATGTTTCATTAATTCTTTCATTTAATCATAAAAAACTAAATAATAGTTCACTCACCCACTCAAATCCAAACCATATATATAAAAATTAAAATGTCTTTTGTTCCTGGGTTTTGGATTTGACGAACCAAAGAAATAAAAATCCTGACAATTGTTTATAAATGTAATGGTGAACAAAATGGTTAATCAATGAATGCTCTGCACATAACATGTCTGATAGAATTACTGTAGGTGTGGGTGCATTTTATTCATACAAGAAAGTGGAAAACAAGATGGAAACACTCTAAGATATTGGCAGGTCAGGACGCATTAACAGACCTGTGCTGCATAAGATGTTTTATGACCTGAACAAAAGGGTTCGCAAAGACACAAATCTAACATGTCGAGTTTCGCGACAACACAGAGTTGACAGTTCTTTCAGGAGATAAACAAGCCTCAAACCTCAGTCATGGAGTCATTTTGATTGATTGTTGGAGAGAATAATCTCCTCTCTCTTACAGTTTAGTAAATCTTCCCCTTAGTTATCCATCAGCAACATAACTGTCAGTGACGTAATGGAAGGGAAATATGTCAATTGTTTGCCCAATGCATAGGCAAAGAAGCAACGGTCACCTCCAGATTAGTTTGACTTTGAGAGAGGCTGGTGACTCAATTACTGTTGACAATGTGCTTTGCCTGTGATAATGCGATAATGCCTAGATGGAGGGGTTCCTGGACCCTCCCGTCGAGGTCCTATGTCAGGGCTCCACTCTGTTTTTTGTGTGCTTAGAATGCAAGTGGATAGCGACTGGACATGGAAAAAACAATTTTTAACAGCGGATGTAAAGGGGGTATAGATAGTAGTCTTTTTCCCCCCACAATCCTGAATTGGTTTTTGCACTTTGAGCTCAGCCAGCGGCTAAATTACTTTTGGTAAACACAGAGACAGAGAGATTTTTCCCCCCTCAGGTATGGTCTGGAAAAAAAGAAAAAAAAGAAAAAAAAGAGACGAAATGACCGTACTGGTCATTTAATGTCGAAAGAGCAGTACTGTGTATATAGTCACTTCATAATCAAGGTCCTCTAGGGAAATTAAGAAATTGTTTTGTAACAGATAGGCAAAGTAATAATAATGGCTCTGGATGCTGATGGTTTCTCCCTGATGATGAACAGAGAGCAATTGTTTTTATTTTTGTTTTCTTTTGTATAGTCTTATCAGTTTGATGGATTTTAAGACCCAGGACAAAGGCAGAAGAAAAACTCTTCACTTCCCAATTATTGCCTGGTACTGGTAGAAACAAGCTGATTTTGCTGCTGCTTTACTATTACTGACTATTACATGCAGACGTAAAAAAAAACTAAAAACACAAGCAGTCCTACTTCAGAAGGAAACATCACACTCGACTTATTTCAAGCAAGATGAAACCGAGATGACAACCGCACTTCTGGGCCAGTGAACCTGTCCGATAAACAACAAACACGCACACGTTAACCAGCAGGCCTGAAATGAGGCAGAAACACTTTATTAAATTTGGCCCATTGCACCATGATTGCTGTCCGTCGCGCTGCTGCGTGCCGAAGGTAAAAATCCTGCGCCACGCCTGAGGGCTTTTTCACCTCCTGTCCTCTGCAATCCAGCGATGACAGCGTGCTCGGTACACGTGTGACTCCCGTTTGCTAATTATTTAAATAGAAGCGCCGGCTGAATGTGCCCTCCACGAAACCTTCTATGCTCGGTCTGCATATTTCAGCAGCTGTAACAACTTTTCCACAAAAAAAAGGATGTGCCTGCTGAATCTTTTATGATTCGTGCCATTATTTTGAGGCGTTAGAGTGTTCCCTAATTAGTCTCTTATCTCCATACTGTTTTCGTGAGGCAAATCACTTGGACCGGTAGAGCAACCCTCGGTTAGCGCGAAATATCCTTTCATGTTGTTCTGATGTCAGCAGGTGCTCTAACTTTTAATATACCTGCTGCTGTGGCTCGTATTCAGCAGTTGGAAATGATCCAGCTCTTCTCCATATGCCTTGTGTTTTTATGTCCAACTCGGGGCCAGGGATTGTCAGTGTTATTTGCACGAGGCCACTAACCACAGTAGATGTAGCTGATGTGTATATCAAGCAAAGGTGTTAAAAAAATTAAGAAGAAATAAAAACAGCATCAGTATCAATCAACGACTGTGAACCTAGCATCTGCATCTCTATTTGTGTATTACAAACAAGCAAAAAAAGAAAGAAAAAACACAAGCGCTAACTGGTACGGCGAGATTTGGGACCCTGCTCTTTCATTCCACGTGACTGACATCAAAAGGTGACATTTTGAGCTAAAGGGGAAACGATGACAGGAAAGAGGGGAAGAGCAGAAGAGAGGGGGGAAGGCAGCGAGGTTGATGGTGCATGCGGCAATGCTACTGTGAGTCATAGCAGTCTTAGGCATTCTCACCATCCGCGCTTGGACAATCAATCAAAGGCTTAATTTGCCCGCTCGATTCTTCCCGCAGCACGAACAGACAGCAGCCACCAGCTGGGTAGCAGCATCCCTGGCACGCTCCCAGCAAAGCAGCCCGAAGTGGCTGACAGCACAGGCAGCTATTGCACCCATGTGTTTTGATCAGGGGGCGTCTTTTTAAAATGAGGGCATGCACTGGCGAGAACCGGACTCCAGGAAGAGACTGGACGAGAGGCTGGACCGGTCCTGATGAGCCTCAGGGACCGTCATCCAATCAGTGCTGCAAACCAGCCTGGTAGTCTCATGGTAGGGGGTCCACCCTAAGATTGGGAGGTTGTCGGTTGCATCCCCAGCTGAGTCATGTCAAAAAGGCCTTGGGTCGAAAAAAGTCGCGTCCACACGCTAGCAGATGGAAACGGAACGGTGGGTGAAAACGATGTAATGCGTATGCCACAGCGAAACGTGGCGCTGTTAAAAGACGCTGACACAGCCAACGGACCAAGAATATGAAAATAAGCCCATTTCCGCTACATGCCAAACACGAAAAATAATTGCCATGTGGACGAAAGGCCGTAACGGTTAAATACTTTACCGTTTCCACCAAAAAACGTTCCCGTGGGGACAGGTCCCAATGGTACCCATTGTCTCCCTGCATTAAACTCAGTATTTGGGGTTAGACTTTGGGGGGAAGATCACCTCACGATTCCCGAGCACGGGATCTCTGCTACTCTTTTGGGATGTGACTGTCCGTGGGACTTTAACTACCGTCTTTCCACATTACCTGCCCACATGCCCCCCCCCCCCCCTTTCACTCTTGCCATTCCACACACGGGAGGAGCACTAGTGATCTTTACCCAAAAGGTCTCGTCGATCCTTAGGGTAGGTTTACTAGTTCTTATTGGAAAAAAGTCCAAGTCTAGATCCAGCACTTGTCCATGCTTCCTGCCTCAGAAAGGTGGAAACTTGTGTTTCCTGCTTCCTGTGCTCCACCTCTTCCTCTCACCTATGCCTATAACATATGTCACTGCCACCGTGTTTCGGAAACAAAAGTGAATACTACATCTAAGGGTGAAAAAAAAATATGTCAACGATAAGTTGAACCACTCCTACACGCAGCAAGAGGCAGACAGATGGCAGGGTGAGGTGAGTCCACACCTCGTGTGCTTAAAGCAACTTCCGACTTGCGTCTGAGGCAAAGTTGGCGGAGGACGGGACAGTGTGAGGACGACGGCCGGAAGTGGATGCGACAAGGGGCTGATGGATGGCGGTGGCGGTACGGGGGGGTTAGCGTGCGGACAGATGCGGAGCGCTGCTGTGATCGCCGGAGGGTTCGATGTTTGCTCCCCGCTCACTACCTCCATTCATCCATTTCTCTCTTCTCAATAGCCCCAGCCGTGCCGCCTCGCCTCCCCTCTCCACACCATCCATCTCACAGCCGCCACGTTTGCTCTCCGCTTTTGCGCCGCAAAATACTCCCCCACAGCCGTCCACCCCTCTTGCGCCTGCACTGGAATAAATGGTGTTCCGATTGTCCAGCGCCAAAGCGATGCCTCGTGGTACAATGCCGTTGCAATAAAGCTTCTCATTTTCTGCCACTTCGTATCCCTCCGCACTTGACGGGTAACTGCTGGAACGTCAATAAGTGAGCTATACTGAGCTGGTTAATTATCACGGGGAATAATCTACAGTAACAGCCTCATTCGTCTGGAAGACCTTGGTCTCTAGGACAGCCACGGTCCGCAGCATGAGAGGCATCATTATCCCCGGACAGCCTGTTCAATGGATTTCAGTTAGCGCCACCATTCATCATCGATGCTCTTCAGCTTTCTATAAGAATGTGAATATGAAGTTCCAAGCCGGTAATTTTGCTATTACATGCGCCGCCCATCAATAAACGCTAATCAGGCCTGTGCGTTTGGGGGATCTTTGCAACAAAAAGGAATCAAGGTAAAGGCCTGTGGGATGAAATAAGAAAAGAAAAAAAAGGCACACAAGTGGCAGCAAGTGGAATTTGTTACCTAAATCAGAGCGGAGGAGGGCTGCTTCCTTGCTCATCGCACAGAATAGCTGTGATTAGCTGCAATTATGACCGGTGAAATAATGGTAAAGTGGTACAACTGCATTCAGTACATTAAACAAAGCCATGAATTATTCCGATGGTAAGTGTTCTTCTGTAATCAGCAGAGTTTCTCTCTTTCTGAAGCACTTGTCATTGGAAGGAGAGTCACCGGTATACTGAACTTTCATTACTTCTGTGAAGGCGGTCGGATGGTTTATTTGTCAGCAAAATTGTAGAGAACAAAGTAATACTTATTTCTCACTCTTCAGTGTTTATGGTTATAAATTTGGTTACAAAGCTGAATGTTGCTTTGGCTGTACATCAGTAGATGAGAAGTAAAATGTTCAATGGTACAAAACAAATGGTGCGAAATAAACACAATCAACCCATTAAATAATGTTTATAGTGATTTCAAAATTATTCCAAGTCATCCTTCTGAATCCTTTTCCAGACTGGATCCTTCTCCTAGTTCTCTCTCAGGTTGATCCTGACAGCGCCTCTATTGTTCTTGCTGCAATTCCAAGCTCCCGTCCTCCAGCAGCTCCTGTCCTGAAGGCTGCTGCATTGCGTACTGATAGATGGACCCATGCACCAGGAGCTTCAGGTTAAAGCTGCACCTATTAAAAGGCCCTCTGTGCAGCAACCTGTGAGACCTGAGTTAAAGTATTTACTATTTTAACCTCCTCTTTTCTCACCCGCCTGGCCAACAGAATAGTCCTACACTCAGCCAAGCCCACCTGAGGCGCTGAATGCTGCAAACAAACCTCCCCCGTGCTTGGATGCACAACCAAGGTAAATACTTCTGGTGCAATTATTTCATTAACCTAAACAAATGTAATTAAATTCAATTGAATAAATTACTAATTTAGCATTTAGCAATTTCATATTCAGTGGTGGAAAAATGCTTTTAGAACAACAACACGGAAAAGTCAAAAAGCTGTGCTGCAAAGTGCACCCCAATAATCAGACTAAAACCCTGTTTTCACTTGGCAAAAACATAAAAGTTTTTTTTGTTGCAGGGTAGCATTTTGACGACCCGGCCATCAACGTGAATGTGTCAATTACGCACAGTTTTGCATTTCAAATTTGGGATATTTTGTTTAATGATTTGCGTTATTTGACAACGTGCTTCTCACGTAAGTAATACCTCACAAAACTGAACCCCAAGTGAAAATGCTACATTCCAGGAAATAGCCAGCTAGGAGAGCACATGAAGACGGCTGCCCCACTGGAAATTCCACCTGTTTTTAGGATTCACTTTACAGTCATTGCTGTGAAAGCACGACAACTGAAAAACTGTAAAACCAAATGGTGCATTTACAAACAAACAAACAAACAAACAATACAAACAAAGTGATTTCAAATCTGACCTGCTTGACAAGTCTGCGTAGAGGAATGATGCAATGTACATCTGAGCTGGCCGTAGGATATAAATTGTCACCGCTGTCATTAGAACTTGGATCTGTAAAGTTGAACTTAACGAGGACCCCCCCCCCGAAAAAGTATTTCCTATTCTTTCTTCTCAAGTATTTCTTAAATCTTTTAAATGTATTCATAGTATAAATCTGGTGCACAGTAATGTTAAAAACAGTAACCTTAAACAGAAAGGTAACTTAGAAGAGACTTGTTTGATTTTTGTTTTTTTTCCGTATTTTTTAACTACCTGAGTGCCAGATAGAAAACACTCAAGGTTTCCAAATGGTAGGGTCAATAGGCAGTTGGCACCCTGCTGCTGCCTGCCGTGTACCGCATGGTATTGACTAAACTCTTGGCAGAGCCACTGGGGAATACAGTGATAACATCTTCTTCGCCAATAAAAGACTTTTGTGCTGTTCTTTGTTTTTCTTCAGGTGTAAAAACTGGCACTCAGTGGTATACCACCATTATTTCAGAATCCAAACAGCTCTCTTGCAATTGTCGCTTTCTGAATTTCTTTTCTTAGGAAGGAGGGCGGTTCATCCCTGCTTTTGTCACGTTTAAAAGGAGACCGATTTGTGATGGAATATAAGGCCAAGTGAAAACATTTTCTACTGGAGCAGCATGGATACACACAGAAAAAAAATGATTGATCCAGGTTTTTGAGGAAAAACTGTAAGATTAACAAGTTTAAATTGGTTCAAAAATTATTGTGAAATGCGTAAATAATTTAACTTCGAGCTCTCCAGGTTATGATGCTTCAACTACTTATCCCTAACAATACATTTCAACAACAAACTATTTTTCTATGAGAATGAGTCTTCAGTGAATCGTTTCATTCCATGTATCATAAAGGAAGAAGTGTGATTCTGACTCTGGCAGCGGTCTCATATTTTATGGGAGGCAGGTGTTTGTAGCCTTCACCTTCATCTTAAATTTAATCAGTCCTCACTCCAGCAGATTGGTGCTCTCTGTGAGAGAAATCCCAAGCAACGAATCGCCTGTTCTATAGGTACCCGAAGCGGACTCCGTGGAGGATTGTGCTTGAGAGGAACGGCGAGCAGATGAAGAAGTCAGCTTAGCCGGAGAGAAAAGCATTTACAGCGATGGGAAAGGGAGGAAAAGTGGAAATGCGCCGCTAGAAGGAGGCGACTAATGTCTGCTGCAGATTTAAATGATTAAGCTGCTCCCCTCCAGAAGGCAATTAGAGCACAATTAATGCCATTTATATCCCAAAGACGGGGCATCGCTGGCCATGAAGAGGGTGAGTCACTGCGGGTGTCTTTATTATCACACCATAATGAAAGACGGAGCCCGACCTGTGGCAGGGAGCACAAACACACCATCCAAATAACACAGAAGAAATTCCTTCATTTTTTTTCCCCGACACCAAGAAGTTACATAAGGATGCTTGGAGGGAAAACAGGACCTTTTGTTACCCCCTTAAATCTCAGTTTCCATCCACTGTGCTCCAATGTATTCAAACATAATTTAATAAGCATTAAGCCTTCTGTGCCACATCTGTTTCATCCCTGTGGACGAGACAAGCTCACAGTCTGTGTCGTCTTCTTCTTTGATTCACGGTCGCCCAAGTCCACCGCTGCCTTGACGGTCTATTTCACCCCAGGTGTCACGGCCACCGTCACCCCACCGTCACCCCACCGCCTCGCTCCCTCCCATCAAGTGTGTCCCTGTTGTGTAGCTGCACACCAAAGTGTGTCTGCGCCGCCCAATCCCCACATCCGACAGTAAATAAACGCCCGCCCGCCGCCCGATCACTTCATTCCGCCGCTGTGAGTTTTCAAGATCGCAACACTGCGAGCAGAAGGAGCTGACAGGAACTTTTAAGTTCCACCACCCTTGCGTTACGCTTCCACCGCTGGTGACGCCACGTAATGCTCTCAACTAGCCTCTGTTTGACGGGTAGACAAGGCCTCTCAATCTCAATCGACGTAGCGTAGCATGTAGCGCTGCCAGAAGCTCCGGCTTCCACTCGCCACACTGCGGCATCTAGCCGAAAGAGTGACGCGCGTGGCGGAATACCCCCCCCCCACCCCCCCCCAACCACCACCACCACCGGCAGCATCAAAGCTCCTCTATAAATACACGCGCCGACGAAAAAACCGCACAGTGACCCATTTGCAAAGCAAACGCAGGCAGTCAACACCAGAGTGAGTGGCAGCGGAAGATGCACGTAAACACTTTCAGAATCGCAGCCTCGCCAGAACATCCACGAGAGGAGAAAACGTGTGTGAGCACGTAGCACGTGCACACACACACACACACACACACACACACACACACACACACGGAAAACAGCGAGGGCTTTGGTGTCCTCTATCCAATATCTTGCAGGTTTTTGCGCTACAGGTCGTATCGTAAAAGATGGAGGTAGTCAGAATCGGAAAGGTTTCACTTGCCAATTAAGTTTCCACTCACAGAAATTTGCTTTGGTTTGATGGGGCGCCAACATTGACTGCACAGAACAACAACAGTTGTTATAGAAAAACAACAACAACAACAACAACAACAACAACAACAACAACAACAAAATAAATAAACAAATCAATAATAATACAAGCACCACAAGACACTTAAAATGTGGGCTGCTTAATAATAAGATCATGGAGGCTAGTAGCTTGTCATGACATACTTCTTGAAATCCTTTCGGTTGGTCAGACGGATAGGAATTAATTGAACTGTGTAAATTCAGGGTTTTTTTTCCTCTCTATTTCAAGACACGCTCGCTGCAGTCGAGTTTGAAAATCAGCCAATTACTGTCTAATCACGCATAAACACAAATGAAATTTCATCTTAAATTGTCACGGGCCCGAACAACCTCTTTCACCTCTTCACATGTTTACATTTCACCCAGGGTCAATGGAGAGTCGTGGCTTCAACATCCATCCATCCATCCATCCATCCATCCATCAATCTATTTTCAATACCCACTTATTCCTTAACTCAGGGGCATGGGGGTCTGCTGGAGCCTCTCCCAGCTGTCATAGGGCGAAGGCAGGGTGACACCCTGGACAAATCGCCAGTTCATCGCAGGGCCACATAGAGACAAACAACCATTTGCACCTACATACACACACGTAAGGACAATTTGAGCTTCCAATTAAACTCACAATTCACTGTGGGAGGAAGCCGGAGAACCCGGAGAGGACCCACGCAGACACAGGAAGAACATGCAAACTCCACACAGAAAGGCGCCTAGCCCGGAATCAAACCCACAACCTTCTTGCTGTGAGGCGGCAGCGCCGACCACTGGGCTATAATGCCCTAAAATATAACACTAAATGACTAAACACACCAGACGTGTGTCATTAGATTAAACATCTAAAGTAATTTAACTTGCCCCAACAGATGGCCTTGGAACTGCTCAAACACAAAATACGCACATGCAGGCAGATTCGCGGTTTTCTTTTGGTGTTTTTTTTTCTTTTGGTGGGTTTTTTTTTTTTTTTTTTTTTTTACAACGGTGGTCCCGCCAGCAAGTGACTTGAATTGTGGACTCAATCTGTTCGCTCGAGCCGATAAATGTCCGAACATTAGTTGCTGAGTTGATGTATGTGGCTCCTAAAAATGATGGAAGGGGAAGCGAAAGGTGTGTGTGTGTGTGTGTGTGTGTGTGTGTGTGTGTGTGTGTGTGTGTGTGTGTGTGTGTGTGTGTGTTGAGGAGGTTGGGGGGGTGGGGGGGTGGCGCAAAGCATGGCGCGTCCATGTGATGGTAGCAACCCTAACCCTGCGGGATGGGGGATCCAGGATCCTGAGCCAAGTTGGATCGCCTCAACCTCTGCGGCTTCGCGGTGTCGCTCTCACCGCTGAGCTCTGAAGTCCGGCTGCTGCTGCTGCAGCTGCTGCTGCTGCTGAGCGGTGAAAGAAATTTGACGCGGTTGGGTGAAAAAAAAAAAAGTTGGGGGCAGCTCGCAGAGGTGATCGCTGTTTGTTCCCCTCCGAGGCTTGGGGTTCGGGTTTGACAGACTCACAGGTTCGCAATGTGTTGTTGCTGCTGCTGCTGCTGCTGCTGCTGCTGCTTTTCGGCCGTGTTTCATTCCGCAGGACTGTCTTTTGGCAAGTAGAGGGGAAGGAAGAAGAAGAAGAAGAAGAAGAAGAAGAAGAAGAAGAAGAAGAAGAAGAGTTGGACTCACCAGTCGGCCGAGCGGGTTTCCCTCCTTTTCACATCTTGCTGCAGGTGTCGGTGCGCTGCGCTACACCGCAGACACTCCGCGCGCTCAAGGCAGGACAGCCGGCTGTCAGCGCAGAACGTGACCAGAATACTTGGCGCGCTTTGTCATAAATATTAGAGAGAGAGAGAGAGAGAGAGAGAGAGAGAGAGAGAGAGAGAGAGAGAGAGAGAGAGAGGAAAGCCCAGCAGCTCGGCTGCGGCTTCTTGTCCTGCTCCTCGCGGATCAGCTTATTATCATCATCATCATCATCATCATCATCATCATCATCATCTTCACCACCACAGTGTTTCTCTTGAAATCCCCGCGTGAATGCGCCGCGCCCGCGCCCGCGCCAGCACACGCACACGCACCTGCCCACTCCGACGCGGACCCGGACTTCCACGGCATCCCGAGCCGCGCGCGCCGAGACTGACTGTGCTGCGCTAAAGCCGCAACGCTGGAGCGCTGCCGCTCCGCCGAGGCGACCAATACGGTGATGTGAGAGGAGGGGGTGGGGGGGGAGGAGGAGGAGGAGGGGGGCTGCTGAAGGATGGAGAGGTTTTTTTTTTTTTTTTTTGTCGGGAAAGGGGAGGAGACTGGGATGCGGAGGAGAGGAGAGAGAGGAGGAGGAGGAGAGGCGTGCGTACGCGTGTTTGTTGGTGGGGGGTGGGGGGCGGGGGCGGTGATGGGTAGCTTCTCGCAAGGACGACCTGGGATTCTTCAAGGGTGAACGCCCCCCCCCCCCAAAGTAATTCAACGAGACTTCCCAATTACTGCCTCTCCCCATCCCCCCACCCCCCACCCAACACTCCAAACGTGTTACACACACTCACCTGATTCCCCCGCAGGAGGGGAAATGACTCAGTTCAGGCACGGCATTATAATGGCCTATCAAAACCCCCCATAGCCGTGCCTTCAGGAAGGAAGGCTCTCTCTCTCTCGCTCTCTCCCCCCCACCCTCCTCTCCCGCTCTCTCTCGCCTCGCCTCCGTGCACAGATGCCGTCCCGGCCACGGAGCAGCGTTTCAAGATCTGAAGCCTGCACATCCCTACTGCCCCCCCACCCCGGCCCCCATCCCTCCAGCATCCGCCTCACAAAAAAAACAAAAAAGGAGCGAACGTCGTCGGCGAGGAGTCAGATCATTTGGATTGTGACTCAGATATTTCAGTTTTTAAAATGTCGTTCTCACTGACTCCTCTGAAAATCACACAGAGAAGACGAAGAAGAAGAAGAAGAAGCCACTATGAGCGTAATGGCTGCGGCTGCTGCTGCGGCTGCTGCTGCTGCTGCGGCTGCTGCGGCTGCTGAGCAGATTAGCGTGGGTGCCGCCGTGGAGGCCGTTTCAGCAGAACCACAGAGATTTTTCTCCCCCCCCGCTCCCGCTCCCCTCCGCCACAAGTTAAGTGTCAGCACTCTGTCACTGGGAGCCGTACGCCGCGATGAAGGTCACTGACGGTTACATTTGTGACCTTGGGAACCCAATAAATATAGCATCCCCACCACCACCTCCTAGTCTCCCCCCTCCCCCCCTGTCCTGTCAGTGTGGTTCTCAAGCTGATCCACAGACTGTTGTTTTAACAGCTGGTATGAATTACCAAGCCGGGGGTGTCGGAGGAAAAAAGTGAGCGCGACGAAGTTTCGATTAAAGGTGTGAAGACCTTCAGTCTTTGAGGGGAAAATCGGCCGACGTAAGCTCTTCACCGCTGGAAAAACTCCCTGGGTGGAATGAAAGCAAGATAGATAGATGGATAGATGGATAGATGGATAGATGGATAGATAGATGGATAGATGGATGGATAGATAGATAGATGGATGGATAGAAGGATAGATGGATAGATGATAGATAGATAGATAGATAGATAGATAGATAGATAGATAGATAGAGACATAATTAATCTCCAAGAGAATTTCACATTACCAGCTTGACAGAATGGAATTACTGAGGTACACACACATAAAATAGTTGGAAAAAAGCACAATGAAATAATTAAGAACATGTACACTTGGCGTGCAAAGCAATATCCATCATATATGTGCGCGTGTGTGTCATCATGTGTAAGATGGTCGTGTTCGATGAGTCCAGCCAGCAGCTCACATGAGCTCCAGTTATAGCCTGATATATTGTGCTCCTCACCCCCACGTGCTGTGCCAGGAGAATGAGACACGCAGGATGAAAACAATTCTTAGAACTGTCCACTGCAGCAACTGCCACGTTTGACCTCAGCCTAATAAACAGATGGTGAAGTAATTGCTGTTCAACCTTGAGGAAAAAAAAAAGAAGTGTTTAGAGCGTTTTAGTTAGCACAGCGCCCTCCTGTCGCCCAGCGGTATGAATTTTTCTTGATTTCCCCCCCCCCCCTCCTTGTCCTTGCCCCAGTAGCGGGGATCGATTTTTATTGACAAAAGAGTGTTTGACTGTGTCATCATTGGAGATACGCAGCTTCGACTTGTTATCGCTGGACCTTTTCCCCCGTGACCTGACCGACAAAGCCACAGACGAAACCAGTGACAAACAAGTTAGCTACAAGCTAGCTACAACTGTAGCTACTGAAAACGTAGCTACTGAAGTGGCAGCATAGAAAGGTGCAATTGTGTACTAAAAAAATTACATATACAATGTAATAATACATTAATATTTTGCGGCTTGTTTGAACTGAGAAGTATGCAAAGATATTTTTTTGATGTTGTAGTGTGTTGTATATTGGCATTCGCTAGCTAGCTACTCCTTGCTACAGTGGTCTATTTTGATCAACCATTGGCATTGCATTCAATCAAAAAGCTAATTAATGTAACCAAATTTAGAATCAGTGTTGTTGGAATGAAAACAGACAGGCTGATAACATAACCAATCTCATTTACCTCTGTAAACAGTGTCTTGTGTATGATGTCATGATTTCGCACCCCTCCTCCTCCGACCTTCCCTCCCCCCCTGTCCACCACATCCTTATTTTCACCAACACTAAAAGCAGCGATTTGCCCTTGTTATCGATCTGAAAGTCTTGTGAAAGTGGTCACATACAAATGCAAAGCTTGCCAGCGATTACGAGCATCTGCCATCCACCCACATACCATATGTCTGTGTCGCTCAGCCAAGGGAGAAAATGAAGGGGGAACAACCCTCCTTCACACGCACACAGACTGAGAGAAACCAAGCAAGGATGTCCAGAGTTTGGGTTTGAAAGATGGAAACAAGAATGGACGCACATAAAAGGCTCACAAAATATTTATGCAGCAGCCTGTGCGGTGAGATGACGACAGTAGAAAAAAAAAAGAAAAAAAAGAAAAGCGCCTTCGCAGAACCAAAGGACGCTCCTCTTTATAATATCCATCATTCATTTGTCACATCACAGAAACCACTTTATTTTAATTTTTTAAACAATTCTTGCACGTGTACTGCTTTGATCTACTTTCGTGACGTGACGATCACCTTTTTCACACCAGTGCGACTCTGCAGGGAAGTTCCTGGGCTTCCTCGCATAAGCTAACTGACGCACTCACAGGGACACCGGGAGGGAAGTGGTTGAGGGGGAGAAGGGCAGCCTGCTGACCTCAAATGACTGAAATCTGACTGGAAATTTCAGTCGTACTTTGCTCCACGATGAACTGTCATGCTGGAAGCAATTTCTGTGTCAAACAAACAAACGATTGATTGTGAGATGATTAATTGTGATCGAAACAAACAAGCAAAACCTCAATTGTGAATTGGTTAATTGTGATTTGAGACAAACGTTCGGTGATGTGAATTGATTGATTGGGATGTGAAAAAAAAACAAACAACCCTTGATTGTGAATTGATTATTTGTGATTTGGTTGTGCGGATGAAACCCAGTGCCCGAACGCAGAGGCAGGAGCTTCTCCGGACAAAATGCCCTCCTGACAAACGGCCTTCACTTGCCTTCACTTGATCCGCCAGCGTCTCCAGGGCGGCAGCTGATTGGTTCGCTCGCTATCTGCATCTCTTCCTTGCACTCCATTACCTCATCTACTGTACTGATTTCCTATATTTCCCAGAATGCCCTTCAGCAGCGGCAAGACAAGGGCAGCGAACTTGCCGTACGAGGTGAAAGCGAAGCGGCAAGTTCGTTTTACTCCCTATTTGTACGCAGATATCTTTCATGGTCACCTTTGTATTTAAAAGATGTTAAAATGTACAAATTCTGTGAAAAGTAACTCACTTATTCTTATAGTTGCTGTCGCTTGAAGTGGATCTGTTGGATCTCTGAACAATGCTGTTGTGTAGATAAATAGAAAACTGGATCATATTTAGAGGGACAATGTTGGGGTCACTGTTCAGTTTTCAGTGTTCAGTTTTCAGTACAGAAAAAAATAAAAACTTAGAAAATAACATTGATTATTGTTATTACAAGTGAAAGCCTCCTATAATTGATCACTGGTTGTAACTATTACTGATTACAGTTTGGTTGAAACTGCATAATTATCTGCAAATGTTTTGTTTCATCAATGGCAATAAATAAAAAAATTAAAAAATTAAAAAATTAAAAAATTAAAAAATAAAAATTAAAAAATCATGTTTACTTTTTTATGGAAGTACATTTCCAAAACTGCACTTTCTTTTTCTTGAGTAAAGGAGTTGAACCAGTACTTAAGTACAGACGGTGAATATTTTTGCCTCCTCTGCCAAACTCTGTGGGCCATCTCCTGCCTTTCCCACCTCGGTTTTGAAGCTTCCCGCGGCACACGTTTGGCTCACATCAGCACAAAACTTTGTGGCTAAAAAGAAACTGCTGCTCTGTGATTTCACGGTGCGACTGCCACGACAAGAAAGTGACAATGTTTCCTGCCGCTTTGGAGCCGATTACAGTCGCTGTAGCTGGAAACACTTCAAGCGGCCTGCAGTGTGTGATACAGAAAAAATATATGACACACGCCAACGTCCTCCATCTTTCCTGCTCGCATCGCAGATGAAGGTCTGTCGACAAAACATTAAAGAGTTTCTCTTTTATTCCTGTCGTCTGATGTCTTGCCTTTTTCCTCTAAAGGCACCAAATGTAAAAATGTCTGTGATCACAGACATTCAGAGATCAGTAATAGAAAGGGCCCTCCTCAGTTTGTTTACTTTGTGCTGCAGCTCTGGTCTGGTGGTCCTTGCTGACAGCATGCGCAGCGCTGAGGGGGGTCTCCAGCTCCGTCTGTCTGGCAGCGCATCAAAAACCCAGGCACATGTTGAGGCCGGGAGTCGCACTTGACTGCAGTCAGGCAGAGAGCGGAACCAAGGCTGTAGTTGCGTCTGCCGACTGGCTTTTACATGCTTTTCAATTGCAGCTTTCCATCGCGCCACTTAATAATGTTGGCAATCCTTTAATGCGCCGTCAAAAATTCTGAGCAGTAAAATGCACTGAGAGAGCAGAACGTGACGGACCAAAGCAGGGGCACAAAATACACAACGTGCAACGTGCAACGTGCTCAAGCAGACATATGAAACACAAATTGTAAATACAGCGATCAAAAATTAATGTTACTGTGAAAGGTGCACTGATGCCAATAGAGAAGTATACAATAATGGAGAAGTATTCTAATCCTTGAAACACTTTCTATGAAGGGTTATTGTATAGCGTGCACACAATTCACACTAATGCAATTAGAATGCTTTACACACATGTTCATAATTACAACACTGATAACAACAATTGTAAAGTATTGTTAGAGTTGGATATGATATGTTTATAGGCTCAAGATAATTTACTTTGTGGACCATATTATTGAAATATTATGAACTGGTGCATCATCATCATCATCATCATCATCATCATCATCATCATCATCAGTGTTGCTGTGCAACTCCCATTAAAACTCTTTTTGAATCGGACATCCAGCAACAAGTATCGGTAACTATCTTGCACATGTAAATGCAATATGTCCATGCAGTGATTTGGATGTAATTGGACCTGCTCCGCCATGCGAGAGCGTCGCACTGTGGAGGCAAACGTGCACATCCACCCGCTGACCCCATTAGAGTCGTATAGACAGGGAGATCAGCTGGAGTGTCTCGTGAAACTGGCACAAATTAAAATGTCAGGATGTCTCACCGTTTCACCCGCTGACACAGATGCACTTCTTGCTGGAGCGCAGGGCACTCAGACAGAGGAGGTGACATGCATCAGACAGACCTGCAGGGAGAGGAAGCAATAAGCCTCATGATCTCCGTCAGGAGGCTTCCAGCTGATTCCCACACACGAGTGATGTGTCACTGATGCAGATAGGAGGGCGGAGGGGTGGAGGGAGAAATATTAACACAGGGGGAGATGAAATTAGTCACTGTGTGACCTGGTACATTTTGATGAGCTTGTTCGAGGAAGAGGAGGATCATGAGGACATGAGAGTTGTTAAAAACATGTCCGTGCAGTTACTGTGGTGCCACAATATGACCTTGAGTGGAAGTCTTGGGGAGGGTAAATACTCAGCCAGTAGCGTGGGGGCAAAACAGAGTGGATTATGGGTAGCGCAGACAGCCAACGAATGGAGAAAATGTCTTTTAGTGTAAGTCTGAACAAATGTCACGTGCACAGCGTGCGGACAAACAATTGGACTTGGTGGCCAGGCTGGTAAAAAGGTAAATCCTTCTAAACTTCTGCAAAATTGTCTGATTACTTTGTCGCTGGCTTGTATTTTCAGAGCTTGTTGAGCAAACACTCGCATAGGGCGCCCGTATTTGATTCTGGTGAGACTGACGGAAGGCATCTGTGTTTGTCAAAGCTCCATGTGCTCTGCTACTCGTTGTTCAGCCTCACATGACTAACGAGAATTACTGGAAAGGATGGTGTTCCCACCAGTGAATGGGCCGAAGACCAGGAGGACCACAGTTCCCTTCTCGCCTGTCGTCTCAGATGGTAGGTTTTGTTTTGTTTTTTGTTTGTGTTGACTGGTTTTTGCATGGCGCTGCAGGTGTCGTGTTTCCATGACTCCTGGCGAGAAAATAGAAGCGCGGCAAGCATCATGTTTCTGTGAGACCTGAATCCAGACCAGAATAGCTAATGCAGAGAAATAAGGAAGACAAATAAGCACATCCACATAGAACCAGGGATGAGGGATCGGCGGTAAGCATGCTGGCAGGCATGAGGCGCAGGAGGAAGACCAAAGAGGAGATTCATGGATGCAGTGATACAGGACATGAGGGTGTCTAGAAGAGGATGCAGAAGATTGGGTTAAACGGAAGCAGATGACTGTGGCTGTGATCCGCCCCTGAGGGAAAGTAAAATACATTTCCACACCACCACCATTTTCCATTTTTTACCCCCATTTCCAGTTTTACCTTTAGCCGCATTAAATCAGAGGAAGCACCGCCGAGAGAAACATTTCGCTAAATGCCATCGCTAAAGAGTAAAAGTGGGCGGGGCCATGAGAGGGGGGCGGGTCAAGAGAGGAGGGTCGGGCTGACAACTTGATATTTCCTCCCGTGCGTGTGAAAGCAGGAAGGAACCCCTGGGCGGAGCAGCGGGTCTGCTATTGATAGCGCGGCGGCGTGACCCACCGCGGCTGAGCGCCAACCTTCAGCTGGTATTTGGTAGTGTAAGTGCACAGCCGTGTTCTCCACGCTGCAAGACTCCGCTGCCACTCCGCCGGCCGCCGCCTTTCAAATAAGTCTAATGGGCTGTGAAATGAGTTTTATCTCCGGGCACAATATGGCTCCACCAGTACTTCTGGACTATCTTGAGCTCCTCCCAAAGGCCAGAGTTTTTGAGAAATGCATTTAGCCTCTAAATTACATAGTGTGCAGCCATTCGATAAATAAATACATTAATAAATAAAGAAATAACAACGCTCTGGTCGTCCCCCTTTTACATAAGAACCGCTCCGGCAAGACGGCTGAGCCAATTTCAACAGTACGTGTAGGCTTCAATAACCTACGCAGGCGGAGAGAATCCTGTTATTTCATTGGATTAGATGACACATATATATTTTTTTGTCCGTTGTGCACACATTCACCTGCGCCGCTGCAGTCGAATCCACTTAAGGTCCCTCTACCTTGTGCTCGGGAGCCAAACCACAAAGGGACTGTTTGACGGGTGAGGGATGAGACGCGCACTGAGCTGTCACTTCGGCTCCGCCAGCATCCACTCGGCGACCCTGTCTTCTGACCTCCACCTGTGCGGTCGCCTCTCTCCCGGCCCCGCCTGACATCCGTGTTTTCCAGGCGGCGGTCCCCCTGTTCTCCTTTCTGCATGTATGGCCTGTCATTTCCTTCTCCCCCCCAACGCCGAAGCGCGCCGGCGCATCTGCATGCAGCAGCTCGCGCTCATCATCCGGGGGAAGGTTTTCTGAAAGACATCTCTTATCCAAACCCGTTCAAAACCGGCGACTGGTGGGCTTTTTTACACCCAAGGGTGTCGTTGGACGGTATTACTTGAAGCCTGCCGGAGATAATAAGCTGAGCGAAGAGACCCACCCGTGAACTAATACATCCACAGTGACAGCCCCTCTGTACATTATCGTGCGAGAGGGAACAAGTGCTTCACAAGTCGGCTGTTCCCTCTCCCCGCTCTGCCAGCGCGTCTCCCAGGTGCTCATTTCTCAAAATTGAATTGCAGGGGGGGGACTTACTTGGGAAAATTTAATGAATCAATATTTAATTGCTCAGGGAGGGTACTACTTAAATGAGGTCGGTTAGGGAGCAGGGACGAGAGGAGTCATTCAGCTAATGATCCCGAGCGGTCGGAAGCAAAGGGAACCATTTGAATCATGACTGTGAAAAACGTTACGGCAGAGACCAACGTGGTTCCAGCCATTAAGAGAGATAGATATACGGAAGCGGGTTTGAGGCGCAGGACAACCTTGCTTCAGCTTCGGCTTCGGCTTCGACTGGATGGTGTCTCGCTGACAGGGACGTGTTGATTCAAAGGGGTCATAGGTGGAATGGCTGTGGTCCTAGCCCCCCGACTCCGTTGGCTAGCATCCCGACGCCGTGGACAGCACAGAGTGAAAAGGTTGCGGAGCAGTGAAGTTATGGGTAGTACAAGAGATGCTTAGAGCGACCTCTGTGACTCTGTTATTCAGCTCAGGCGGAATTGGTTGTAATGAGGGAAATGTATAAAATACAAACCTTATGTAAGTGCCTGTTTTGTGACATTTGAATTGCTGCAATACGCACAGGAGTTGAAAAATGAAAGCAGTGCACAGGGAGACACAGATTGCCTTGCCAATAAGCACAGATGACAAAAGATAAGAAGACAAACACCAGGAGGAAATGTCCGCTGGAAACCATGAATATCTGTTGGGTTACATTCACACCAAATGTAGTGCTGTGGAGAAACGGCCACTGGGTCCTACAGCAGTTGTGTGGCAGGGCAAAAGTCACTCAGCAAACACAACAGGGCCCTGCCAAAAGACATAATTAGCTGTGGCAGTTTGTGTTACGAGGTCTAACTCCTCTCAGCTTCTCTGCTCCAGAAGTTAGTCTGTATTTTGGATGGCAACTGGCACAAAGACTGCCACCAACAGATTGAGAATGACAGGTAAAAACTTCATCTTATGCACGATTAAACAGCGATAGCATTCAGTTCTAACAAGTGCCGAGCTTTTGACTAGCTAATTTGCTAACCCATGGTTAGGTAAAAAAAAAATAAAATAAAGAAATAAAAAAATACATATGCATACACTTATTGTGATTGTTGCTGCATAATAAGCAGGTCCCGTGTGAGCTTGTCCTTGTCCTGCCAATTCAGTCCAGTGTGACTTGGCAACTTGTCCAGGAAAGTAATAAACAGCCAACATAAAATGACGGAAGCGAACAAAGTTTTGCAAAAGAAGGAAATCACAGTCAAGTGATAGGATTTTGGAGCACTTTAAGGCTGAATAGTATGTTATTTACATTCCACTCTGCAGGAGAAAGACAGAAACATATTAGCTATTTGGCTGCATGAATGCACCAGTTAGCACACATAATTACATTAGTACAAAACACCATTGTGCTGATGTGACCCAGTCCAATAGTATCCAGATACGATTGCAGAATAATAAAAGTCCACTTTTGGTCCCGTTGACTCATGGAAGACACAGTAAATGTAAATTTATACAAGTATAAAACATATAATAAATTGCATCGACAGATATTTCCCTGTCAATGTGGCCAGTTTAATAGGTTCATTGATCCCACTGTGCTGCACGTCATCATATTGCTGAGGCCATCACAACGTATCCTCCGGGAACCATGACTGACTGTCTGGGCAGTGCAACCAACAGTCAGTTCTTGGATTATTTATTCATGGTAATTTCGTTTAGCCTGACTTAGCTGTCTGGCGCCGGCATCCAAGATGACAGTCATGCGAAACCTGGTGACAGGTGTAAAGCTGCAGGAACTGGGGCGGGTGCACGCTACCATCCTGCACCGTCAAGAGCACCTCTAGGTGTTGCACTGCTTCCTGCGTGCAGGCAGTGAATGACAGGATCCTATCTCCTTGCCATCCCTCCGTCCCACTCCTCCAAGGAAACGGACAATTTTCACCACTCTCTGCTTCCTAGTCAGCTGCAAAATTACAGATCACAGATTTGCGTACAGTCGAGAGGGAAGTGGATGGCTGGAAGGGAGGCAGACTGAGGGGGAGAGGTGAAGGATGGTGACAGTGGGGGCTGGGAGACGGAGGGAGGGGGGGAAATAATATCTGGCCACCGGCAGTTTCAACTCGGAAAGAAGTGGAAGCCTGGGCGTGTGAGTGACAGTGGGCGGAGATGAGAAATGGCATATGCTAATTCGTGCTCGTGCGCTTGAGACGTCCTGGGAGGCCGTGGAAATAATGCTGAGACGCCGCAACACTCAGGTGGCCCCGTCCGTGCTCATCACCGCCCTAATGAAGAGAATATGCTAATAGCTGAGTCATCCGCTGGAGGAAAAATTAAAGGGGATAAACATCACATTTGCTGCTCGCCGCTAATGAGGACGGCGGAGATTGACATGAGCGGGAACAAGTGAGGTCTTCTCTGACATGTTGTTGATGCATGTTTCCAAAATCTGCGGATTTCTGCCAGAATGCCGACTAGTGACGAGCCCATAGAAAACTGAAGGAGATCCATTGTGTCTTCTTTTAATATAGTCAGTTGTTGTTCACTTTTAGGACTCTTGCCTAAAAGGAGAGACATGAGACATGGTTTCAAGCCTATGAAGTGAGCCAGGTCCTGTGCAACATGCATCGCAGCAAACCAGCATCTGCTGCACAACATTCTTCTGGCAGTGTAGGCCTGCAACATTCAACGGGGAATGTAGCCTCATCACTGCCAGCATCAGTGTCTCATAGAAGTGCACCACAGTCACAACCGCCAGCACCCGTGCTGCATCAAAGAAGTCCAGCACTTCAACCAACATCTGTGCCGCATAGCCATAGGAATGTAGACCTGCAACATCCAGCCCCTGCTCGTCACTCAGCTGAGAACCTAGGCCTACTACAACAGCCAAGAACTGTGCAGCAACTTACATTTGGGAACGTAGCATCTTTTCCTCAATGTGCACCCGTGCATTACAGAAAGTGCACCACCCCAATCAACATCCGGGCCACGGCAACAACCTGCGTACAGGAATGTGGCCACCGACAACAATCAACCAAATACATTTCAGTTGACTGGAACCCACTTGAACGCCTTCGTTAGGCCCTGTTTGCACTTGGTCATTTCATGCGTTTTTCGTATTCAGATCGGCAAAAAACACATTAAGTAACCAAGTGCAAACAGTCCAAATCCGTTTTGTCATCCGCATCGCATAAAAACGCATTCGTCATGGCCGTGTGAACAGAATGCGACTTCAGTCCACATTAACGACCGCCTACTCCACTCACCTCTCCCGTGTATGTACTTGGTCGGCGCCCCACCTCCCGGCGTCGTCATTATAAAGTTACAAACAAGAAGCGAAAACAAATCATTTTTGTTAGACTCATTTATTAGCATGCTAATAAATTTCACTCCGGATTAGCGTATTTTGTCAGTGAAGCAGCGGTCGCAGTTTCCCCACATATGAGATTAAATGTGCGACGTTGCATCCGAAAATTTGCCAGCCACTGTTGATCCGAAAATAAAGTCGTCACCACTCTGTCCCACCAGTCGTTACTCCTCGTTCGGAAACCAGTGACTTGATATAGTCCGCAAACAGGAAGTTGATTCTTATTCGCTGTCATGTAAAACTCGCCGTGGTTTTGCGCTTTACTGCCCCCAGTCGTTAAAAACGCAAATGACGCATGTTGCATTTGCATAGGTTCGGCAGGGGGGGTGTGTGTAATGCGATCACAAATGGCACGCTCGAGACGCATGTTAATGCTACGTGCGGACAGATGCTTCGAGATCCGTTCTCGTGATCCAATCCCCCAAAACAGTTACAAGTGACCAAGTGAAAACAGGGCCTTAGATGCAGCCCGGACCCCGGGGCTGGATACCCCAAACACTCGGATCAGCTCGCTGAGCAAGTGCTTACGCCGGCACAACAGCGAAGCGCTCAGGCAAAAGACTTTAAGGACGGAGAGAACTTTGATGATGGTCCACACAAAACACAGAGTGCAGGAGATAAAACCTGCTAGGGGGGTCAAAGCATCAAGGGAATCTGCAGCGAGAGGCGCTCACAAGCTTTAGAGTAATCCCAAAGTCCAGGGATTCTTTTTTTTTTTCTCCAGCCCCGGTTCACACGCCTGGTGTAATGATAAGCAAGTGCACACGTACACACACACACACACACACACACACACACACACACACACACACACACACACAGGGGCAAACACAGGGGCAAACAGCTCCCTTCGTGCACTCAATGGATCACATGTGGCAGCAAGTAAGATCCAAATAAAGGTTAAATTGAGACGGATCATTTGGTGAGATGACGGAGTGGGTAAAAGATCAGTCACATTTCCACCATGTTTTATTACTATAGCAACGGCCTTTGTGCTTGCAGAGGGGAGTGGGTGGCAGAAAAAATAGCTGGAGTGAGAGGAGTGAAAGAAGAAGACAGGAAGGAAGAGAGCGAGAGAGAGAGAGAGAGAGTGAGGAGTTTGGCCAGCTCCTCTTGCTTGGCATCGTTCTACCAATCAAGGCTGCTGCCAGCCCAAGACCCCAGGGGGCTTTAAATAGTCAAGGTCCCTGACGAATGAAAAATGAATAGCTCCTAAATGTTGCGCATAGTTGCCACCTCAGAGCGGTCTGTCGACAAGCACTTCCGGCTCTCACAGACAGAGGGAGCCACTGACGCGAAGTGGTTATCCTCCAATAGGCCATCTTGGTTTCCAGCAGAAGCATGGTGTGGCTGAGTGATACCCTTGAAGGGTCACAGGTTGGGAGCGTGAGGGTGTAAATCTCTTTACGCTTAATTTAATTTGCCTCGGAACGGTTTTCAATTTCAAGGGAAAAATAAAAGCAATTTGCATCCAGGGTTGTTTTTTCTCTCCCTAAATAAGAAAATTAGATACAAAAGTCTGCAGACTTGCTTATTACTATTATACCTGCAGAATCTAATAACCGCAGGGTAGGCTCTTAACTCGGCGAGTGGAAACCAGCAATAATGCAGCTCCTCACATTAATGCATTCAATTGTCTCTCTATAGATTTCAGTTTAATCTAACATTGTCCTGTGTTACCACAGCGGGTGGGACAATCATGTGCTGGAAAACCACTGTGTTCATGTCGTGTGTGTGTGTGTGTATGTGTGTGTGTGTGTGTGTGTAACAAGGGATCTTTGATATTCTCAACAAATTCAATATTCGCTCCACGACTTCTAAGCTCGAAATTGTTTCTCTGAAAACACACACACACACACACACACACACACACACACACACACACACACACACACACACACTTGCCTTGTCTCAAGTAGTACTCCTTGCTAAAATAAGCAGTCTTGATGAAATGCGTTGAGGCATGAGAGGAATCAATTTAGTCCAACATAATAGGTCCAACTTTATATGTATGTAATGTTATCTAAATGAATGCAATGAAAATAAAAGTTATTGTACTGTTTTGTACTGTTATATACCTTTTTTCTCTATTATTTGCATTTGGGACTTTCTTTTTCTCCAGGTGCATTTGCTGTCCGAAAATGACAATGACCCCATATCTTGTCTCTTAATTGAAGTTGAAACCACTTTGAAGAACGTGTAATGTGACAAGTATTTGGTTTGTGCACAGCAAAAGAAACAACAACCACAAAACACTGTAAGAATCCAAAAACTGTGAATGCCCCAAAACAGAAGCAGGGTGTGAAAACAAAGGAAGGAATGCAATACTATGAAGGTACAAACTATGAAAAATGATCGAGACGGTTTCCAAGGCAGAAGAACATACAACACTTCAAAGTCACAAAATTGCTAAAACTAAAATCGCACACTGGTGCGGCATTGTGCCGTAATGATTTCCAGAGGAGTTGAGATGGAGTAAATCAAAGCTTTTCCCTCCACACTCCGACCTTAGCCGTCAGATGGGGTTGCCGAGCTGATCGGGTCATCAGAATGGCTCATTACTTGAGCGAGACACATCATTAAGCCTCGTTCTGTCACAGTGAGCGCAGGTTGCTGTGACTGAGAGAGGGCAGGCAGCCTCACGCTGCGAGACCACTGTTCCTCTGCTTTGAAATATAACACAGCCTTTATGTATTCCACTCTGGATCTCCTGGCAAGTAGCGTTCCGTTTCAAACGAGGCCAAGTGGACTTTATAGACGGTTCATTGCAAAATGTAAATGCAGCTTTTTGCTGAGAAAAAAAAAAATAAATAAATAAAAAATAGGCTTTGCGATTATCTTGAATAATCCCAACTGTCACACCTAATCTAATTATATGATCATCCCTTTAAAAAAAAAACAATTATTAGGTTTTCATTATATTCACAGCTGCTCTTGGCTTTCAGTCTTTTCTTTTGCTACCAAACTGGCTGCTTATTGCAGTTGTCACACAGCATCTGTCAGCCACAGGTGAGCCCGGCACCATCACGCAGTGGCAGCTGAGACCACTTTAGAGAATTTACTCAAGTGAGGCAAGACAAAGCAGTGGTGGAGTCACATGGTGTCTTCCACCAGAGGAAATGGGTGTGAGGGCAGCGAGTGTGGAGGAGCCTGGGCGATAGTGGGGGGTGTGGGTAGGGGTCATGACAAACAGGCAGAAAATCAGCACGTTATGTAAATTTTCTGCTTAAATTGAAAACATAAATTCAATTCACACACACACACAGAGTATGATGTGACTTCATTGCAATTTTTTGTGCACACATCCAACCATACAGTCACTGGCCACCTTATCTGGTGCGCTTGCTACAACAGCACGTCTGTTAGCCAACCAGCCAATCACATGGCAGCACGTCTCAGTGCATTTAGGAATGAAGCTCCCAGTGAGCGTCAGAATGGGAGAGAGTGGCCCGAAGCGACTTTGAATGTGGCCTGATTGCTGGTGCCAGACGGGCTGGTCTGAGTGTTTCAACTGGGATTTTCAACATTCCATCCAGGTTTACAGATAATGGGCCCAAAAAGAAAAAAAAATATCCAATATCACTGAGTTTGTTGGTGAGTTGGCAGGCTGGTTGGAGATGTCAGGCTGGCAACTGAAATTCTAGTAACCACTTGTTTCAAACCAAAGTCTGCAGATTAGCATCGTTGAAAGGTAAAGCAAATGGGCTGCAGCAGCAGAAGGCAACACTGGGTGCTGCTCCTATTAGTTAAACCAGGGCGTTCTGTGTCGGCATTCACAATTTTGATGTTAACAAAATTAAAGCACGGATCCATCCTTATTTATGTCAACAGTCCAGGCTGCTTGCGGATATGTGTGTGTGTGTGTCTCTGTGTTTGCGTGTGTGTGCGTGTGGTGTCACATTCATCCATTTATGACCCCGGTGCACTCTCATCTTCTTGCAGCTACTTCCAACAGGATAATGTACGATATCACAAAACTCAACTCATCTCAAGCTGGTCTCTCTTGCACACGACCACGCGTTCACTGAACTCATTTGCCCCCACAGTCACCGCAACTCAGTGTGCAGGAGATTGACATTACGGATTTGCAGTTGACATATGAGCCGCAACCGTGCAATGTCATCATGCCAATATGGACCAAAATAACTTGTGTAATCTATGCCAAAGAAGACAATAGTGAGGGGGAAACAGGGTGCAGGGCAATGCTAGTAATGTGTACTTGATGAAATGGCCTTTGAGTGAACATAGAAGAGGCCTCAGGCTTCTAACAGCTAATGTATCCAGTGCAACGCAGACTCTGCACCTAACTGCATAGTAAGTCACTATTAACAGTTAATGCATTGCTGCCACTGGATTCTAACCAGCTGATCTATACTTCAGGTCAGTTTATCATTTTTAACAGTCAAACAACATGCAAACATGTTCTTTTTTTTCTGAAAATTCAGTTTAATAGAAATTCTTTTTTAAATTCTCCATTGTACTACATAACAAGATAGTTTGTGCCACATCAAAACAAAGTACACAGTATAAAAATAGCACCATTTCTTTGGTAGGTAAATATATGCAGTTGTTTTCACACCTCTTTTTCCAAATAATAAAATACATACTGTACAATATATTGGGAGAATATTGTTCTTGATTCTTCATATGTAGCATAAATGATATGTAAGTAAGTATCCCCTTAATAAGAACAAATAATGCAGCTGTTCTTACACTGCTTTAAAAAAAAAAAAGATAATTGTGAGAATTGATTTCAGGCATCATGCTTGGTTCAGGTGGTTTGAGACCCATTTATTGTCTGCAGAGTCGTCATCAGCAGACTTCTGGATAAATACAGTTATTTTGCCACCATCTTTGATAAGAACTCATAAGTACTACACCATGTACATACCCTCCAAAGTTGGGATCAATATAAAAAAATGATAGGAAAGAGCTGTTTTTTTACAATAATTTTATTTTCGTCTTTCAATGTTTTTTGTGCTTATTTACTTTGTTTAGAGGAAGGCTTTAAAATGCTGTTGGGCTTTTGGATTTAGTCTCGTGAGGTCATGCTTTAGATGTCAAACTGAAACGAAATAAAGAAATATTTCTCTATTACTTGCAGTAGTAACAAGCAGTTTGATACAAACATACTTTCAGACACTGGAACACAAATATAGTTTTTTTTTTCTACTTTTTTGAAACGATGCATCTGTTGTGAATTACCATCACCTCTGCAGTGAAAGAAGTTTTTCTCCGTCATCATGTTATGGCAATTTCAAAAGATTTTTTTTTTTTGCAGTATGCAGTATGTATTTTTCATAACCTTGTATAGCTTATTTTTGTCCTTTTTCCCTTTATCAGATTTCACAAAAACAGAAGTACAGTGGGGGTTGCAACAAAGCAATAAATAAATAAAAATCATTAAAAACAACAACATTTGGCAAAATATCTATAAGAGCAACATGCCGACGGACGTCCCTGTAGCTGCGAAGGATTTGGTCACAATCATCATGTGGTTTTGGGTGGATGAGAGCCTGCAAGAGCACAAGGTGTTATTCCAGCATCATGTGTCCGCATCATGTGTCTATGTATGTGAGTACAGCGTCTGGCGTGCGTGCGTGCGCACACCTTTTGCCCCTCCAAGGCAAACCTCCTCGCACTCCTCCAGGTCAAGGAAGCGATTTTCGTTCCCCTGGCAGCCACTGTAGATGAAGGGTCTGCAGGCCTGGGCCTCGCTGTTGAAGTACCATCGCATTGTGTATCGTCCACAGCTCCCCTCTTCCATGGGCAGCAGGCACGTGTTGGCTGGATCGTCTCCACAAAGCACACATACACACACACAAATTAGATAAGTGCAAATGTGGACACCACGAGGCAATTATGGCATGATAAGAAGAGGGGAAGCCGACAAGAAGCATAAAGGTGGAATCACTTTGATGAAGAAGAAGAACTGACAAAGTTGCTCTAAGAACGGCAGCGGGTGAATTGTTTGTTTACCTCCCTCTGCTACTGTCCTCTTGGTTCTGACTGATCTGAAGTCATTCAGAGGGACAGCTTTGACTCTTCTCGGCCCAGCACTGGTCGCTGCTTTAGTAACACCCACTCTGGCTGATGCGTGTGGTTCAATTTTGGATGTTTTCCCAGCTTCACCTCTGATGGTGTCGCCTGTTGACACACACACACACACACACACACACACACACACACACACACACACACACACACACACACACACACACAGAAAGAGAGACAAGCTTATGAGCAGGCACATAGACAGCAGCAAAAACAAAACACTGACACATTCTGACTGTAAAGAAAGAAAATGACAAGAGTGAATTGTTTGCACTTAAAATAGACTGTGAGAGAATAAGGAAGGCAAACCTGAGGTCACTAAGTCACACAATTGAGCGTGCACACACACGTTGTTTTGAAGACACACCTCTGACTGTGCGAGGTGGATCATGAGAAGACAGAATCAATCGATCAATCAATCAACCAACTTTTATTTGTAAAGCTCTAAATTCCATCCAAAGGCGTCTGGAAGAGCTTTGCACAGTCTAAAGAAAACCAACTGAACCCTGCAGAGCAAGCAAGGCTCGACAGCGGCAAGGAAAAACTCCCCTGTCGGAGGAAAACTAGAGCAGATCAGGACTCCAGAGGGCGCTCATCTGCTTTGACTGGTTGGGGAAATACAAGAAAACGAAGAGAGGGAGACAGATACACACTAGTAGTAAGAGTGGCAGACAGGCCAGAGTAAGTTACAGGGTTAACAACCAAATCTATATATGTGTACATATATACTTCAGGAGGTTGTAACGCTGATCATATCAGCACTAAAAAGATTGTCACTGAGAGTCAGTGCGTTTACATGGCACTAGAGCAATTCAAATTATTGCCTTAGTCCGATTATGATCAGAGTTTGAGAACTCTGATTGGAGTCGGAGAACTCCGACTGAGACACCCAGATAAGGCGATTGGAATTCGAATTTCTCTGCCATGTATACGCCTTCGTCGGACTATTAACTGGACAATGCGCGTGCGCGCGCGTCACACCTCCCTCTCGCGACTCATGGCCGCAGAACTACATCGTCGAGAGAGGAGGAGACTGGGCTGAGGCTTTCTCTTCTAAAAGAGATCGACATTAAAATACACGGATGGACGGAAAACGCGCAACGGAGACCTTCTTAAAAAGGTTCGGGGACAAGGTGAGAACTCCGATTGGACGAGAAAACCGAATTATTGCTTACTCCGATTAAGCTCTGCATGTAAACGCACTGTGAGTGAAGGAAAGTTGCCTATGGTGAGGCATCTGTTCCATAAACCGTATATAAAGATGGACGAAGCTTCCAGTTTCAAAAACGGGGCCAACGTGGAAGTACCAAAAACCTGCATTCTAGCGTTTAAATGGACTGCACTTATACAGCCCTTTTTCCAGCACCTTCACGGTAGCCCAAATCGCTTTACAATGGCCTCACATTCACCCATTCATACACCAGCAGGTGGCTGCTGCCATGCAAGGCACTCCCAGCCCCATTGGGAGCAATTTATGTTGGCGGGATTTGAACCGCCAACCTTTCAGTCATTGGACAAGCTAGTATTGAATTTGAATCGTACATTATCCTGTTGGAAGTAGCTGCACGAAGGTGAGAGTGCACCGGGGTCATAAATGGATGAATGTGACACCACACGCACACACACGCAAACACACACACACACACACACACATATCCGCAAGCAGCCTGGACTGTTGACATAAATAAGGATGGATCCGTGCTTTAATTTTGTTAACATCACAATTGTGCATGCCGACACAGAACGCCCTGGTTTAGCTGATGCTGTTAGCCAATAGGAGCAGCACCCAGTGTTGTCTTCTGCTGCTGCAGCCCATCTACTTTACCTTTCAACGATGCTAATCTGCAGACTTTGGTTGAAACAAGTGGTTACTAGAATTTCAGTTGCCAGTCTGTCATCTCCAACCAGCCTGCCAACTCACCAACGAACTCAGTGATATTGGATATTTTGAATTTGCTAATAAGAAAAAACAGAGCTAACAGACCTCAATAATAAATGGTATAATTATAATACCACACACACATTCAAATGTGGAACCTCCTAGTTTCAAAACAGACGAGAGCTCATGATGGCACATTTATTCACAATGACCCATTCATCATTCCTCTTTTCTTTCTTTTTTTAGCATTGGCTGTAGTTATTAAGAGCAAACATTCAATAATGGCTCGTTGATCAGAACTATCACTGATTACAGTTTGGTTTTGCTGCAGTTAAAAAAAACAAAAAAAAAACGTTACAACTTATCCAGATGCTCATGCAAGACCTCTGCTCAGTTCAGTCCAGATTATTCTGTAAGAATTTTTAAATTTTCTTAAATCAATATCTTTTTTTACTTTTTACTCCAATGCATTTCAGAACCTGTACTTTCTTACTCTTACTCGAGTAAAAAGAAGATGAAGTTTACTTAAACACAACAGGTGAATACTTTGGACACCTGTGCTGGCTAGATGGTTGTTCTGCAAATGACTCCAGAGACCAGTCTGGTTTTTAACATCAGCTAGATGCACATGGCCGCATAATACTGGACCGTACAACACACATTACCATCACTTTGGTTAGCAGATGGATCCAAGTACAGCAGCTCGTCCGCGCCGTCCCCGTAAGACTCGATGGAGTAGATGTGCTCGTAGTCGGGGTCGTTGGTGTTCACCACCACTCGCAGCTCGCGGCCTTGGGGATAGAGGGGGGCATCGCAGGTCAGAGGAGACCTCCACCTCAGTCTAGTCTAAGGGGTTGGGTGCTCAAGAACAATCAACGGGGCTCAGCCTCCGACAGCCGTCTCAGCCGGCCCAGAGAGACTGTGACGGTGCTGTGGCGCCGACACGGATGGAGCGCTCTGTTTTCTTGATGAGAAAACCACCCAGTGTTCAGAGGTCTCCCAGTGTCGAGCCACAAGCACCAGACACTTTGTTATCAGGGGCACACACACACACGCACACGCACACAAACACACAGATGGACAGCGAAGGGGGCCGAGCGGCAGACGGACACAAACTCACCCGCCTCACCCTGCAGGGCCAGTTGCTGTTCTGGTGTGGGCAGAGCCCTGACTGGGGCCCGGGGCCGAATGTTTGGACCCGAACCTGAGAGACAGAAGAAGAGAAGGGCAGGGAAGCAAAGACACCGAGGGAGGAAAAGAAAGAGGAGGAGGAGACCAGGGACCGCATGGTTGGGTTAAGGGAGAAAAGGAGTGGAGGAACCAACAACATGCCCACATCACCACAACAACAAAGTCTTCCACTGGTGCAGCACGCAAACTGAAAGGACTTAACAAAGTTTTTATGAGACTGATCAGTGAGCAGCAAGACCAAGTGAGACCAAAACCAAGACCAAGACCAAGACTGAGACCAAGACCAAGATTTAAACCAAGACCAAGGCCAAGACCGGTCTTGAGATCACTTCACGTTCTCTCAATCTGGTCTTGGCCTGACAACTCTTTGGTTTTGACCTTGATCTTGTCATTCTCTCGGACGTCCCTGTCTCAGAGGATTTAAAAAAAAAAAAAAAAAACAGCAAGCTGCTGGTGCAGCATTATTATTATTACGCTCCCTTCTTCAAATGCAGTGAGATGCATCTATTTTAAAAACATATTTTTTTGTCTGCCAGTGACCTCTAACATCCCAATGTGATACTTTTGCTGTACAATTCATGCAAGTGGCCACTTTTGTTCCACCCTTGGTCTTGTCTTGGTCTTGGTTCAGGAGGCCTTGGCAGCATCGCGAGCAGGAGTCTCTTAAAAACTGGTTGTCATCCTTCAAGGACTCAAGCCAGTGCGCTTGTGTCACACTCGAGTCAAACATTCTGTTTTTTGACTTGAGTTCAAATCAGTGACCTGTTCATTCCAAACTAGACCCCGTTAGAGACAGATACATTATGAAGCACACACAACTCTCTCTCTCTCTCTCTCTCTCTCTCTCTCTCTCTCTCTCACTCTCACTCTCGGGGAAAATCTCTTTCTCTTCTTCGGGCATCATCATTGTCAGTGACACTGTGGATCTCTCAGCTTCCTGCCTCTTCATCACCTATCTCATGCTGCTGAGCCACAACTCCAATGAGGACCCGGCATCCATTAACAGCCCAGTCAACAAATGCATAATTTAAAACTTTAGAGAACATTGATGGCTCTGATATTCATGAATTTTCACTTTTCAATCACTCTTCTCTCAAATATTAAATGCCATCCGTCTTCACTGTGAATTTAGATTCGATTCATGCCGGTCAATCCTCCAGGCGTCAGTATGCCTGAAAATAAAAGCTTTTGATCGTTGCCTTTCGTGAGAGCGGAGTCGCCATGAGGGCTGATCAAAGGCTGCTTTGTCAAGATGTATAATGTAAATGCGCATATGCTGAAAAGTTCATATGTAGAGGCATATGTTGTTTTTTCCACTGACAGACGTGGCCATTTGTGACTCATGGTAAATCACAGCCTTCAGGCCAGCCTCCTTGCCTGTAGCTGCGGCTGAGTGGCTCACTCACCTCCACACGCTGAGGACGGGACAGACGGACGGACCGGAAGGAGGGAAGGAAGCACAGACACAGAGAGGTAACGTTAAAGGCCAGTTTCGAAAAGAAAGAAAAATACTCCTTCTTTTGAGTCACGCTTTTGGAAAACTTCCGCTGAGGCTGTGACTCGTGCTCTGTTTTGCCATCCTCAGTTCAACCCGCGGACAACTTTCCATTTTTTCCTCCCCTTTTTGTAATAAATTAGCAATGCACGCCGCATAAAGACTCACCACAGTGCTGACTCATCTCGGAGCGAACGTACTCCCTGACTTCATCCTCCTGAATTTGAAAATAGAGAGAGCGGAGAGGAGCGAAGAAGGGAGAAAATAAAATGACCTAGATATCAAGCGGTTGTGCGTGTTCGCTCTGTTGTGTTATTGTTGTCGGCGTCTTCAGATCGAGCCCTGTGGAGCGGCCCTGCCACGCACTGACCGTCATGCCTGGCTCTCCTCTTTCTCCTTTGGCACCATCTGGGCCCATCTCCCCCTGCAAGTGGACAGCTATTAGGACACTTGTGCCCCGCAGAGAGGCACGCAGCACACTCATGCGTCAGACTGAGACCAGGTGCAAACATGAGCTAAAGACACAGTCAAAGTCAAAAGACTTAAGTGCATTAAAATGTGGGCATGTGTATACATATTAATCTAAAATTTCTATTTCGTTCTACATCAACCCCTGTAACTGTCATCCATTAGAGCTTTAAAATAAGGTTGTCAAAAATTGATTAAGATGTTATATAGTGTTTTTTTTGTTTTGTTTTGGCTAAATCAAGTATTACAAACTAAATGTTATTGCATTATCTATTATTTTATGCAATAAATAATGTAAAATTATTTGGTAAGCTTGTTTTGTTTTGACATTGCAAATTTGTTAATTCTATTTTGGCGGTAAATAAAAGTCAGTAGCATATATTTATATTAATTTATTTTTTAATGATTTTCCTAAATGGGAAGAGTACTTCTGTCACACCGTGGTAAGCTTTGCCTTGTATTGGTCATTTCTTTTTTTTTCTTTTTTTAGTCCTGTCATTGCCTGTTCATTCATTCATTCATTCATTCATTCATTCATTCATCTTCCATACCCGCTTATCCCCGAGCTCGGGCTCACGGGGGTCTGCTGGAGCCTAAGGCAGGGTGACAACCTGTGCAAGTCGTCCAGTCCATTTCCTGTTTTATCTAGAAAATTAACTGACCCTCTTCTCGTTTTGGAGCACTTTCCCATCCTATTACAATCCATGTGCTTAGATAGCCTGCGTCTCCCTTGTCTTGTGCCAGAGCGTCTTTGGCCGTTTGGTCAGTCACCACTGCCCATGTTCACAGCCGTAGAGATCACCGCTTGTAAGCCATTTTCCTCGAGACGAGTGATTTTTTTGCTTTGTATCTTTTATAGCTCAGTTTAGATTAGATTGTTAGTTTCTCTTTATAGCTGTTTTGGTTTTCCTCTTCCAGAGTGATTTTGGTTTCTTTGAAATTTCATTGTTTTCTTAGACCCTTCGTTTGCAGGCGTTAGTTGTTTCATGTTTTAGGGTAAATCTTCCATTTGGTTTGGTTTTCCTCCTGTTGGAGCATTTTGATGTGTTCATTTTTCTTAGCGATAGCCTTTAGCCTTCGTCCTCCAGTCGGAGTGTTTTATGTTTGCCTTATTTTCTTAGCTTTAGATTCTGGAGTGGTTTTCTGTTATCCTTTTTAGATTATTCTGAGAACGAGGTTAGATAAGCATCGGCGTTTCACAGTCCTTTAATTTGTCACTCTGTTAAGAAGTCGTTGGTGAATCAAATAAAAACTCATATACGATTTAAGAGATCTAAGATCTCTGCGTGCGAGCCCTGCCTTGAGTCCAGGCTTGACAACTTCAGTGGACAGAAAAATGTCCTCTCAGATCCTCACAGTGAGAGGATTCAATATTGAAATGTGTCTGCTCAACAAAATGACATAATTCTTTTGGCAACACCAACCAGCTCTCCGCGCTCTCCAGGTATTCCTGGGATCCCTCGCGGGCCAACTGTGGATGCACCTGCAGGACCTCTCTCCCCCTGAAACACACCAAAGACATCAAACATCACAGCCTCTGAATCCTGCTCTGGAGTGTATGCTCTTGTACCAGAGTTGCTAAGATGCATGCATGTTTAATAAGTCATGGACACATTCATTTCTCACGAATGACTAAAAGCACAGATTCTGCAGTCAGTCTGAGGAGAGTCACCTTCTGTCCCTGGAGACCCTCCGGACCCTTCGCACCAGCGGGGCCGTGAGCACCAGTCAGGCCAGGGGCCCCATCCACTCCCCTGGAACCCGGCGGACCAGGTACCCCGGGTGCACCCTGTCGAGACATTGGGATGCATCATGTGTTGTTGCTGACGCGAAGCGATGTGGAGCAAAGTGTTATTGTTTATGTGCCAACAGCAAGTCACGCACTCACCCTTTCACCTTTCTCTCCCTGAGACCCTTTAGGTCCTGCGAGCCCGTCGAACCCACGGTCTCCCTGTGCAGAGAGTCATTTGTCAGACTTCTTGGGTGACATGTCTCTATTTATATATGATACATACATGGACACATACATACATACAGTACATACATAAATAGTACACACACATACCTTGGGACCCACTAATCCCTCCTTCCCATGCACTCCTGCGGGCCCAGATGGTCCAATTTCCCCCTAGAAGATGCAACAAACAACAAACAACAAATGAGCACACAGAAACACTGCCATCTTCTTCACAATTACAAACATGAGTCGCACCTGTTCTCCTTTTCTTCCAGGCAGGCCAGACCGTCCATGGATACCTGCAGTCCCCTGGAGAAAATCACCATTCATTCAGCGCTCAAGCACACAGAGAGCAAACATTAAAAATGTGAAACTAATTTGACAAACTACTGTCTTGTTGATTTTATTTTTCCCTGGTGCCAACCTACACAGCCATACACGGGATAGCTGTGTAGGTTCGTAGGCTCTTCCATTGCGCTCATACTTCCTGTTGGTGTTTTTAATGCGCCCTGTGTTTGCAGCTCCATGGAGCACCACTGCCTACAACGAGTTTCCCCCAAGGAGTAATAAAGTTTCTCCTTGTCCTTATCTGCACGCTCCGTCATTCTTGGAACTACCCCCCCGATTGCCTTCTGCAGAATCCCATTCAGTTCCTCCGTCCTGGTCGCACCTTCTCTCCTTTGAGTCCATCAGCACCGCAAGCCCCTTTGGGTCCTTTTTCACCCTGGAAACATATATCATCATCAGCGGCAGAGGCACATAATGAGGTGTGACAGCCACAATGGGACAGAAGCGGAGGTAATGTAGGTCAGGGGAGGCTAAGCCTCCTCAAAACGACCGCTGGTGAATCTGCGCAACTGTAAACAAATTGCCTGAATCATTGCAGTAGTACTGTGGCTGCCTGTGTCAGTGTGTGTCTTCTTGTGTGGCGCCTTTTGTCGCAGCCAATGAGTGTGAAGGCTCTATGTTTTCTGGCAGCCTATTATATTCTAACCTGCATGTAAAGCATCATAATCAAGCGCTGTTTTGGAAGTTACACCGATCTCTGGCTTATTTCAAAGAAAAGGAACAATGCTGGCAGAGGCATCAGTCCAGGCTAGCATAATGCTATATCAATGAAAGCCAATGTGTTTATGAGTAGTTTGCGGCTTTTTTGTGTTATGTTACGTTAACGTCCATGGTCTTGGTAGGATATGAAAGTTGCTCAAACGTGAGCCTTTCAAAGTCTCAGCCTCATCCTGCACTTATCTACAAAATCCTTTTAACCAGCCACCCTATAATGAGCCACTCAGGCTGAATCACACGTATCCAGATTCATCAGTATTGGAAAAATAAGTGGGAACTAAATAAAAGGTTGGATGTTCAAGCAGTGAAGTTATCAGTTATTTGCAGCAAATGGAATCTCAGAGTGTGTTGCATCAGTGATTAACTTTGACAGATGGAACCAAAGTCTTTGCTTTTGATGCTGTGTTTTGTTCAATCCAGAGTTTATGGAGTTCACAGCCTCAGACACACCGCACACTGCTTGGCCATAATGGTGACTTGGGCCATTTAGGTGTGTGCTTTTCTAAACGGTTGTCGTCTCAACGATTTCCCGATGTAGCACAAATGAATGAAAACACACACAACAAGATAATGTGTTGACTGCAGCTGCTTCTCACTAAGTTCCTCACATTTTTGCCTGGTTTATTGATTCTACTAAAATTTAAAGCAAAGAGTGAAAAATAATTATTAGGTTTACCAGTGTGAGCAGGGTAGAGTCATAGGGCCGAACAACAACAGTAATAATAATAATAATAATAATAATGATAATAATAATAATAATAACAATAACAATAACAATAATAATAATAATAATGATAATAATAATGATGTATACCTTGATTCCTCTAATTCCTATAATGCCAGCCTCCCCCTTGTCTCCCCTCCAGCCTGGCTGCCCATCTTTTCCTTGCAGTCCCTGGAAAACAAAACACCTTCTAGATTCACATCCTGCTCGTGCAGCCAAACCGAGATAAGTACATGGAAACAAATCAGCATTTTAATGGAATGGAACAAAGAACAGACCGATTCACCGGGGACGCCAGGTTGACCAGCATCGCCCTGTACGGAGGAGAAGGCAGAGTGCTAGTAAGAGATGTTACCAGCGGTGACAAGTGGCCGGCGTTCCAATTGATCACGGTGCTGATTTAGTGTCGACTCAGTCACTTGCCTTCTGCCCTCCGGGACCTCGGGCACCTGGGAATCCAGTGGCTCCTCGTTCTCCTGCCTCTCCCCTCAGACCCTAACGTCACACACACACACACAAACATGCACACGCTGATCATTTCTAACAGACTTGGTGGTTTGCAGCCGCTGCCCTGGGAATATTGTTTGAGCGTCATAAATGTCAGCATTAGCGGACGCCGTTTCATGATTTATTCGACCTCTGAATATTTATAATTAATGCTTCTGCCTGCCAGATGATGAATAAGACTTCCTCTCATCCTTCCTTCACCCATGTGTTTATGTTTAAGAAATTTCAAGAAGCATGTTTTTCCCGTTAATTACAACATTGAGGAAACGTGCTAATATTCAACACATTGAGAGCATTATTCCAAAGTCTGTGGCCTCTTTGCAACTTCATCATTTGTACATTAGGTTGAAAGATTAAATTGAGATGCAGGTTCCAAGAAGGGTTTTATTTTGGCAGGACAAAAGAAAGCAAAGTCGATGGAAATCAATGAAAGTCCTCACAACGGCAGAGAGACAAGCATCTCTCTCTGTCTCTCTCTTTGTGCATGCATGCATGCATGCACGCACATGCACATGTAACAACAGAAGCCTCCGCCTGTGTTCTGCAAGATTACCTGCTCCCCTGTTGGCCCCTCTTGACCCTTCACTCCCTTTTCCCCCTGCACACCTTTAGGTCCTCGGTCGCCCTGAAACAACATTGTGCGTTCTTGAGTCAAAACGAGATTCGGAGCAAACGTTTCACGAGTTGGTAATACAATTCTGGGTCCCACCCAGGCCCAGTGCACTCACTGTTTCTCCTTTGTTGCCCTTTTCTCCAGCAGGTCCCCCTACCAGCAACGTGTCCCCCTGCGAGTGACATCGACACCTGTGAGCACCTGTTTGCCGCAGAGTGAGAACCAAGCGGCAAATACAACACGATGCCGCGGCGTTACAGCTCTCCCCAACCAGCGCTACTTAATGGAACGGCATCTCATTACGATTGTGTGTATTCATGTATTCCTCTTACGGTGCTCTTCTACCGCACACTTCACAAACAAGTCCTTTTCAATACATTCTCCATCCGTTGCATCACTCGCAAACGCGCACAAAATACACAGGAGACGAGAATGAGAGTGAGCGGCAGCCCGTGACGCCTTGAAATTCACGCACCTTCTCTCCTTTGTCACCTTGCAGCCCGTTCTCTCCCTGGGAAAAACGATTGAGAGCAGAGAATGTGATTCAAGTTTAATTCACTGACATGAGTGGAAAGCTCCCCGGGGGAAGCCGCATGCATAAACATGAATATGAATGAATGAATGAATGAATGAAGAGGGGAAAAAAAATGGGGGAAGCTCTGCTGGTGTTCACCTTCTCTCCCCGAGGGCCGCGGACTCCTGCAGAACCCTGGTGGACACGAAATAACATGTTTGTGACGACTCATCAGAACATGTGACATGTTAGACTGAGTGCAGGTTGTTTGCATCTCTCTTTAAAATGATGAGCATCCCAGCTCTGTGAGGGAGGGGACAGTGGTCTGAGGGACTCAGGGAGATCTTCACTAATCAGAACATGTGCAGATCGATTCCTGCCCCCCCCCCCCCTCCCAGTGCCGCACGTCACCGTGTCCTTGGGCACTTGGTGTAGTGATAGCTTGGAACGATTGGTTCCTCCTGATGAGCCGGTTAAGCCACTAACACCGTCAGCGTAAGTAGGTGAAGGTGGTCAGTGGTGTAAATAGCTATACGAGCCTGTTAACATGGTAAGCGAGTGGAAAAACAAAACAAAACATGTCATCCTGGTCGAGAGCAGCTCCGCTGTAACATTCTGGTTTGGTGATTTCCCCCAAAAAATAAATACTTGAATAAGAGAGATGAAGACAACCCAAAAAGATGACATTTTACCGTTGGTCCCCTCTCTCCGTCCAAGCCTGCACGGCCTTCCTCTCCCTATAGCAGGACACACCACAGCAAAGTCAAAATCAACGAGACGGTTTGTGTCTTACACACAGTTTCTTTAGCAATATCGTTTACGTCTTACTCTGGTGCCTGGATCTCCCCTCTCTCCTCTGGAACCAGGCAACCCCACACCAACTTCACCCTGTCAGCAGAAATAACACGTGCTGCTGACAAAAGATTCCACTGACTTGTAAACAAATTAGAAATGAAGATGTGCCGGCTTTGACAGTCACCTTGTCACCCTTGACGCCGTTGGTCCCTGGAGAACCCTGTTAAGAAAAAAAAGGTTTTACTTAACGAAACTCAAACCCAACACACATAACTACACAATAACATAGGACTCCTCAACATCAGTTAGCATCAACTATGAAGCTAAAGACACTGGGATGAAACTCACTGCCTCTCCGGCAGGTCCAGCTGGGCCCAGTGGTCCAACGTTTCCTGGACGGCCTGCAAACCCTTGGAGACCCTAAAAAATGTGACATCGATAGTAAATAATGTAGTTCACGTCTGCAGCTGTCCCACTGGCAGCTACACTAACCCGTTCTCCTGGTGGCCCAGGGGGTCCAGATTGTCCAATCTCTCCCCTCAGGCCAGGGGGCCCTGAGACTCCTGACTTCCCCTCAAGCCCTGGAGGACCAGGTGAACCGGGAAGGCCTAGGTCTCCCTGACAAAAAAGAAACAATTCAGTTACACTCTGTCCGGTAGCACGTTACAAACAGATTTGAAATGGACGTCAGTCACCTTTAAACCTTGAGGCCCCACCCGTCCTGGAGGACCGGCCACTCCGATGCCTCTCTCTCCCTGTAATTAGCACAGTCACCAATGCATGAACAACATTTCAGTTTTGTGAAAAAAGACAAACATGCAACATCTACTCACCTTATCTCCTTTGAGCCCCCAGGGTCCTTGAGCACCCTAACAAGAGATCAAACAAAACATTGCAAAATCACACAGAATATTTTCCTGCGCTGTGGCATTTTATGTAAACGCTGTTACAGGTATTTTTTTTCCCCCTGACTGAAGCCACCTTTCACCTGTAATGGTGTGTAATTTCAGCAGCTTGATTATAATAACAGTTAACATGCCATGCAACCTCAAGGATGGCTATTAGTCCACACCCTCAAGCTTCCAGGTAGACGCACTGTGAAGTGCTTTTAATCAGAGTGCGATACAGAGATGGTGGATAAAGATGAAGTTAAATGATAGCCTGACTATAGCATGGTGTTTTTTTTCTCATTAACAGTGTGAATATATGACAGTGCATGTACGCCACGACAAACTGGCTAAAAGGCTAAAAGGGAGCCGACTGGCTGTGGTCCTAAGACTGACTTAAAGCCCATTCTGCAGGATTCAGCTGCTGTCCAAGGGTGAAAATACAAAGCAACAACTGCAATGGTAAGGAAACTGTTTAGTTAAACACAATATGTTCTCAACAGTCATGAATGATTTGCAAGTATTGTGGCAAAATACGGAGATGAGCATGTATAAAAAAAAAGAAGAAAAGATCACACTTTAAATCAAACATAAAATACATATTACAAACATACTTTTTTCTCCCCAGGCTTTTGCATGCATATAACTTGAGAAAGAAATGAGGACTTACATCTTCTCCTGGCTCGCCTGGTTCACCAGATTCTCCCTAATTGAGCAGAAGGCGTGATCTCAGTGTGTTGTCATACTAATGTGAAGTGTGTGTGCGTGGGACGGCACTCACTGTCTGTCCTTTGGCACCAGCAACACCTTTGTCTCCTCTGGTACCCTGCCAGAGAGCAGACATTATTTTCCATCGCCACAATTACACAGTCCAGATTTTGCAGCACATGCAATAGGTTCAGTGCTGCACTCACCTTCTCCCCCGCCAGACCCCGCTCCCCAGTGACGCCTGGCAGTGTTACCCCAGGGAGACCCTGAAAGATTCATAGCGGTGAGTTGAGACAGCCGCATCCGCCTAATTTGATCACACGCCACAGAATTAATGCGTAATTCAGGTTAAGTTAAAACTGGTTCAGGTTAATCCGCTTTTGATTGCGAGTTGTGTTTCATGTATGCAAATCATCAGTCTGTCGTCATTAACACTGATCACAGTGCCTCCTTACTTTCTCGCCTTTGGCTCCAGAAGGTCCAGCTACGGCCTGAGGGCAGGAAGAAAAGAAGGAGAAAATAACCGAGTGTGGTGATTACATGTGCGGGACAGATTGGACTCTTATCCTTATAAAAGCTTTGGATGTATCCTTAAAACCCTTTACATTCAGGTATTATATTAGCCGCTCAATTGGTCCTTTCAGCACTCAGGCGTTAACGGCTTTCACTTCTCCTGCAAGGCAAGATCAGCGCTGAATTACAATGCTCAAGCATTGATCTGCAGCAGATTGAAAGACAGAGATGTGAACCCTTTTACCCTGCAGGCTGAAAGAGGCTTTGACTGCATCTTGTTTAAGAGACGACCCACTTGCATTCCTGGTCACGTGTGGAGAAGAAACAATTTGCCCTTTTCAAGGGACAACTCGTACTGCACAGTATGTGCCGCTACCCAAAAGTTACTCCTCAGTCCTCCTTCATGCATGACGGTTGTGATTCATTCAGGGAACCAGTGTTGCCCTGCAGCTTCAGCCTTTCTTCACATAGGCCAAAGATTTGCATGTTAAAGGTTTTAGGTGTGTAACGTTTGAAGATTTTGAGAGGAAACAGCGACATCAAGTGGTTACATTTCAGATTGCAGCACTCTTTTACTTCCCCTCCCTCTCCTGAGTTTGCCAGTGAACTATGGTGGCCTGCGCACACAAACCTAGGTAGCTCGTCCACCTTCACCTTTGTTTGTTTAACTGAAGACGCGAGCGTTCATCCTCAATACAAAACGTGCTGGCAGGCAACCTGGATTGTCCACACCGGGCTTCCTTAGAAATATGGCAGTGCAAGATGTAAGCTAACTGGGAGCAAGATTGTGTATATTCTTATGTATAAATAAGAACCGCTCTATGTGTAGGAATACCAAATGACTTTTATTGTACTGCAAGTATACACTTCTATTAATGTATATATGGGCAGTATGTGAAGCTTTCACCAATATAAAAATTGTAAATCAGGCCAAATTCTACACACTGGACTTTTAACTGGCAACCAATTGCAGGTGGCTGTGAACGTGAGTGCGGCTGGTTGTCCCACTGGGACGTACTGATGACTTGTCCAGCATCCAACTTTGCTCTGAGATAGGTGTGATATGGGCTCCAGCAACACGGTGACCCCGAGTGCAGGATCCGCATTGACAGAAAATGACTGCGTTACCCTGCATGTGAACAAATGGCAGAGCCGCTCAGCAGATGGACGAGGTGCTGCCTCCCAAATCATTGTGTGAGCGACTGCTGGCGAGCGGCACTGTGGCTTCACCGAGGAGCCACTCCGGGGGCTGTCGGCAGTGAGTGAGTGAGCCGCTGACGCCACCGCTCACAACTCCGGTCAGCATCAATAACAGCAACAGTAGGAGGGAACGCTGGCCACCTGACTCGCCAGATCCATCTTGGACTTTTTGTTTATGAGTTTGTTCATACAAACTGCTGACAAACATCTTTGATTTTTTGATTTTTTATTTTCTAAAGGTCCAGTAAATCTTTTGAGGAAACTCAGTATTTAAGGTAGCTCGACTGACAGCGTGTTTTGTATTTAGGCCATTGTCGGATGGGCTTCCTTAAAAAAAATGGTGGCGCAATATGGCAGCTAACTATGTAACTGTGTCTCTATGTATATTCTTATATATATGCAGTGGGGCCAAAAAGTATTTGGCAGCAGTGTTGTTGGAATTACTCCATAAAAGTAATTCAACTACAGATTACTGATTACTTGTTTAAAAGGTAATTTGATTACTTCTTTAACTACTTTGTTTCATTAGTAATCAATTACTGATTACTAATTACTTTAGTTAAAAAAGATCAAGTAACAGTTCAGAACGTCTTGTTTCCTGCACATAACGTAAAACGGACCACAATATTCTTTCATTTGGACGAGATGAACTGAAAATAATGTTTGTATTTCCAGCTACAAACTCAATCGCTGTTTTTTTTTCTTTTGTCGCCGCCATGCTCATTTTGGTGCGTTGTCACATAGCAATGACTTTGCATGCACGGTTGCATCATCAATCTGCGACATTGTTGTTTTCGCTACTTGATAAAGTAATTATGATATAACTTTTGCCACAGTAATCCCGTTACATTACTCTGTTACTTAAAAAAAAAGTAGTTGAATTGCAGTAGTGGATTACTTAGTAATAGATTACTCCCCAACACTGTTTGGCAGCCACCGACTCTGTATCTTGTCCCACTTAAAAAGATGGGAGAGGTTTGTAATGTTCATCAGAGTTAAACTGTGATGAACTAAAAAAAATCCAGGAAATCACATTGTATGATTTATAAGAACTTATTTGGCTGTACAATACTTTTTTGTCCCACTGTAAGAGAACCGTTCTAAGAGTAGGACAACCAAATGACTTTTATTGTAGTGCGAGTATACTTTTATTAATTTATGGGCAGTATGTTAAGCTTTTACCAGTATAAAAATCAGGAAACAAGCCCAAGGGAGACAAAGGGAAATTAGTGAACAGCATGAACGTAATTCTACTGTCAATAACAAGAACCCACATTAATTATCACTTGTTTGTTCTGCCATGACAACTTCTAACTTGGAATTGGGGGTGATTGAGAGCCGAGCACTCTTTGCAGTGCAGTCAGAGCTTTTCTCCCTTTTCCAGACATGCGGAAATGTTGTCGATGAGTCAGACCAACAAGCTTGCGGATGCGGCGGGCTTTCAATCGACACTGTCAGTCTGCCTGAGCTGAGCGCTGGCTGAAACAGGGGTCTTCATTAGCAGAATTGGCACAGGCACTGTCAAGCTGAGCCAACCTCCACTAGCAGCAGGCAGTCGGCAGTCAATTTGAATACAGACAACAAACAGGCAGTGGTACGTCAGTGTCTGGGCTTAGTTCTCCTTCGATCGCAATCGCGGCCGAGCACATTTGCAGCGTCGTCTTCAGTTCAGACTCGGCTCGCCGAAGCGCACGTGAATGTCATGACGTGCACCTGAAACAGCCACAATTTTTTATGGCTCAAATGAAGTATGACCCGGCGTGGAGTGATGTAGTGTGTGTGACAGCGGCGCTCGCTAGTCGGCCCCAGATGAGGCTCCAGCTGCAGACGCTGTGTACGTCTGACCAGCAGCCTGATGCATAGGAGGAGACACGGGACCATCCAGGCAGAATGACGGATTGTGAAAAGCCTTTACTCATGCTTCTCATATTTATTTTTCTAAACGTACATTAATGAGTGATTGCTGAACACTCAAGCGAAAATGTCGTTTTATGACCAGTGACCATGTGTGTCTGTGATGCAGAAGTATATTGGTGCTAATTAAATGTATATACATTGACAATTAATTCCGCTGAAACAGCTTCTCCAAAGTCCCTAATCATACAAAATTCTATTTACCAATGTTAATCTGTATTGATAGAAAAGTCCATCCTTTTCTTCTTTTGCTTGCTCCACTTTTTCTAAAACCAGCCGTTCAGGAACACAGCCCTTCATGATGTCACAAGGTTTTTTGCAAAAAGAAAAACTCAGTGCTTTTGGAGGCAGCAAACAGAGGGCTAAATGTGCTATTTTCTAGAGATCTTTACAGTGCCTTAGAGTTTGAGACTGCTCCACTGCTGGTAGTGATGAAAAACAAAATTCTGATAGTGGGAAGAATGGGGTCCTCTAAATACCACAGCAAGGAAACTAGCTCAAATCCAAACTTAACACCAACCTGCAAACATCCCAACCTTACTTTTTTTCCCATTCAAAGCTAGTTGCAACACATTGGAGGGTCCAGGTTGTTGGAAGATGACATCATAAAGAAGGGATAGAGCACTAGCAATTAAAGCTGCCCCTGCCTCTTGCTACCTTTGCAGCGTCGCCCTCATCAACAGGAAAAAAAATGCCTCTTTCTTTTGGTTTATGGGCCGTTTGGGGCTAAAACTTACGCTCTGTAAGATCATCAAAAGTTTATGAAGTCGCCCAAGAGCGCCATGGATGCAGCAAACAGTGAACCTGTGGCCACAAGCAGCCATGTGTAGATGACAAGGAAATGTCTTGGAACCCCCCCCTCCTAGTCCTGTCCCCAGCTGCCAAAGTGACAGCTGGGCAAATAAAACAGCCAAGTCTTGGCCCCTCGGGGAAAGGAGGTGGGGGAGGGGGGGGGGGGGTCCAAACAGCACCAGCTTTGTGAGCTCCTGATGAAAACTTGTGCCGCTATAAATAGCAATAGACTGTTTTTTTTTTTTTCTACATCGCGTCTTCAGGCAGCAAATATTCAGCTGCTGGGATCACATCTAATAAAAGCAACCACAAACCAATTTCACTGACTGTCCTCGTAGCCGGAGGCTGCCCAGTAGATACAGCATGTTCTCACCTTCCCTGGGGGACCGCTGTCTCCCTGCTCCCCCTTTAAGCCTGACTGGCCTGGAGGTCCAGCAATGCCCTGAGGGACAAATTATACCATGAGGACAGCGAGGGCCTAATATGAGCTGCGCGGTTTACACAGCACACCATGTATCTAGAACAGGAACACAATGACCAATGCGGGAAAAGCATGTCGCGTGTAGCGCAAACATGCACACACCTGCTTTCCAGGTAACCCTGGTATTCCCTCCTTGCCAGGCACACCGTCTCTTCCTGGGACTCCTGGTTTACCTGCTTGGCCCTAATTTGCAACACACATCAAAATATAATATATATAAAATGCCTCTATATATAAAAATAAACCACACCATCAGAGACATAATTAGAAATAAATTCCGGAGTCTTAAATTGGAAAGCATATGTAATGCTATTTAATAGAATAATAGGATTTATTGCTCTTGTTAGATTCACCCACATGGGGTGTTTTTGATGATAAAGCTTTATTTCTAAAAAAGACAAACATTAAAATGATGGACTGTATATAAACAAATAATAAAAAAAACATCACTCCAGTGTGTGTTTGACATTCTGCTTGTTTTCCAGCTGAAGGTGCAACAAATCACATGCTCTGTAACCACATCAGTCTTCATATCATGGGCTTCCAAGGCTGCCTATCTATCAACACAATCTCAGTACACATGTTTTGGCATTTTTAGTTAATTACCTTCCTACTTTGCTGTTACAGCTAAAAGTGCCTCCGGCTCCCAAACACAAGAGGAGCAGCCATTTGAGAAATACTAACTCACCACCTGCCCTGACAGTCCTGAGGGACCCTGTGGGCCCTGTAGACAGAAAAATATATATGAATATCAGTATGAAGAAACGCAATATAATTCATGTGTGTGCGCACACGCAAACAAACAGATAAACATATTTTTTTCATCTTGTAAGAAGACCTACCACAGCTCCTGGAGGTCCTGGTGGTCCCGGCAGACCTGTGCTTCCTTGAGAGCCTGGAGGCCCCTGTGGATTGGAGATATAACGCACAACATAGCACATTGCCAATCTGTTTGTCAACATAAAAGGAAAATTCACAACAACAACAAAAAAAACATCAAAGATGTTTAAAGGTTACCTGAACACCAATACCAGGTTCTCCTTGGTTACCCTTGAGGAAAAAAAAATAAATAAAAAAAATAAACTTTTAAGAACACTTAGGGAACAAAGAAAGAAAAATATTTTCAAGTGTAAGGTTGTAAGGTTGCACGGTGACAGTAAACTGACCTTCACTCCTGGTGGACCCGGAGCACCGTTGGGACCCATTGGGCCCTGTGGAAAACAAGAAACACGTAAACTCACTGTATATCTGCTTCGTCTTTGCATTGATGCTCCATGAGACACATGAGATACTTACAGTTGGGCCCCTCATGCCAGGATCTCCTGGGTTGCCCTGGATACAAAACCGTAATCAACAACTTCACACTGACAACAGGAACATCAATCATTTGTTTGTGGCTGGATTACATATTTTTCTGGTATATATTTATTATATATTTGCAAAACTGTCTGCACCTAGCTATCATACTGTACATTTGATATTTAGAGATCAATATGCCAATATCATATTATGTATATGTCACATTGTTTGTCAATAATAATAAAAAAGACAGGGTACACATATTCACATGCTAAACTGGCAACAGGCAGGTTGCAGCAAACACAGAGGAAGAGCAGTGTCAACAAAGACATGGTCACGTGATCAGCTGTGAAAAATCGGCGCTGTGACAGGGCAGAAGCACACACACACACACACACACACACCAGACAGCAGCTGCATGCACGATAAGCAGACTCGAGCCAATCTGCAACACTGGCTGTTTGGACTGCGCCCAAATTAAAATTCAATATATTTAATAACCTCCTCCTCATTTTTGCAAACACACACACACACACACACACAACCAACCACCCACACACACACACACACACACACACAACCAAACATTCTAAATTCAACTTCCAAATTCAACACTTTTTTTTTGGTTGAAAGATTTGAGTGGCCCATATTAATATTTCATTCTAAACCAATTAATGTCTGACTGTGTCTGATATTTCCCCTGGAAGCCTTTGATGACGAGGAGGATGATGATGGATGATGAATGAGGTGTTGCCTCACTCTGCAGTTGTTCCATGTTCAAAAAAAAACCCCAAAATCTCCTAAGTTATTCTATGCTGTCAGAGCCAGCTGGCATCCCTCCGAGCTTTGGTCCATCCATCCTATCATGGAGGAGCACTTCTCAAACCACCCCAGCCCGCCCCCGCGGCTAAAGCTCAGTCCAGCAGCAATAGAGACCTACCGGGCGGCCCAGAACTCCAGGAAATCCAGGCAGGCCCTGGAGCAGATGAAAGTCAGGTGGACGACAGGAGGGATTCGGAGGATGGGAGGAGCAGCAGAAGGAGGACGGGATCAAACGACACAGACATGGAAGACGGACAGAGATACGGCATGAAGAGAAGGTGAAGTGTCAGCCGCAAAGCTGCGAAGAGGCTACCGTCTATGATCTACGCAGCCTCAGCCCAGGACAGCGAGCAGAGCGCCAAGCCAGTCGGAGGGTTTTTTCTCTCTCTCTTTCAAGAGAAGATTTGGAGGAAAACCCTTTTTTTTTTTTTTTTTTTGCTAGTTTTGCTGCTTACTCACTGGTTGGCCTCGAAGACCAGCAGACCCTGTGAGGCCCTGCTCCGACGTGGAGGGGAGGAAAGTTGTGGATAACAGCTTAATCGAATGACCCGTGATGTGTCTCACCCACGCAGTGGGATGCATTAAAAAACACAGCGACGCTAACAGAAATAGTTCTTAAATGTTTAGCTGGTGTATTTACACGGTCTGCATGCTGCTGAAATATATAAATGATTAATAAAGTCACAAATGAGCGCGAATATAACAAATAAGATCACAACAACATAAACAAAACATTATGAGGTTCCTGGGAGAAGGGATTACTCACCAAGTCTTTCACCAAAATAAATCACTTAAAGTTTAGTTGGACAATTATAGATTTTACGGCCATTTCATACACTCATTGGACACCACCAGGAACATTACAGGAATAAGTTTTCGCTTTTGCGTTTGTCTCCCGTCAGCTCGTCCACACCTACCGGCTTCCCGTCCTGACCAGTTTTCCCTGGTTCTCCTGGTATCCCCTGAGATGACAAAACACACCTTTATGACTATTTCATAATGTTTCAAAACACAACACAAAACAACAATAAAAAATTCAATTCTCAGACAGATGATGTGTCTAATGATTAAGAATACTCTATAGAGAAAGAGAAGCGGGTAAAGCTGAGGGCAGAGTGAAATCACCTGTGAGCCGTCGCGTCCTCTTTCGCCGGCCTCTCCTCTGTCTCCCTTATCACCTCGAGGACCCCCGACACCCTGGGAGACACACGGAGCAGAGCCGCATGCAGAGCAGGGACAGTGATGAAAAAGTAAAATGAAAAACAGCAGAGGAATGTGATCGACTGTGTGTGTTTGCATCACATCATGCTATTAAAGGTCCAGTGTGGAAAAATTTGGCTTGATTTCTATATTAGATTTTTATATTAGTATACAGTATATTAGTAAATATATTATTGCTCCCAGTTAGCTGCCATCTTCTGTGGGCTTCCTTAAAAATTCTCCACACCTTTAAGTTTTGAACCTACCCGTTCCCCTTTAATGCCCTGAGGTCCTGCAGAACCAGGCTCTCCCTTCTGTCCCACGACTCCAGGGGGACCCCGGGCTCCAGGAGCACCAGCCAGCACTGAATCAGCAGATGCCCCCTGCAGCGCGCAAACATACACATTCTTTACTTCACTCACATTCTTCCTTTTACTTTAACAGTCAGTTTCCCATTTGCACCTACTTAATACAAAATATGGAAATTCATGGTTTCACAGCGTCATTAAAACAAGAAGGTTGAATAACCTTTTGACCAGGTGAGCCGGCAGGTCCTGTCAGTCCAATTGTACCCTAAAACACAAGTAAGGTCTTGGTTTTAATGATAACATAAAATATTAATCACTGCTTTAAAAAGTAATAAAAAGGGCCCCAACACTTACAGATTCTCCTTTGTCGCCTCTCTCTCCTCTTAGACCCTAAAACACAGACACACATGACGACCACGCACTCATACTTACACTTACAGAAAGTGGTGCTACCATCGGTCTTCAGGTTTACCTTCTCGCCGGGTCTCCCTACTTCCCCCAGTTCCCCAGCTCTCCCTGGGACTCCTGGTATTCCTGGCTTTCCTGGCTCTCCAGGAGGCCCCGCAGGTCCCTCGGACCCTCGCTCGACAACCGCTCGACCAGGGGGTCCGGTGGCCCCAGCAGGCCCCCGCTCCCCTTGATCACCTTTGGATCCTCTGTCTCCTGGAATTCCCCGAGAGCCCTGGTGCACAGGAGGAGGAGGAGCAATGACGGGATTTACAAGTTTTCCAGACGTGACCGAGATGCCGTGTAGATGCACTTACATCCAAACCAGCCGGTCCTCTTGGACCAGTTTCGCCCCGACCTCCTGTTTCACCTTTCTCCACCTTTTGCACAGGAGCCACGGGTTTGTCCTTCCTGTCCACCACCACCTTCAGATCAGACACCTGCGTGGAGGGCAGAGGCACAGAAGGGGCAAAATGGCAACAACTGCAACCACACACTGTGTTGCACCTGCGACAGAGTTATTCAATTTTTCAATGTGTCTCTTTTAGCTTGCATCTCAAAAAGGATACACAATGTACACTTTTAGTTATTCTTTCTTTGAGTCTAAAATATTAATAATAGGACATATTTCTGCAATATTACAGACATATCTGCTATATGTTTGAACCACAAATGCAGGAGAACTATGACTACAGCAGAAACTGAGGGTATATTTTGGTGCAATTCCTTTTTATTCATTACAATTTTTTGAAACCTGAACCAAAATTGAACAGCAAAATAAATCATTAATTTATGGTCTGCATTTGTAAAATGACTGTTGACTAAATGACTAAATATGGAAATTTGAAATACTGGATTCCTTATGCATGTCTAATCAAAGCACCATTTAGCTTCTACATTAAGATTGTAGAGCTGGGCACTTGTGTTTACCAAGGGGTGTGATCAGGCCTGGCACGTCTAATAATAATGCAAAGGTGTGATTACTTTATTTAGCCTTTGAGTTGTTGTGAACAAACATTTTCCAGAATCTTTCAGCTACATTTTCTAAACCACCCACCTGGATGCCGAGGTTGGCCAGGGCCCTCTGTACGTCCTGAGTAGAGAAACAAGCAGCCATCATTCAACAGAAATGACAGTGACTGTGACTTTGTGTCCTCATTTTGCATCCGAGTGGTGACAGGCGGTTGAAAGACGTCTTACCACTGGTGTCCCAGGTTTGCCCGGCATCCCGTCCTCTCCTGGATCTCCCTGCCAAAAAGTAAGATGAAAGTCAACTGTCAGCATGTCAAACCTCGAATGCCGGGACTTTAATTCAAACGGGGATGAAAGTTCTACTCACAGCGTCACCTTTGAGGCCAAATGGACCCCTCTCTCCCTTGAAGAAAGAAAGTTAGAAGGTCAAAAAGCTCAGCGAGGTGCTCACTAATCAGAAGCAAACTAAGATCAATGGAGGAAACCACAACTCACTCTGGCTCCCACAGCTCCCGGGATCCCAGGTACACCCTGAAAGAAAGAACGGAAGAAAGAAAGATAGGAAGACTTAAAGCTGCAAGCAGCGTTTAAGAGACTGAGCCTGTTGTGGCCTGCTGACCCCAACCAAAGCTGCCATCATCCCCATGAAACCTCTCAATAAGCTTTCCACGGCGTGACTGAATATGCTAAATATCAAGGCGTCCGAAAATTGCTGTGATGTGAGAGATCCAGGTTCAATTCCTGCTCCAGGTAGCTATAGGCTACACTTTAGGATGTCGATTTTTACCATTTTCGGACATATTGAGATTTTGCGCTATCCCATATTCGTTCATTTTGCTTCAGGCTGTTTAACTTTTTTTTTTCTGATTTTCATTTTTCCTCACAGAAAAAAACAACATGATACAGCATGTTTATTTTTTGACATAAGTTTGTCAATTTTTCAATTTTCAGACATGTTGAGATTTTACATTGCACCTCTCCGTTTCATGCTAAACTATCAGAGGACAGTAATTCCGATGAGTTTCGAGCTGTTCAAAGTTTATATTGTTTTTTGCTAACAAAAACACCCCTGACATTCTATATATAGTATGTTTATTTTTCCATTTTCGGACATTGAGGTTTTGCATTGTACCACTCATTCTCATGACACTCTCATACAAATGAATACACTATCATATGACAGTAATTTTGCTGGATACTAGATGTTCGAGCGCAGGTCTGTGCACTGGGGCTCAGTCCCTTATTGTAGCTGCGTGGTTGCAACCTTCCATCAGCAGGCAAGTTGTTGTTCATACAAGCTTGGCTTTACACAAAGATATGATGGTGTCAACTTGAAACAAAAATAATGAAAGGTGAACCATGTTCTTCAAATGTCGCTTTCATATCGACGCTTTGATGGACTTTCGACATATTTGAGAACTTAATATGACCCAAAGTAACGGCTGGAGGTGTTTTGGTTAACCTGGAAGAGATATCAGGACCCGTTGTGACATCACAAAGGTCTGGTTACACTAGAATTGAAGGTCATAGAACACATTTTATGAAAAAGTGATTGAGTAAAGGATTTGTTTTCTCTCATTTCAGAGGAGTTGACTTGCAAGCTAGAGACGCAACATCATTTCAAATGAACTATCTTCATTTACTATGGGCACATAAAATGCTGTTGAGTCTTTGATAGAAACTGGAAAGTGTAGCCCATCATTCAACCACTACATTCTGATTCATTTCTTCCATTAGGTCAGAACAATTGTAGCGACAGATTATACAGAGACACAGACAATCAGAAGTGCCGATGCCTCTCCCCATCACTGCCAGCAGCACACAGGCCTGGTGATAAAGATCTACCGATAAGCCTACGGGCAGGCAGGGGTGGCGGCACAGAGAGATGGATGGAGACAAAACACTCGTCCTGCTGATACATGGGTGAGCGAAGCGGTTGACCGCACCAGGGAGAGACAAGATTACTACTTGCTGTTTCTGTAGCACTAAAATTTCTTTGATTGTATGGAAAGGGGAAAACAGCAACACACACATGGAATCATACAGGGAGGAAACCACTTTGCCACAGTGGTTTCTCGACATCATTGTACCACATACAGATCACAGCAGGGGGAGCAGTAACCTGTGGGGTTAAGTGGGTCAAGTGGAGTTAAAGTCTAGAGAAATAAATTGCTCCGCATGATTATTGTTGTTGTTGTTGACATGAAAAGCCGCCCTTCACTCGTTTTGCTAGCTAAACGTTTCACTTAGCGTGTGCTAGTTCCTGAAATAGGCAATTTGTGATGAACCAACACACCGCTGATAACTTTCATCAGGGTAGTGACCTCGCCCTCTGTTTTTCTCTCTGAGAAAACCTCAAGGTGATTTTGATTCTGACTCCTTCTTTATAGTTTTTAACGTAAAGCAAATGCAGCATTAGCTAGCAGCTTAAACCAGGTGTTTTTGTAGGAGGCTGTGAACTAAGGGGCTGTGTATGCTCTCCTCTAGTCTGTCTGATCCAAGTGTATAATGCAACATTCAAGCCATAAATTGCACAGCAATAAACACTTACAGGTGTTCCCGGCGGGCCCTGAGGACCTGGGATTGTTGCCAGATCAGCGCCTTTAACATACACCACCTAGGGGACAGAGAGAGCAGATGAAAAAAAATGCACCGCTAGTCCTGTGCTAATACTTTCCCGCCGTGTCTGCATCAATCGCACCTGTCCAGGAGGACCGATACTACCAGGCACTCCAGGGGACCCCGGAGGTCCAGATAGTCCTGCAGACCCAGTAGGGCCGCGGTCCCCTTTGAGCCCATCACGACCCTGAGAAAAACAAATTTGATTACACAACCAGCACTCTCCACACGGGGTGACTTCCCCTGCGCAGCGTTAGCGTGAACTGCTAAATCAAAGCAGGTGGCTGCTGCCACTCCTCCACTGATGTTCCAGAGATAATTATTATGAATTTGCACATGAAAACAGCACTCTGACATTTGATGCCTCTCTCTGACGTGGCGCTGCCCTTAAAGTCTCGGCTCGATCATTAGAGGCTAGCGCATGTATGTCGTCGCCCATGAGACGGCTATTGATCCGGAGGTGAGCGAGAACAAGGTGGCAAAGTCGACGTCAAAGCAAGCGGGCGCAGATGACGACACCCTTGGGTGGTGGAGGGGATTGGGATGGGGTTGTGGGGGTGAGGGGAGAGAAGAGACGGTTGAGGGAGCTGAAGTGAAGGGCAGTGATGGTACAGGAAGCAGGATCGATACAGGAAGAGCCGAGATGAAATGTGAAAACAAACAGCAAAACACTCGGCGATAATAAATACGTATAAAAGAGAACTAGTTTCACTGACGTCTCTTCCGGCTGCTCCTGCTTCTCCTTTGTCACCCTGCAGACGGGACACAGCACAGACGGACGCACACACATGTCAAACTTGGAGCATTTGGTCGGCAACATTTTATCAAAGATCCTGACGACCCCACGAACCTTTCGCCCATCTTCGCCCGGGAGGCCGTCCTCACCCTTTAGAGAAAGGACAGAATCCATTACTGCACAAAACATGAGCGAACAAGAGCGATGCCCACTAGTCCAGGTGATTCAGAGCCGTTACGCACGGATCAGTCATTAGTGACAGACCCTGGAATACACTGTTTCCATCAGTAAACACAAACATCTTTATTTACTGCTGCCATTTCGAGAGGAAGGGCAAGAGCACCCAGATCCTCGTTCAGTCTTAAGAGATTGCAGCAACGTGTCATAAATTCAAGCTGCTGCTGTTACCGCTTTGCCTGGAGCTCCAGGTTTTCCATCTTCGCCTGCTTTAGCCTGAGAAAGAAGTAGCAAACGGCGAATATGTTTAATTATTAAGCGTGTGTGTGTGTGTGTGTGTGTGTGTGTGTGCGTGTGCGTGTGTGCACGCAAGCGTGCGCTTACAGGTGTCCCTGAGGTTCCAGGAGGTCCGACAGGCCCGGGGGAGCCCTGCAGCCCTCTCTGTCCAGGTAAACCCTGGAAAATGGCCATTCAATCAGTTATCATGTGAACGCCTCGTGGGGTTGAAAAAAAGAAATTACAAAATTGCGTGAAAGAGAGCAATGTGCTTTCTTGCCTTTGCCACTTCAAATAGCTTTTGGACTTTTGAACTATTTCAAGCTGTTCTAGACTTGGAATATTATAATATTACATAATAACCCCCCCCCGAACTGGGAAGAGAATGTCCTTCCCAAACCTGAGCTTATGCAACCTGCCAAATGGGTGAGAGCTGAAACGTTGCACCTCCACAGTGCCCCCTTCAGTACATATATGTAAAGTACACACTTTGAAGGCAAACGCGTTGCAATAAAATCTGCTTCAATCAGACTCGGACAGATGGCACCAAATTTGATTCATAAGAAAAAAAAAACACACAGCAATTGTAATTTTCAAGCAGCACAGTGCATAAAAGGGAAACTCACATCTCTTCCTGGGTCACCCTGTTTCCCAGGATCACCCTGAGGGACAAAGATGAAGAAAATGATGTCGCTCACAAGTGAGCACTTGGAATCTACATCTAAGCTGCTTTAGTGTTTATTGTTGTTGTTAAGTCACATACCCTCTGACCAGATGGTCCAGGAGAACCCAGTTTACCATCCAGACCTGGACGTCCATCCAACCCAGACGCTCCCCTGTCTCCCTGTTCGCGCAGAGATTCAGCGTCAATCAAAGGCATTCAGAAAACCGGCTGAAACTTCAGATGCAGGCCATAAAAAAACTCTGCCGGGCAGTCAGCACTTCATCCCTGAGGGGAATTTAAACGTGAGAGAAAATCGAATCCACAGAATTGAGGAACAGGAGTGCCCTGCCGCTCACCAGAAAGCAGAAAATCCTTCAATTTATAATATTGATGAGATTACATGGGTCAGTTCAGGGGGAGCGGACGGCGATTGATTTCAAACCTTTTCTCCAGGTGCCCCTCGCTCCCCGGCGTCTCCCTGAGGAGAAAGGGATTCAAGTCAGTGTAAGCGCCACCCCGAAAAAATTCAGATGTTCACAGCTATCTGCGACAGAAAAAAAGAAGAAGAAGTGAATAGGCTGTGACAGGAAGTGAACTCACTCTTGCACCCGCGGGCCCTCGTTGTCCCTCGGAACCCTTCATGGACGGCGGAGGAAGAAGTAGCAGGGGATCATCAGTCACGCATAGCAAATGACCAGGCAAAGGGGACTGCGTGCATACAGGTGCACACAGTGCGTGCTGCTCAAGGGAGCGTCTGCAAATCGCAAGGAACGAGGCAAACTCACTCTGAGGCCCGAGGCTCCCAGTGCTCCTGCTTCGCCTTTCTGACCTTTGCCGCCGTGCTCTCCCGGGTCGCCGGCGTCGCCCTGAGGGTCACCGGGACACAAGTTGGGCTTCAGTTGCCGTCACACTGGCTCCAGGTGGGTGGCGACGGACTGAGGTGCAGCGCTTACCTTCTCTCCTCTGTCACCCTTGTACTGGGCCAGGACATCGGCCTTTTGAAGAGATTGTTAAACACACTGATTAAGAAGATATTAAAATGAAATTTGGAGAAAGACAGAGCTTTGAATACTGTGACTACTTGTGTACATGTGACTCCTCAGTTTTTTTCACTATCATCCAACAAACAAATTAGCAAATATTATTTAAAAAAAAAAAAATCGCTGAGGCTGTAATAATACTGTAATAAGGCTGTAACAGAGCAACATGTGGAAAAAGTGAAGCGCTGTGAATCCTTTTTGGATGCACTGTATAATATTATTTATAAAATGGGTAACAACAAAATAATATTGTAGTTGCAGAGATGCAGAGGGTGGATGACGTGCATCTCACTCTAAAACACAGTGAGACCGGCAGGGAAATCGAGAGCAGGTTCGAATCAGGTAATGACTTCATGGTGTCAGTGATCTGCGCCATGGGTGAAGAGTGCGCCACTGGTGTCAAGCCCTTGGCAAACAAATAGAAGGAGTTGGACTTTGCCGCCCAGACGACAGGCACCACCCACGACCGGTCTCTTGCATTCTTGTTGCTTTTACTCTTCCACTCTAAAAAAAAAGGCTAGTCCCACTCACTGACAGAAGATGGGCATGAGTCATCATGCATGACCCACAACTTTATGGCCATTTTTCACACAAACTTAGACTGATTCTGGTCCATTCAAGTCTATTTGCTAAATTTTAAATAACAAAAACAATGTATCCATTATAAAGGTATGAATTTCAGGTTCCTTTCTGTATTGACAGTAAGTCATTTTCAGTCTTTTTGCAACCAACTTTGGCGGCTCCTGCTGGCCGAACAATAGAATGCAGATTTTTGGTACTCCTGCATTGACCTCCCTCTGGAATGATCCCACTCCACCAGACAAAACACTGTACTTTTGTATAACTCACATATGAAACACAATCTGAACAGTTTAAATCCTGCTGAGAGAGGTGTAGATTAATTTATCAGGACAATAAAGTTTCCAATATAGCTTCACACATCAGTGAAGGGTTGTGAATGTAGCAGTTTTGCTCATTTGCAGATCATTTCCAAGTTATAAGTGAGTTTTTTCGGATGTTTTAAAAACCGCCATAATTCCATTATGTTCAATCCCCTGGTAAGAAATACATACTAGGATGCACCACTGACTTCACTGAAGAAATCTTGTATTGTTCTTGGTTAAAGGTTTGAAGCCATAGAGTGATTGCTTGTGTGACTCACTATTTTATGTGCCCACAGATACTCGGAGTTGGATGCTTTTGTGCTTAAATGTTCAGAGTTACATCTCTTCATTGAATATTTATTAACAAACAAAGATGGTAATGACAGGCACATACCGCTTTCCCTGGAGGCCCTGGAGGTCCTTGAGGTCCCTAAAAAGATGTGACAAGCCTGAATATAGATTGTGAGTTTGAAGGTTTTGTGTTGATCTTTACAACAAAGAACCAACCGTGTCTCCTTGCTCTCCTCTCGCTCCAGCAGGTCCGGGGCTCCCCTGCGATGAAGATCAGTACAGTTGCTGAGCTGCTGATGCTCTTCTCTTAAGCCGTGCTCAGATGTCACAAGAAAAAACCAAAACCATAACATGACAACACATTAGTGTGAGCCTCACGTTTCTCCCAGCCTCTCCTGGCTCTCCGGCGTCCCCTTTCTCGCCGTGTCGTCCCGGTTGACCAGACAGACCCTGAAGGGTTCAGTGAGAACCTTCTGTGAAATGGCTTTGTTTTGATGAAACCTGGAATTAAACCATGAAAATGAGACATGTGTCTCATCCTACCCTCACTCCTCTATCTCCTGCCTTCCCTGGTAGCCCGGATTCACCCTGTAAGAAAATGAAAAATCAAGTTCCATCATAAGGACGTATTATTATGGCAACAGCTGTTCCTGAGAAAAGGCCAGTTCACTTACAGGTACGCCTTCATCGCCTTTTTCTCCTCGAATTCCCTAAACGACAAGAACATTCATCAGTTTGACTTTGGCGTGGAGGTGAGCGACTCTAGATGTGCGTCAGGTGGTAGGAACAACAGTGTGAGTTTACCTCTACAGTGGCACCGTTAGAACGAGAAGCATGTTGAGAGGAACAGACAGAAACTCAAGGCTTTGTCTAATTGGTCATTTGAAAAGTGAAAGAAACACGACACGGACGAAATCTGAATTGATCCCACGTTCCACAACTGGAGGATGTAATAAAGCAAAGTATTTCTAAAGTAAATTGCCAAATTCTAATCTTTGTTTTGGATAAAACTGAGTTTTTCCAAGTGAAGAACTTGCAGATGTTCTGTTTCTTCTAGCTTAATAAATAAAAACTAACAAAAACTCTGAATGAAGTGAGTAAGCAGCGGCACAGAATCATCGTAGAAGATTGTAGGTGCCTGTTGATACATTGCTGTCTGATATTCAGCCTCTCAGCCCTTGAGGTGGCACCGTCACACTGAAAACCAAGGCCTGGTGAACAGAGGTTGACAGGACGGTGGCAGATTGTGTCGTGGGTTCCATGAAGCACCTCTTTTCCTGGAAGGCCAGGCTTTCCTGGGATTCCTGGCCTCCCATCCTCGGCCCTCTCGCCTGGTTCGCCCGCATCTCCCTGAAACAGACAGCGATGACTGACAAGCCAATGAGGGGAAAAGAACAGGTAAAATATATCATGGAGCAGACATCTTACCTTGGCTCCAGGTTTGCCACTGATACCAGGAAGTCCCTGAGAAAAATGAACGCGTTAGAAGGAGCTATGACAAGTTTAGTTGTTGCATTTTTTTGTTTCATATGGAGCCAAGTTGGAGCACAGGCTCCAGTCAGTGTGCACGTACCCTCTGTCCCGGTTCCCCTTTAGATCCAGCGACGCTGCCGCCCACTGAGACTGGATCCCCCTGGACAGGTGGAGAAGGTGTTTCAGACATATGCTGGTGCCGTGCAAGACGCACGTCACTTGACGCCCCTACAAGCACCATCCCCATTGCTCACTCTTTCTCCTTTGAGTCCCTGCTCTCCTTTCTCTCCCCTCCATCCGTCAGCACCAGACAGGCCTCGCTCGCCCTGTGGCAAAACACAGAAGCGCGGGAGACGGCTGGGATGAGTGACCATTTGGAAGTCAAAACCTGGAAGATTTGTTCAGCTAATCTGTTTTTTTTTTTCTTCCACACTATACCTGGTCCCCCTTTTTCCCTGGAAGGCCTGCAGCCTGCGTGAATTATAGAGTAAAGACTCGTCATCACTCACTGCCAGGACATGAAATGATGTCCTCTCTTTTGTTCTTAATTACTCACACTTCTGCCAGGTTCTCCTCGTGCACCCTCACTGCCCTGGTGGGGGAAAAAAAAAAAGGTGCACGTGTTCTTTTATCTTCGCCCCGAAAATGTATTACATCCACTTATGAAAGAGTCTGAGATGGAATCACGTTCCTATTGACCTGCCGCTTTTCACATAATTACACCTAATTAATTCAGTCTCACCTTTTCTCCCGCCGGTCCGCTGGGTCCTGGCAAACCCTGGTGGAAAATGAGGAGGCTCATTTTTCACAGTCATGCAGTGAAATACGGGAATAACAAGGGAGGAGGAAGGAGTGGACGTGGACGTCTGTCACTTACTCTTAAACCAGGAGTCCCTGGTGAGCCTGATTTTCCTGGTTCCCCCTGGGAGATGACATTACTTCATAACACTGAACGCCAACATCTCTGAGTCAATTGAGTCTCTTAAGACTTAAAAAAAGAGGAACACGGCTGAACTTACTCTCTCCCCCACTTCACCTGGTGCTCCTCTCTCCCCCTGCACAGAGACACTGTCACAGTTAGTCCAGCGCTCCTCCACAACACCAGCACATTTAAATGTCGTTATCTACAGACTAAGGTCTCTATATAGGTCTGAATAGGTCTGAAAGGTGCAATATAATATGTTTGAGACACGATAAGGTTTTACATTTAATGCATTTTCAACATCTTTAATTTTCATCCATAGGTCATATTGGAGCAGCTTTGCCGGCCTGATAATACAAAAACCACTATCGAGTTTCCCAAAGCAGCGTAAAGGTAAAACTGCACTGTGTAATGGACTTGAATAGTTTGATAGTTAGATCGCAGTGCTTGTTTTTAAAGCACCCTATTATGATGAAAACTGACATTTTTTAGCTCTATTTTTGTGTTATTGGCACTTCAATTAACACACAAATTATGGAAAAAGACAACTTTCGCATTCCTAAGTTTCACAAGGAGGAGGAGGAGGAGGGAAGTTTAGAAATCAGAGACACCTGAGCTGAAAGACAGAGGTAACATCAAACAAAGAAGAACAAAGAAACCGTAATCTATGAAGTAATTTTTTGATTTCCTTGTGGTGTTAATTTTGTAGGGAGACAATAGTGTATTTCTCCTTCTCACGTCTATAATTATTAATAGAAATGTAAAAACGTATATTTTCTCTCTGACATCCAGAATCCTGCCTGGCAGCCAACATTTTTTATCTCTCCAATATTTGCATATTGGAGAGGTGTGCTTTGCTACAAGCTCATTGTCATAGTGACACCTCAGCAGATTTTTTTTTAGAGGTTGGGGAGGGGCAAACTGAATTGAAACAGCTCAAGCCATGTTTACTGTTGGAAGTAGACCAGCAAAATGAATTAGTTACATTTGATAATGGCCATGATAGGGCGCCTTCAATATATTTTGGAAATAATCTTTTTGTTTCAAGAAAATAAATACATACATTGCATTTCTAACCTGACATATCAGAGATTGCAAAAATCTTTCACTTTCAACAAAATGTACATTAGTATTAAAGCAAGAGGCTTTTCCACCTGCCAAATTCAGCCTTCCTGACCCTTCCTGGTCCTGACCTGCTGCTGTGTTAATTTCATCTATATATTTTTTTTCTTGCGTTTGTGTTTGCTGGTATACAGCAAAACTGAACTCCAATCCCAAACAGACAGGACAGAGGTTCACACAAACACACAGTTAAATAGTGAACGTGTGAAGACACGTTGAGGCCGCTCTCACCCTGTCTCCCTGTGATCCGGCCTCACCAGGCTGCCCTCGGTCACCCTATCACAATAAAAGAGGGGCATAGGTCATTCCACTGTTGACATCTTACTGTAAATTTGAGGTGATCAAGTCATTCCTACCTTGCCACCAAGTTCTCCTGGAGGCCCACGGGGACCCTGAGAGCCATGGACGAAAGAAAGAAAAAGAAAAGACAACAGGAATTAACTTGATTAATAAGGAGGTGTTTTGCCCATTTCATGAAAAATGGTTCTGGTCAGGCAACATCAAAGATGTGGCACAAGATTTGGTCACGTGCCATATGGAATCATTTTTAGTCAAACAGCACCACCATGTGGCCAGTTATAATGCTATTGCGGTAATACCAGCATCAGAAGCTCAAACACCTTTTGATCAAGTAATAATAATAATAATAATAATAATAATAATAATAATAATGATAATGATGAATTGATTTGATTCCATGGTTACATAATTTCTGTTGGTGTGTGTAGAAATGAAAGAAGTCCCCAAATGCAGGTGTTTCAGCAAGAGTCTTTCTGTGATGCACATGTGAATGAATGCAGCGTGCATGAGAGGGCTTTTCAGGCACGGCAGACACACACTGTCACTGCTTTCTTGGCTGTACTGTGATGTCAGCCATGATAAAAGTGCTGCGCTTTCAGCCTCACCCTGTCTCCTGGATCTCCTGTCCTGCCCAGAGGCCCTGGCAGCCCGACAGCACCTTCTCCCTGAATCAGACAACAACAATTTCCCATGATTCAACTCCCCTACAAGCTCATCTGTTCTTTCAATGAATAAATCTGCATCTACCTTGTCTCCTTTGCTACCCTGTGGCCCTGTAGGACCCGGGACCCCCTGAGTTCCTGCAGGGCCCTGGTGATAAAAATGCAATTAGCAAATGCAAATGCAGCTCCGCACACGGGCGCAGAGTTCATCTGCAAAGCAATCATGTCAGCACACTGGCAGTGATTGGCAGCACTTACAGGGGAGCCCCTCTCGCCCTTCACAGCCACCCCGCTGCCGAATCCTGGAGGTCCCTGTCAGCACAAAGAGATAAGAGCTGAGAATCATTATGCTCGCATGCTCCTCGGGACATTTCTGCTGGTGATAGGGCGACTCACTCTCTCTCCCGTGCTGCCCTTTTCTCCCTGCAAAAGAGAGAGAAAAACAAAGAGAGAGAGAGAGAGACTGTAAGCAAGAGAGGTTCTTGGCAATAACATACCCCGTAATCTACACGCATAGTTAAGGCGTGATTCAAACAAACCACCTCTGCTGCTGCACAAAGTATGTTCACACAGCCAAAGACGACTTGTAAAACCGAACTCAGGGGCTGTTTACTCATTTCATATCAAAGAGAACTTAATTCTTGTTTGGGTGTGTGAAATATTTCACCGAAACAAATAAACACAGCATTTGCTTTAGATTATAGAAAAAGAGAGGAAATTCTTCACAAGTTGAAAATTGTTTTTTTTTTTTTTTTTTTTTTTTTTTTAAAGAATCCACATTGTAGAATAAAACTCAATTAAAAGCTGAGATCCTGCTCTGGGTCTCCCCTTCCCTTGTCATATCTCTTTTAAAAACACTTGTATGCATATGTTTTTTTCTTCTAAGTAAGCAACAGATACACTCTTCGTTTTGAATAGCAATAAAACAAGCAAGCGATAGAGTTTTTGACATAACAAAATTTAGGTTCCCAACAAAATAGGAGCTTATCTATTAGCTAAGTGATTAGATAAGTAATTATTCAATTGAATATTTTAATACTAGTAAATACCTAATGCCTAAAAAAACCCTCTATCTTAAAATACTAAATGAACAAACAGTCGCAAGCGAGTCGCTGGCTCAAAAAGACACATAAATAAAGAAAAAACGGTATTCATAATGAATAGAAAGCTACACGTGTCACTACATGTATTTCACTTATCAGATCACTGACTGAACACATCCTCATAGCCACACCACATCGATTGGCTTTTGAGAACTAAAACTATGGCATGAAGCTCAGGGCAGCTTCAGAAACTCACCTTGATGGACAGCCCTGGTGTTCCTGACACTCCTGGCCGACCATCCTGACCTGGTGGCCCTGGAAATCCAGAAGCACCTTTGGTCCCAGGGATCCCTGGCTGTCCTGGGCTGCCCTTTGTACGTAATGTTGTAGGGACTGGTTAGCATGTAGCATCACCTAATGACAGAATTCCTTATAGTAGGACTGCTAGGAACCTATTGTATGGACCCAGCAGTCATGGAGTCCCCCCAGAGGATACAATTATTAATATGCTATAGTGAGAACATGTTGGTTTGGGAGGGGGCACAAACCGATGCTAAGTCTTGGGGCTTAAACTGGCTAGCCGCACCCCTGCTAACAATGCTAACAATAGAGCATCCTGCTTTCTCAGAAACACACTTACAGGTGTTCCTGGGAAACCGGACTCTCCTTTTCTTCCTGGAACAATTCCTCCTGGGACAACTGAGCCTGGTTCCCCCTGAAGCATCAAGACATAAGCACAAATACACACAAAAGAGCAGACAAATAAACACACTGCCTTCTCTCTCTCTTTTAGACTGACAAAAATGTAAACAATTGCTTTGTAATTATGAAACTGGTGAGAAATGATTTCTTACCCTTTCACCTTTGGACCCTTTCGATCCGATCACACCAGGTTCACCCTAAAAAAAAAAACAGAAAAAGAAAAAGAAAACACCCAAATAAGCAAACTCCCAAGTACTTTGTGTGTATGCCCACCTAGAAACTGAGCAGAAGGTGGTTACTCACAGCTTCTCCTCTGACACCAGGTATTCCCTGAGAACCCTGCACACAGAAAGGAAACCAGCAGCATCATGTCAGAATGAAGCTGTTTGGAGAAAAGAGGCCACTGACTCCTCCACTCACCGGCACGCCTGCATTTCCGGAGGGACCCGGTCGTCCCGGTAAACCAGGATTTCCGTTTATGCCAGGAAAGCCCTGCACAGAACCTAAATCTGGTGAGGGGGGGTCCACTTCAGTCTGAACTACCAGTAGTTTTTCTCATGAACTCAGATTTACTCACTCTTTCCCCCGTTTCCCCCTTCACTCTCCCTGAGGGGTCGAAAGGTGCGGCTGGTCCTGGTGGCCCCTGGGCTCCTTCAGGCCCTCTGGGTCCCTCCCTTCCAGGCAAACCAATACGACCCTAACACACACACACACACACACACACACACACACACACACACACACACACACACACACAGACGGACTTGAAATGTATGTAAAGAACTATCTATATATTAGTACACAACTGAAAATGCACAACTGAATGTGAGGCTTGGTGATTGACTCACAGGTTCTCCCTTTTGTCCCACGTAACCATCTTGGCCTCTGTCACCCTGAGGAGTCAAACATGCAGGACGGTAATACAAAAGCCAAAGTACCACACAAAAGCATTAAAAGCAAGAGATTTCTCAGTTTACTGTACCTTCTCACCACGGCCCCCCTTTTCACCCTGAGTCAAATTAATAATGAAATTGTATTAACATACAGACAAATAATACCTCTTGAAGCTATTGTCATGAAACATGAGGGCGTGAGAGTACAGAAGATAACGAGCTCATCAGAGCTGCTGCCAAGTTCTTATTACAGCAAGAGAATAATTACCTTTGGGCACTGAGTGGTACACCGGTCTGGATCCTAAACAGAACAACAACACAAACATTAAGTCCACGGTATGTTTAAGTAATTCACATAAACGCTAACACTTAACACATAAGCACTCAATTTAAACCTGTTTAGAAAGGAGCTACAGTTGAGGAAAGTCGACCGGTTCCCACTTGCCTCTTGTGTTCTGGCAATGAGACAGAGGGCGTCTGCCAGGCTGGTGTGCAAGGAGTTCAACTGGGCTGCGTCACGAACGTAGAAGATGTTCTGAGCGTTGCCCCCGGTCACCGCCTGACGCAGCTCTCCAGTGTCTGCTTGGCCCAGACCTACTGCCAACACTCTCACACCTGACACACACACAGTCAACGTGGAGAAAAGCCAGTCAAGCAGGGATACACGTGCCCGACTTGTCTGCCTCCGCTAGCGCTCTTACCGCTGGCCTTGAGGCTGCTGGTGGCGCGCGTGAGGTTGTCGACTGATTTCCTGTCTGCGACGATGACTACAGCACCGGGGACCCTCGGCCTCCGCCCGGCCGAGGGACTCAGGAGGTACTGTGTGGTGAATTTCACCGCTTCACCTGTAGGGGGAGACATAAAAGCAACTTGAAGCAACGGCTAAGCACATAGAGAGCATGGAGGTACAAACAAAACTGACCAATGTTATTTCCTGGGCTTTCATCGAAAGGTGTGGACTGAATCTCTTGCAGGAGCGTGTCGGACCTTTCATGGCGATTCAGCATGAACCATATTTTCGGTCGGTAGCCGTACACTACGACGGCCATCTGGAATTAGCAGAGAAAAGGTTCAGGCGTTGGCATTTTGCAGGCAACGTGGGCGAGTTTTCCTACCTGTGAGTCGCGAGCCCCGACAGTGTGAAGTGATCCCGCCATGCTTGTGAGAAGGTCACGCAGAGGCTGCGCCAGGGCGAGTCTATCGGTTGATGCAGGCACCAGGAACACCACATCCAGACGGCCGCCCAAACAAACTGTGGACAGTGATGCTGTACTGTGACTCAAAATAATGCAGAATGTCTAATATTAAAGCCAGATTTTGTCAGATTTCTATGTTGTTGTTGTTTTTTTATCGCGTTGTCCTGAGCAGTAGATAATGTAGTCTCCAAAACTATGCACGTCTCCAGAATATACAGAGCAGCAAGTTTGTTCATGGCCTCCTTTAAAAAAACGCTGTGATTTAGCTTCCTGCTCATGTTTTACTGCACCTTCCACACATTTGAAAGGAGACAAAAATGATAGGGCAGATTAAGAGGGTGGGTCAAACGAATGCCTGGAAATGATGTCAATAAGCTGGGACAGGCTTCATCATTTGTTACTCATATCAAGGAGTAATATATTTTATTCTATATATTTTATAGAGGAGTCTATAAAATGTCTGTTATTTCAAATGTTAAGTGAATTGAGTAATACTGATATTACTCGTCGAAAAAAATTCGAAGAGTGAATTTCGCCCCCAAATGAAGGAAAGAGCGCAAGTTTGTATTTTACCTGTGCGTTCATTCACATAACTCGCTGATCCTAATCCACTTGGAAATGTCGGCTGCACTGTGAAGCGATACTGGCGGCCCAAGCGCAACCCAGTCACCAGGTAGGAGCTGGATGAAGCTGGGAGTGTCACAGACGTGTCTCGGCCAATATCTGACAAATCCAAACAGTTCAAATGTTTAGAGTTGTTATTTATACGCATATATCAAAGGGTAAATAGAAGTACATTACAATAAACGTAAAATATAGATGCACATTTGTCACCTGAAACTTCTCCCCATCGTAGAACATATCCGGTGGCACCTTGGAGTGGATTCCAGCTAAGCCGCATTGAATTCTGAGTGATTTCTGCCACTTGTAAAGTCGTTGTAGGTAAAGTAGCAGGGGCACCAGCTATACCAAGAGAATTAAGACATGCCCATTTTACATTTATTCGGTAGATATTGGACATTTGAGAATTTGTTTCTAAAAGAATAAAAAAAAAAAATGGAAATATTACAATACAAACCAACTGTTGATAGTGGACATGGTAGCTACTTAAGTTACTTGGAGGCAAAGGATTGCACCTAAGTCTATTTGGCCCCATTCCAGGAGCATTTTAACAAATTTGCATCACTCATGCGTTTCTTTTTGTTATAAATGTCATAATCGGGATATTCTTTCCCCTCATTCAGTGGTTCCAAATATCACCACACTGGGAGTTTGTGGGTTTGATCCCTGGCCTGGTCACACCATCTATCCTTCTAGTTTCAATTCCCGCTTCTTCCTTCTTCCTCAGGGTCACGGGGGTCTTCTGGAGCCTATCCCAGCTGTCATAGGGTGAAGGCAGGGTGACACCCTGGACAAGCCGCCAGTTCATCGCAGGGCCACATAGAGACAAACAACCATTCACACTCACATACACACCTACAGACAATTTTGAGTTTCCAATTTGTCTCACATGCATGTTTTTTGACTGTGGGAGGAAGCCGGAGAACCCGGAGAGAACCCACACGGACATCATGCAAACTCCACACAGAAAGGTTCCAGGCCCGGAATGGAACCCATGACCTTCTAGCTTTGTCGCCTGGGTCAAACCAAATACTATAAAATGGTACCCATTGCCTCCCTGCTTGGCACTCAGTATTTGGGGTTGGACTTGGGGGGGTTGGATCAACAGTGAATCTCAGGCGCGACACTGCTGCTGCTCATCACACCCTCCGGAGGTCAGTCAAATGCAGAGGACAAATTTTGCATCCTTTAGGATGTGACAATCAGTGGGCCTTTAACCTCGTATCAACATCCAATAACAATTTTGGTGAACTATCCCTTTAGCAATACTGTAAAAGTGCCAAAAAAAAATTCAATGTCTGTATTTCAATGTTAGGACTTACGTGTGGTGATTCTGACAGACACTGGGGTTCCCTCTCTGTTTTGGACCAAAGCCATGACCTGCACCTCATACTGGGCTCCAGGATCCAGCCGGTCTAAGTCCACTGCTGTCACGTCGCCACCCACTAGCTGACTCCGCTCTTCACCACCTACAGTAGAACATAGATGCACACATGTGGATGGATCACAGGCTTACAGCAACAAACATATACTAAATATCATTTAGAGAACGACTCGTTCATTCTGAGAAAACATTTTTGTGCATTGTTTCTGGGTTCCAACTGCAAATGTCGAAAAATACGCACCATCTGTTCTCCTCCAAGACACGCGATAAGCTGTCGCCCCTTGAACACCAACCCAAGTAACACGTACAACTTCTAGGGTCTCCTGCACTTGGAGAGAGGTCACAGTCCCAACAGAGTGATCTGCCTCTGGATGTTGACGTGCAAAAGAAAAACCAGTCAGTAATTTTGCTTTGTATGTTTTCATTCATAGGCAAGTTTCTCCTGATAGTCAAACAACAGTAGTGATTGGCAGTGTTATTTATTGGCTTTAACCTGTTCGGATGACTACGTTGACGGGGCTTCCCTCTCGAGAGCCAATCATAGGAGAAACAAACACAGTGTAGGCCGAATCTGCCTGTAGTCCATCAATGGTGAAGGTAGACGTGTCAGCAGGCAAGTTACGAGTTGATTCAACTCCTGCACAGAGCAAGAAAAAGAAAAACTGGGTCTTTCTCTGACTGTGTTGAGGCAAGACCATTCATTCCTTTAAAATCAAAGCATAACTTATCTTGTGTTAACTGTTGCTTGCAAAACTCAAACAATTAGTGCCATGTCTTACCATTCTCATGACGCCAAGTGACCTTATATCCAGTGGCCCTATAGGACGGAGACCACACAACGCGTATCCTCTGGGATGAGATGCCAACAACACGAAGACCCGTCACGGATTCGCTCAGAGTGATAGGTCGTGGAGACAGTGTAGCCACCTCTCCAATACGCTGGTCAACCAAAGCTGCAACGCCAATAACTAGTCCCTCCTCTGGCTGCTGGCCAGATATTAAGTAGACTGTGGTCTGTGCTCCCGCAAATCGGGACTGCTCTACACCTGAAAAGCAGAATATAAAGCTTAAGGACATAAGTGTATACAAAAACAAAAAAAAACAAGGGGGCTGTAAACATCAATAGTTTCCTGCAACACCTACCATTTCCTTTTCTCCATGTGATCCTATAACCTGTTGCCCCTGTAACACGCGTCCAGGCAATTTGTATTCCTCGACCGTCTGAGTTTGCCATTCTGAGGTCGGTCACTCTGCCTGGAGCTTGCTCTGAAATCAAGGACAGACAGGATCTTGTATGTTAACCAAAGACAAGACATAGCATGTGTTTTGAACACAAGGAATCACAGCCACAGGAATTCAAGAAAAAACATTTTGGCCATTCTAGAACGCACCACACTAAGCTAAAACTGTGCTCAAATACGTGACTAGTATATAATGGCATTTTCAGCTGGTGCAGAATCAGATATCAGTGACAATTTGTGAAATGCAGCTAATTCCAAATTTGCACCTTTTTGGGTACGTTAAGTAAGCTAGTTCTCTGAAATAAAGCGTTGATGAGTAACATTTTGGAAGAGTAGCCTAATGTCAGGTGAGATGAGAAGCTTGAGGACACACCCATACAGTGTAAAAGTGGTTAGATGATGGAAGATACGTTCTCCCATCCAAATTGTCTGGGGTCTACTGCTGAGGAAGCCAAGAATGTAGGTGTACGTAGAAGAAGGAGCAAATATTCCTCAACTTCTGAACCAGTTTCAAGGGTACAACTGTAGTAAAGCTGGAACTGGACAGCACAAACAGCTTCCTTCCATAGATCTTACTGTTGTCCTGGTGAGAGAAGTACCTGTGTGGGTCTCTCCATTGCATTGGTCAAAGCAGATAAACAGCTGGTTTAGAGTCTTGATCACTTGACACATCCCGGAATTGTTGCTATTGAGGATCACTCAACCTGCCGTTTGTGTTTTAAATGTGTGTGTATACCTGGTCTAGCTGTTGTTTATGTTGTAGACCTAAACAGGCAACAAATGGTGTCCAGCCCGCGTGCTGCACTCACACGTATGAGTTTCTGAGTCAGACTGCTAAGGAATGCCAATGAGTCAATGGACAAGAAAAATAACAAGGATCAAAAGAAGAGGACCGGGGAAGGAGCAGTGTGGGAAACCAAACACAAATTAATGTGTGTCTGAGTGGAAGTTTCTGGAGCTCTGTGCCAGAAAGCTTTTACGACAGGATGCCACGATCCCACAACTTAAGTCTAGGATTTGAGAGCCTGGCTTTTATTTACCATCCTTTCAATCTCAGGGGTTAATCTTATGTCATTAACAACTTTGGGTTGTTGTTTAGTTTTTTTTTATAAAACATTCAGGTCTAGTCCTTCCCCTTTAGAAGTGGTCAAACAGCATTTATTAAGAAAGCAGCTCGAACAGATTTTAAAATTGTCTGTAGATGTAGAGTAAGAGTTTACAGAGAATGACTTGGAGACAGTCCACCCAGGTCAACAAACAAGCCACACCTGCAGGTTTCTTTTCCCAAGCTATCACCCATGTTGCCTTATGTACACATTTGTTCAAGCCAGAAATGTAACTTGTATTACGTTTACAAAATTTGTTGTCGTATTCTCAAAATTTTAATAGTAAAACATTGCACTGTGTAATGAAACTGTGAATGTGTCATTGGTCTGGATGAGAGGGGTTGTGATTTTAAAACAGGAAGAGGTGAGATAATCCTGATTGAAACGTATGCTGTTGAGTTAACTTCACAGCCCGCTGGCAAACCACTTTTAGCCAAGAGTTGCAATGACATCAGCACAGGTCATTTTCAGACAGAGGAGTCCACTGATTTAAAGGCTCAGCTGAGTGTATTTAGACTGGGCTTTGAAGCAGTTTAAAAGGGAAGATAATGAGGCAGCCCCTTGTGGGTAACCCCTGTGACCACAGTCCAACACTTAAGCTCTGCGCCACAAAAAAGGTTTAGTCTGCAGTACAGGCATTTTATATTCTTCCAGCAGTCTTTGATTTTTCAACGAAATGCAAGTTAAGAATGTTAACGTTGGCATAGTGGTTGGCGCTGTCGCCTCGCAGCAAAAAGGTCGTCAGTTAATTCCGTTCCTCTGTGGGGATATCTGTGTGGAATTTGCATGTTCTCCCTCTTTCTGTGTGAGTTGCGTTCTGTTTATCCTGTCCCAACAACCATCAGGAACATGTGCTAGTTTAACATGCAGTCCATGCGCATGGCCAAATGCCCTGATTAGGACCATTGGGACCCAGACCTGGTCCTGTGGTGCTGCCCAAAGCTCATCAGAAAAGGATGGGTCGGGCCAGGTATCAGGCCAGTAAAGTGCATTTCCTTCATTTGTAAACATTCCACTATCACTGCATTAAGATAGAAAAGAGTTTTCTTCTTTTCTCACCTGGCTTGATGTAAACGGTAACTGGGTCTCCTTCACTTTCCGCCACTAGCGCCGTGACACTGACACCATAGGATACTCCCACAATCAGATCTCTGAGGTCAAGAGTTGTCTGGTTGCCAAGGACACTGCGGATCTCCTCTGTTCCCGCTACATGACAATTACAGACAAACCAGGTTTTTCATTTATTCGTTTGTATTAAGCAGAACAAAGAATCTGTCAGATTATCCACTCTCCTGACCCTCTGTGTTCAGGATAATGATGCGGTACTGCGTGGCCCCTGCTACACCCGTCCAGCCGAGTCTGACGGTACTGCCCAGAGACTCCACGACCCTCAGGTTGGACACCTTGCCCACTGGTTGCACCTCTGCACCATCAAAAGGACAAAATACAAGGGTGTTTTTATCAACTGATACACATCTGATATACACATGTGAACATTCATCATGCTAGGAAACAACCAGGGATTTTTTATGAGCTTTAAATCTCTTGCATTGTGCCCCCTGGCTGAGTCACTGACCTCTGGGCGTAGTGGACACAGGTGTGGCCTCCTCACGACCCTCGTACAGCGTGAAGAGGTTGATGATATATTCTGTGTTGGGCTGAAGACCTGTCAGGTCATAGCTGGTGACGCTGCTGGGAAAGGAGAGGCTCTGCATACGACCTCCTGGAAGGAGTAGAACGACCACACGGTCAGGAGAACGACAGCAACTTGAAGAGCAAATGAGAAGAATACTCAGACAGTGAGAAGTAAACATGCAGTAAAAGTTCACAGAGTTCAGAGAAGTTGGGACAAGCAGGAATATAGTGCAATGATGTTGCTAGGTTTTCAACATCACAAGTCCTGCAACTCACAGGTGCTATTTCTGACCAATCCCAATATTTGTCTCTAAAAAAAAAAGCCACATTTTTGCACCAATTTTCAATTCAACAACTTTCTTGGCAAATAATAAACTTGCACTATGCAGTTATCTTTTAAGAGCTACACTTAATGAGTTTTTGTTGGTAGTCTTCCTGAAACTCAAAAACAGTAGCCAGAAGTATTTCACCCCAATTTTTTTCAATTTGAAAAGAAAAGACATCCACATAGCACAATATCTAAAAACTTGAGCATGCTCCCATAGCGTTGCAGGCCTGACCTTCCCCCTCCCTCCACTCCAGGCGGTAACCCTGGGATGATGGGATGTTCCTCCAGGTGAGGCGAATGGTGGACGGGCTGGTAGTAACCCCTCGGAGGACCTGCTGCTCTTGATGCTCTGAGGGAAACATATGTTGCATCATATTCCTGTCCCGTGATCAAAGTCAAACTCTCAGCTCATCAATCTGCCAGTGAAGGAGAGGAAGGCAACTGGAGAGATCTACATATCATGAAATGTCATGGAAGGGAGGCTGCACATAGGATTAATGCCTTGCACATTAAAGGCCCACTTGTTTCCTTGCTAAGTATACGCTGATTTATGGCAGACAGTCTCCTCCTCCTACACACACACACACGCGCGCGCACATACACACACATACACACAGTATACAGTATATCATCACCTATTAAAATAATAGCCTAAGGCATTTTCTTTTGAAAAAAAAATGAGTTTTTGACTTAAATCACCTCTTGCTAATTAATGCTGGCCATCTCTTTTAGTGTTTTCCACAAAAAATTGAAAAAAAAATGACATAGGCCATTATTTTAATAGGGTGATACTATATTACCAAAAGTATTTGCTCACCCATCCAAATGATCAGAATCAGGTGTCCTAATCACTTGGCCTGGCCACATGTGTATAAAATCAAGCACCTAGGCATGCAGACTGTTTTGACAAACATTTGTGAAAGAATGGGTCGCTCTCAGTAGCTCAGTGAATTCCAGAGTTGAAGCTGTAATAGCTGCAAAAGGTGGACCGACATCATATTGAACCCTATGGGTTAGGAATGGGATGGCACTTAAGTTCATATGTGAGTCAAGGCAGGTGAGGTAATATAGTGTATATACATACATATATATACATGTATACATATATACATATATATAGTGTAGTAACCCCTAATAACATATACATTGTCACCCTATTAAAATAATGGCCTACATACATACATATATACACATATGTGTATAATATGAATAGTTACACATATAGATTATACATTTGCACTACATGTAAGTATCTATTCTGATCTTTTACTAAAGCCACAAAACAGATTTTCTGGAGCAAAAAGCCTGTTTAAATTAGAAGGGACAGGCAGCTCATCACAAACCAGAGACACAAAAACTTGTCCCTCTACCAATTTAAACAGGAACCCAGAGGAGACAAACACACTGCAGAGAAATTTAAGTGAGTGCGGTTTTCCTCATGCTGATCGATGTACATGTCACTTTGATCGCAGAAGTAGGCCACGGTCCTCTATCGCTGACAGCTCTTTGCTGGTGCGGTGGCCCTCCAGTGACTCAGTCTCTCTATCGCTGGCTGCCATATGTGCGCCGCTCAGCGAGAGGCAGATGGCCTGTGCGTGTACAATCAGTGTGTAGGTGCTGGGAATGTTCTTTCAACCAACTAAACGGTACCACGTGTCGGTTCATATTAAGGGAAACAAACAAAGGGCTACATTGCCGGCGATCCTCCGTACGTGCTGTCAATGCTTAAACTCACCAGAACAAAAGAACAGTGTCGTCGCTGATTTAAAGCGCTGACTTGGAAGAATTAGAGTCAGGATCAGTAAAATATACGAGAGGCAACAGTTTGCTCTTGACACAGTTTCCTCGTCATGCGCTGGCACCAAATGTGGACGGAGGACTAGAAGCGGTCTGACAAACTCTTGTCATGCCAGTGTTTTGCATTGTTCGTGGTTGCTGTAATGGATGTAACCGAGAAAACATCTAAGCTTTTTACTGAGCGCTCAAAATTGTTCACAATGGGGGGGGGGGGGGGGGGGGGGGCGCAAGAAGGTGACTGCAAAAAAAAAAAGACCGCTTCTATAGTCTTTGTTTGTGGTCAGGAGTCAGATAATGTCCATGTTATTATGAACACAAGTTGCATTATGTGGCTTTGACATGAGGTGAATTTTCAAATGGTTCCTTTTCTTTGGATTTCTGCCCTTTTTAATGGAGCATTTTGAGCTCTGTTTGTTGTATTTGTTCAAATGCAGCTAATTATGGCTTTTCTCTTTAAGTTTGCCTTTAATGTTGTGTCTTAAATTTAATAAGGACTGTGTCCATTTACTACCTATACTTTTGCCGAAGGTTGCATTTTGAAGTAAGATGCAACTTGGCTGAGAAGCCTCATCCCTTGGCAACTGAAGAGGACACAAGCAAATAAGAACAAAACAGCTCGGATATAAATAGTAAGACAAAAAACAACGGAAGTGGTTTTGAAGGACACGACTGCTGAACACTGCTCGGACAATTATTGTTGCCACGTAATCATGACCACCCAGGTTCTTGTTGGGTTTCCAGTAAGAAGGAGTCGCATTTGGAAATGTGCATAATCACAATGTTTGGCTATTCAAGTTCGTTAGGGACCAACAGCATCGCTGGATGGGGCTTCTACAGGTTATGTCTAATGTTAGCATCTAAGTCAGAGAAATAATAATAAATAATAATAACAGGCTAATCTGAGAGAAGAACAAACAAACCTATCTTGAATCTTGCTGTGGCTACGGGACCTTCGGTGTTGCCATTGTACAGCGGGATGATGGTGACAATATACTCAGTGTCGTGCCGCAGGTTGGACAGCGTGTGATACGCGGTGTCGCCAGCGAGCTCCACCGTCTCCACATCTCGACCTTTATGTGATGAAACCAAAAAAAAAACAACAACAAATGCTAGCATTAGGGGAAAAAAAGTCGGAGGAAATGGGCGGTGCTATTGTTAGCACTACGTACGCTAGAAAGATGATCTCGCTCTTACCTGTGAACGGACCCCAGACCACTCTGTAGCCCCTCACACCGGGGACCCGCCTCCACTGCAGACGCACGCTACCTTCTGCCTCCGTTTCCACTGTCAGCTGCTGCACCGCCTCAAGGCGCACTGGCGGGGAAACAGTTGGAACCAATGACCATTTTCTCTAAAAAGCATTTTTGGAACATCTCAGTGACCGTCCCCCAACAACACAGATATCCCCACCCCACCATGCCCCACCCCAACCCCATTTTAAAGGTCCAGTCAGTGCATAAAAATTTTAAGCAAGCCTGACTGACAGTGCGTTTCATGTTCAGGCCAATGTCAGGCAGGCTTCCTTAAAAAAATGGCGGCGCAAGATGGCAGCTAACTAGGAGCAAGACCCTTGATCTATGTATATTCTCATATATATGAGAACCATTCTACTGGTAGGAAAAACCAAATTGCTTTTATTGTACTGCAGGTTTACACTTTTATCAATAATGTTTATTGGCAGTAGGTTAAGTTTTTGCGAATATAAATGGGCCTCAAAGCAAAACCTTGTTACATCATGACCCAGACATGATTATTAATCCTGTCACAATTACAAATAGACAAGGGATTCATTTTTCAGCAAATCAGAAGCTTCTTCTTCATCACCAACAAAACGATGACGATGAACCACAGTGTGAACTCACATGTCCGCGCGTTGAGGATTGATGGCGAAGCAGAGTTTCGGGGAAACAGGGGGTAAAGACTGATAACATATTCTGTGTCAGGCAGCAGTGACTCCAGGGTGACTGATGTGGCGTCGGCAGACAGCGAGCGCTCCAACAGCTCAGACGCCGGCTGACCTGGTCCCAGGAAAAACAACAGACGCAGGGGAGAATACGTTGGAGCCGGAACAATTATACATGAGTAGAAAATAGCAAATACTTCTCATGTTACGCCATTAGATAAATCCTTCGGTGGGTTGATGAGAGCCTTCGCTAATGAATTGTTTGCAGTTTGGGAAATGAATGCATCAGCAACAGGTGTTTGTTCTGTAAAGCTCTGTAGGACAACACGCCCCCAGCAGTTGCTTAAGTGGAACAAGGTGTTTTTTTTTTATTTTTTTCACAGAACTGAAGTGCAAAGTAGAATAGATTAAAGACTGTGTCCGTCTATTGCTTTGCCTACATTTACAGTTGAAACTAAGCTGAGAAACCATGTGACTTGGCACCGCAAGAGGACACAAATGAGCATGAGCTTAAACAAAAATAGTAAAAAAAAGACAGTGGAAGTGGTTTTGAAGGCCACCGCTGCTGTAGTCTGCTTGGATACAGTTTGCCGTTGCCATGTACAATGACTGAGGTTGCTGAAGTTGGACGTGCAGTCGCCAAATTTGGAGTGCAATAAACACAGCGTTAAAATTGTGTGGACCATAATTTCTCAAAGCGGGAACCATAACAGCAAACGTTAACAAGTCGTGTTCACCTCCCGGCTCTCTGTGAAGTCCTGTGCTTTTCCACAGACTTCAGCTTCTTCCTGCAATGTGCCGGCCAAATCTGGTCGTTTGGTTCATTCTGTTTATTTGTCATTTGCAATGTATCGCGTAAACACAACACACATGTGCTGTCAATCTGCTGAAGAATTGGTTGATGTTCTTGTTTTTTTTTGTTTTGTTTTTTTTTTAACTCGATGCAGAGTCTCCTGAAGGTGCAGAGTGTTGAGTTGTCGGCCTGGCCTCTGTCCAGACATGTAAGTCGTCGCTGTAAAGTAGCTCGCCAAGTAGCAGCCGACACCACAAACCAGGTCGTCACATCTCTCCAGAACATAGGACACATTTGAAGGCGTTTTGGAGAAGACAGTTTTTCTTTGTATTGTCTCAGCTGACACAAACATTTTTCGAGCCCCACATTCTGGAAACATATGTTTTATTGTTGCAAATCCCATGTGTTTGTGATATATTGCATTACGGATCACTCTGAACTGAAGTTTCCAAGTGTTTATTGCTTCTAGTCCGGTCAACCATAGCCTGCTTGGCCCCCTCTACACATTGCACTGTTTCATCCAGGTAGAACTGGATGTTTCAACGTGACGATGCCTCTTGCTACACATACCAAGCAAGTAAAAATAATTGTGTTGTGTGTGTCTGATGACACTTTTTCAAATGCAAAATCTAAACAATGCCCAATATCTTCATTCCCCCCATGACTGCAAGATCAACACAAGAGACTGTGGTCTTTCTCAGAGCTTCACAAGTGCTTTGTGTGTCGTTGAGCACATTTTACTCTGATCGGTGCTCAGAAGAACAGGTAGAAACATAGCACCACTCGTTACAGGGAGCACACTGAGCTCATTTGAATACAAGCATAGTACCTGTCCAAGTCATTGGGGGGGCTCCATTCGAGACTGGCACTCCTGCCACATGTTCACAGGAGAGGCTTTTTATATCAGCCCTCAGGGGCCACTTTGCTTTCCTGAATCATCAGCACTCAGACACCCTGACACTGTTATGATGCACACCACACCCTGTCTGTAGAAGTGCAGGAACAAAATTACTGACAATGCGTGACAGACGCAGGTTACCCACCACTGTCTAATTCTGTTGACGGTAACATGCATTTGATATTTAGGTAATGATTGAGCAGTAAAAGTCGCACTGACAGCAATGGCCTGAGGGGAGCTCCTGCTCCTTCGCACATATTTGACAGCTGTACATTCCCAACATGTTTCCAACCTCCCACCAACCTTTCCAAGCTAAACGTTATTGACAACTGTAGCTTGTTTTCCCTCGGTGTGATTTAACAGCGATCCTTCCATCTGCCAGATGTGTTCGGCGTCACAAGGTAAATCCAGTCTCAACAGCAGCGTTTAGAATCAGGACATTTTGGAAGTAACATGCAGAGATAAGTGTGTGTGTTAACTGACCTGCCCAAAATTCAACATCGACGGCCTGTGAGACATATAAAATGTGCAATATCTTAAAAATACACTTCTCAAGAGACTCCCTGAAGAATACCTTTAGTATGCAGAAGAACATTGGAAGACCCCTTAAAACCACCTTACTCGAGACATTCAGTAAGTAGCATTCATTGGCTACAACGGCAGAAAACACAGAGACTAGTTTGATGACAATGACTCCAAAATAGAGCATCTACCTTACATTAACGCAAAGAAAAAAAAAATATTTTTGCCAGAATGACATCTCCTGCAGGACCAACAGGCAGATAGACTCCAAGGCACTTATGCAGAAGGTTTTGACTTGGGCGACACCAGGGGTTTCTTTAATGCAACCATGTGTGTTGCATTAAAGGCCTAAACATCTACCACTCCAAAGACGGAGTGGTGGTGTTTCAAATTGAAACACCACCACTCAATTTGGTGTTTCAAATTGAAACACCACCACCACAGCTGAGATTGAACACAGAATCAACCAGATTCAACCAGAGCATTTTTGGAACATCTCAGTGACCGTCCCCCCAAAAACACAGACATCCCCACCCCACCATGCCCCGCCCCAACCCCATTGAAAATGAGTTCCTGGATGCCACCACAAGACTGAGTGAGAACAAGACTTCTTGATCAGATAGTATTTCAGTAGAAATCCTCGAGCAAGGTGGGAAACCTTTCTGAATGAGTCAAGATCACAAACAGGACCAATAGTGGGTTATTTAACTTTAAGAGCATAAGGGCAAAAAGCAGAGTGCTCACATCATGGACCACCTGCAGCAGACATCTCAAAGTCCTGTAGCAGCACCACCTTCCTCAGGTGGGAAGAAAGGGAATCAAACACCAGCGTCCTCAAGGTAGCCAACATCCTTAGTAGCACCAACCCATCACTCAGCTACATTGGACAGGACACGTTATTCAAATGTTCAACAGCCATGTCACAAGAGAGACATCCGGAACAGGATGGTCCATGAAGGCACAGCACAGAGAGAAATGGACCTCCATCCGCCAAAATGGCTTCTCACCCCACCACAAAGACAACCACTCACAATAGCAACCACTGCGGCCAGATGGTTTTGGATCAAGGATCAGTGTGTGTCTCTGTGTGTGTGTGCGCCTAACCTCTTGGTCCGTAGGTGAGTCTGTAGCCTTGCACGGGAGACGTGGGCCGATCCCAACCCAGAGACAGAGAGAAGAACCCTGCCTGGTCCAGACGTAAACTGGAGACCCCTGGTAAAGACCCTGAACATAATGATAATACAGTGATGTTTTTTGAGTTGATTCTCTTAGCTCACATTTGTCTTCTTGACTTTTTCCACTCACTGGTTCGCTGTTTTGCGGAGACAGACTCGCCCACACTGTTGGGATACTGGGCAATGACAGTCACCAGGTAGTCGATTCCTGACCTCAGCTCCCGCGCCGTGAAGGTCCTCCGACTGGCAGGCACGGTCTCCTGCAAGGGAAAAGGCACAGGTACCTCTCTATGAACGCTCCATGTTGAAACAAGTTTTTGCATACATTCTGGAACATAATGACATGTCCAACTCTCTTATGTAAAACACATCTGTCAGTGAACGTAGGTGGGAATTTTTTTGCTCAGGTTCCCTCCCATACTTTCATTTCTAGAACATCTAGAACATGACAGAGATCCACCCATCTACACGGGTTGGTGCTCAGGCCCGAGGCGTCCGCTTATCCCACAAATCATGACTGAAATGGCAGCTAAAACTACGGCTTAATTCTTCTTTCCTTTTGTGGTTAATGTTTTTCTTCTGCATGCCAGAAATATTCTCTTCATCACGTAGACCAACCTGACGCAGCTCCAAGGTCAGCTGCTGTCCCAGGCCAGAGAGGGGAACATACTGCACAGTGTAGCCACTCACGGGGCCCCCTGCTGGATTCCAACGAAACCTGAGGGAATCTGATGTCTGGCCGGTGAACTGAAGGTTGGACGGGCCAGAAAAGGCCTCTGAAAAGACAGACAATAAAGTTGGTGGTTGTGACCTGCTCATGTGTTTCTCTTCTCCATCTGTGCAGTTAAAGTGCATTTAACTTCCGACTGTAATAACACCTACACACACTGTTCGCCACATTAATCAGTGACTTAGTTTATGGTTCAAAGTGTTATGTCATATATATCTTATCTCATGCCCTTTCTTTGAAGAAACCAATACCATCTTACATGTCAATTTGTTTATAAAATTGTTTAAAGATGTCTGTCATGAATGCACTTTTCTAAAACAGTTTTCATTTTCGACATTTAAAATGGAGTGCTTGAAATGTTCTTTATCTTGTCTTGGTCGTCATGCAGTAGTGTCTTGATTATAAATTCTGCGCATCATCTCCTATCTATATCATCAAGTAAAACAAACTAAATGATCTTTTGAAGTAGAGCATAATACTGAAATGAGCCCACAAACCATCACTGGCATAGACTCCCCCTGCTCTGGAACACACTTGAGGGCTCACAAGTGGTAGAAGTGTGTTCAGCAGTTTAAAATCTCCTACGAAGAAGATGAAATCTCCGATGGGCTGTGAGGAGATCGTGGCCAGTTCATTCCTGTCGGCACTCTTCACACCTGAAAAACCAACGGAAATCTTTAATTTATATAAAAAAAAAAACTACAACAGCAACAACAACAAAATCAAAGTAGTAGAAAAATTGAGAGAAAGGTCGTACCAACTGCAAAAATATACACTCCTTGACTCCGAAGCTTCTGTGCAGGTTCCTGAACGTTGTCCTGTGACCTGCCGTCTGTGATGAGGATGCAGATCTGAAAGTTAAAGAGCCACAAGTTTATCACGCTAAGTGCTTTCTTAAAAAAAAAAGATGCGTGTGTGATGAAATGGTGACTCTACAGACCTTCGGTACATCTCGCCGGGATGCGGAGTTGAACAAATTATCTGCAACATATTTGAGACCAGCGCCGGTGCGCGTATTTCCCCCCTTGTAGTTGAGATTCTGCACAGCGTTGACCAGCTGAGTTCCATTCAGGTAGCTACTGAATGTAAATTCAACTCTGAAGAAGAGAAACAAACCATGAATGTGCAAAGCTGCAGCTAAAGCAGGACAGGTTGAGGAAAGTATGAGTCCTGCCAGTCACCTGGAGGTGTCGCTGTACTGTATGGCCCCAAAACGTATTCCTGTGGCGTTGACAGAGCTGGCAAATGGCTTGATGATTCCCGCCATGAAGCCCTTCACCTGGAGGAAGTTAGCTTGGCCAATACTGGAGGAGCCGTCCACCAGGAAGACGATATCTGCCGCCTGCACATTATTGCACCTCCCTACAAACACCGTGAAGAGAGAACATATGAGATCCCAGTGAAGCTACTGTCTGAAGAACAAACTGAGGAGAAGGATCGCTTTACCCTGAGCTTCAGCAGTCTGAAGGGCAGACAGGAGGACAGCGGACGTGACGAACCAGGTCCACATCTTCACAGCCTGCTCAAAAACAACATGTATTATACCTCAAACAATCACAACAATTCTGCAAGATAGGACAAACACATCCTACATATAATGATAAGTAAGTACAAGTTAACTTTGACAATTATTGCGCAAACTTTTAAAATCCATTGATCGAGAAAGAAATTTCCACTCAGGTCGATAACACAAAGAAAACCTGGCGTCAAAACAACCCAGTGTATGTTTCTCTAGAAGTGATCACTAAGCGTGACTGAGGACAATATATACTGAGGACTGGATTTTAGTGCAAATGTAACTCCAGAATAAGTCAGAAAGTGTAGGTATACTATGTTCCAAATAACTGCCGTTTGTGACATCACAAAGGGCAACGCTATTGATTCCAGGTTACCAACAAACAGCACCCCAACCAGGTATGCTGTTTAACTTTAACTAGCCTTTTACAAAGCTCCTCATACTACACCAACACCTACTCTGTGTCCTCTGTTCACTGAACAGGGACTTCATCTTCCCTGTGTGACAGTGGCAGTCCTGTCACTATGCCTCCAATTGATAATGCGCCCTGGCTACTTGGCCAAAGGGAATATCCCTTTGGCCGAATGGTTAAGCATGCATGGCTATTACCCGGGAGTCTGGGGTTTGAAGCCCGCCTAGGCCCTCTGTGCCTTGCCACACCTGCATTCCACAAGTACCTGTTCTGATCCAACCAACAGCTCTTAATCTGGCCCCCACCCAGTGGTTTGTTCTTCCATTTACTGCTATTGAAAAAAACTGACACTGATACACACATATTATTTGCACATCAAATTAAACCAGACCCGAGATAATGAAATGAAAGTATGATGCAGGGCTTGTTTGCGAGGACAACATTGGCTAATTCAAATCAGTTGACCACATTCATGGATTTTATTTAGGGCTTCTTATTGGGAGAGAGTAGTCTTTTAATAATTATTAACTCAAACAATAAAAAATAATGATGTGAAATATGAGTTTAGTAGTGGCATGCTGACACATAAGCACCGGCCAACAAGCTCTTGGATTGAGCATCTGCCCTGTTTTTATCTATAATCTTTTAAAAGTTGCTTCATAAACTCTTTTTTGGCACCAGATGTTAAAGTTTTGCCCCACATATGCAACCAAACAAACCGACCACATGCACATCCACAGCATCCTCCACAAAGCAAGGATCTAACCAACCGTCAGCAAATTGTAGAGTCAGTTCTTATAGCGAGGAAGAGATGATGTCACTCTGCTGTATCTTTTTCACCTCTAAATTGTAATTTAGCGTGCGTTTTAACAGCTATGTTATCATGCACCATGCATGAGATGTATCAGTTTGCCTCTATTTGTAGCTTAATGCTCCAGTGTTGGGAGCTGCAGTCAACTACTGTTATTGACTGGAGGGAGGAAAAGGAGATTCACCAACATGACTGTGCGGTCAACGACGTAAAAAAAAAAAAGAAATCCATCATAGTTCATTTAAAATTCACTTTTAACATTCTGCCTCATAAATCATATCATTGATCCCAGAGTTGATCCTTCAAACTTTTTTGAGGGTGAGGAAGAGGAAGAACAGGAGACTGCATTTGCAGGTGGCGCTTTTTCTGTTTCATCTTGTCAGCATCAACAGCCACAGCTCATAAGTGACAAGCAGCAACTATCAATTTCAGTGGCCGCCCGTGTCAACTTTCATCTCGTGAGAGAAAACCCAACTTAAGGACAGGGAACATTTTTCTTCGTGGCAGCATGTCTTCACATTCACCTTTTTGCAGCGGTTGATGCATGACACGGCGGCTACTGCAAACGGCTGACAGATGTTGAGCCAGCGAATAAACCTCCGATCTGCATTTTATGGCGATGGTAGCCAAGATAAACAATGTCACGGTCCAAAAACCATGAAAACCTTGAAGTCCATGACAGCAAACAAAGCATTTTTTTTCAGTTTATGAAAAAATGCAAACAACATTAGTTTCATCTGAAAATTGGTTGTAGCGTATACAAGACTGACTGTCAGAGTACAAATGCAAGACAGCTGCATTGAAGGCAAACACTGTCTTGTTAAAAGAGAAGCAGGCAAACAAATAAACTCATTGAACTCATGTTTTGCAGATATCTGTGGCTATGGTATGTATTTACAAACATATGAGTTATAGTCATTTTCCACTGTGTTTCCAAGAGCAGCATCTCCTCAGCTTACAAACACACTTTTGCAATAAAAAGTCTTTGCGAGCAAGAAGCACATTGTCTTTTCATCTTTTTATTTGTTCTGCAAAAGGGCAAAAAAAACAACTTTGATTGCCTGCAGCAAGTTGGTCATCATTCTAAATACATGGCTGCTACCTACGGCTCATGCTTTTCCTGTAAATCCACCAGCACGAGAGTTTGTTTTCTCTCACAAACATGCCTCGCGCACATAAAACTAACTTGTCACATGTGTGACATATGTCCTTTCCCTTTCCCAGGTCCTTACTTTAAGGCTTCGACACCTATAAAAAAGAAATTGTATACAATTACCCTCCTGCCGAGGCACGCCGGCTTGCTCACCTTGCATCCAGTTTCCTTTCTGACATGTATGCATTCTAATAAAGCGACGCATGTGCTGATACTGCGGTCACACCGTGGCCAGTTTGGCCAATTATAATTAAAAGGCATTCATCTTTGGTGCAATGTCAAAAAAAAAAAACACCAGCTAACAGCCAAAATAAGTGTCAGTTAAAATTATAAAGGCTGCTTTCTTAAACTTCCTGCTGCAGTTAAAACATGTGGCATGAACCCAAACCCTACTTTCAGGCCCTACTGTGCATATAATCCTGTTTGTATATGCAGCTTTACACTTATTTGAAAACCTCACTTGATAGATCACCTGACAGCTGTATCCCCAGCCCATTTGGTCTCATATGCACCTTGTCATTACAACCATCGAGAGGCTATTAGTCATGCATTTACCAAGTGCATTCCATGGCGGCGACAACACCTGGAAATGTAAAGGGAAGAAGTAAAAGTTGTGATTTGGGAGGTTGCACCTGCCCTACGCCACCTGGAAATGAAAACTTTCACCAGTGAATTATGACCTTTTATTTGTAAATTGGCATTAAAAACAGGTGAACTTGGCCTCCTCCCACAATCTAAAGAAATGCACATGAGATCAATCCGGAACTCTAAATCAGCCATAGGTGCAAGTACAAATGGTTGAGATGTGAATGAATGGATGGATGGATATTACCAGTTTGTGCAATATTAGATATATTGTTATTGATGTTAATGTGTCTCCTACTATAGGAGTATTGGCAGGATTTCCTCGACTGCTTGGCCGTGGCAAAGTGAAGTTGCAGTTGAAGTTGAAGTGGCTGTCTGCTGGGTGGCAGTGAGCTGTGTTGGATTATGTGCAAGTCTGCCACAGAAACCCATTAACATTGTCAGAAAACAGCATTGTAATATCTGTCCGCTTAAAGTAAAGGCACAGCAGCAAAGTGCAACTGCAAGTGATATGAAGTGGAATTCAGGTGAGTGTGACTGAGTGCAAAGCTATTGTGGCAAGGCGCAGAGGGCCCAGGCGGGCTTCGAACCCCAGACTCCCGGGGTAAATGGCCATGCGCGCTTAACCATTCGGCCGAAGGGACATTCCCTTGACCAAGTAGCCAGGGCGCATGATCAACTGGAGGCAAAGTGTCACACTATGTAAAATCCTGCGGCAAGACATTAAAGATCTGTGCTGTAAGTGACCCAAGTGGAGGCAACAGGGCATCACAGTGAACTAAGAGGTTTCTTTGGGGGTTTTTTTTGTTTGTTTGTTTGTTTTGTATTTTTGGAGGGAGTCACAAGCGACCTGTAGCCAGGGCAGAGGGAGCTCCCCCGAGCCTGAAGCTGATGTCAAACCCAGGGTGAAGTGCTCTCATCCCCTCTAAGCCCCTTCTCCCTCAGGTCAAGTACAGCATCGCTCACTTCCTCCATTAGCAGATTAGCATCTTTGTGTCTCCGTCCAAACTAAGCAGACCCCACGAAATAGCAGCTCTCCAATGTTCTATGTCCTCCTGTTGGAACAAGTTTAATGTTCCCTTTTAGCTTTGACCTGATGATTACAAACAGCAGATGGGCTGCAGGATGAGGAGCGAAAGCATTTGGTGCACGGTCAACAGCCTCATCCGTTCACATGAAAAACAAAAAAAAAACAAAAAAAACAAGTCTGCTTGATTATCAAGAGTTCTTTACAATATGGCCACACCAAAGGGCCACTTTCAATCAGGAACAAATGCTGCATTTTTCCACTCGCAGCACAAGAGGTGGAGTCACAAAAAACAAATGAGCAACAAATGAAAAATGAACAATGCGCTAGTTCCGCTAGGAACAACAGAAAATGTTGTCTCACGCTGACAGAAAATACCAAACTCCTACACGGATGACACACTTGGGATGCATCCAGGGCATAGCAGTACCAGAGTGGCGTGCCAAAAAAACTAGGCTCTAACAATGTAGTTAATGAAAGGATGCGAGGGCGGAGGTGAGGGACACTCGGCTCACCACCCCAGAGAAGGATTTGGCATTATTCAAAGCAAGAACAACAACCAAAAGGAAGAAGAAGAAGAAGATGAAGAAGAAGAGTGTCAGTGGGAGATTTCTTGGACTTGCCAGTGCCAAAAACCACAACAAAGAAATGCCCCTAAGACTCGGAACAGACAACATGGGACAAAGACAGATGAGGAAGTGGTGGAGTCTGACTCCCTTCCTCTCTGCAGCATCCCAGCCAGCCCGGGAATAGTGGCCCATCTCATTATCACCAGGGTTCAGCCGAGGTCAGGGAGGTTGCCCCGCGCGATTTCAATCACGGCCGATATTTGCCTCATCCTGACTCCACATTTCATACATTCGGATGAAAATTGATTTGATAAACAAATAAATGCCAATAAAAGTGCGTTCCTCGCTAAACTATGATTGAAGCAAGTCAGAAGAGGGGCGCCCACGGTGAGGAACTCGGCTGCGCGCCGAGAAAACAGCTGATGCGCGTAATTTGCGCAGTAAATGCGTGCAGCACTTCGGTGCCAGGCTTCCCCCGGTAATGCAAATCAATGGATTTCTGCATCGCTTCTTCCACACCGGAGCACACCGAGTGCTGCAATCGTGAGCGGCTCATCCTTCCTACCTCTGCGCCACCTGTGGCTTATCCAGCCCGAGATCTCCGCGCAACGTTTGGACACACGGCGCCGCTGCCTGGCATCGAAGTCCACCGTCGCAGTTTAGCAAAAAAAAAAAAAAGAAAAAGAAAAAGAAAAAAAAAATCTTATAAAATAACTTAAAAATATATATATGTGTATTTAGATTATTAATCAAAAAAGAAGTAAGCGAGGAAAAACTGGGGCGAAGGTATCAATGACAATATTGGAACAACCAAAAGGCAACTTCCAGGCTTCTTCCCGAGCGACTCAGCAGCAGAACTCGTGCCCGTGCATCTCTGCAGGAGAGCAGGCTGCGTGTGAAGGCGGCGCTCCGGTTCTCCGGGCTGCTGCAGAACAGTCTAGACTTGTTCGGATGCCTGTAGGGGAGTCCTCAGCTCTCCCTCTCTCTCACGCGCTCTCTCTCTCTCTCTCTCTCTCTCTCTCTCTCTCTCTCTCTTTTTTTTTTTTTTAATCCCCTAACCCCATTCTCTCCGTCCGTCCCTCCCTGCCTGCTCCTGCCTGTCAGACGTACATGCGCACGCGGCTCGAACATGAATAATTCTCACTCTTTAATTCTCTGGGCAGGGGCCACGTGGAGTTACCCCAGTCCACACTGATGGCCATTGCTGAACCAAGGCAAACCCATGTTTGACCATGACAGAGACAGAGAGACAGCGCAGGGTCAAATGTCTCAGGTTCTCAAAAGCAGACAATCAACAGACTGGCTGTTTTAAAAGTGGATGTCTGACAGCTTCCTCCAGCAAAACACACACTGAGCCCTCACTGAACACCCAGTTCCTGCCATCAAACAGTCACTGGATCGATTCAGTGTTCATTCCAAGCATCACATCAATATAAACATGTTAGCCAGCATCAAACCTTGCATATCGCTAAACTGCGACCAAACTGAGTGGCTGATGACTGCACATGGTTTCATCTCTTCTCGTTTAGACAGTGCAATACCATATTACCTGCTTTTGTCAAACATTCCTGAACCCAATCTGGATGTCAGCTCATGTGACCAGAATTGGCTTGCTGTCCAAAGGAACTACTCCAACACCAGAGGTCACGCTGTTGCTCAATGCAAAACACAGAAATGACTTTTGCAAAAACTCTTGCTCAATTTCCAATTAATGTTTATTTAATTACAATTGTATTGCCTTTTTTATGAGCCTGGTTAATATTAATACACTTTGTGATTTTGTATTTGTGTATTAATAAAAAAAAAGCTTAACTCGTTGACTTTCCTTGTGAAGTTAAATAAGGAATTGTTTGGGGAAACTTTCAGCACAATAATCATTAATAATAACAATATATCCCACCCCTCCACAGACACATCAGTTTCAATGCTTTCTCGCCAGAAGTTCACCACCAAACCAGCCTCAGTGGCTCAGGCTGCATAATTCATTTCAACATAAATTCCATGCTGTATAATTACAGCAATATAAGTTAAAATTGCGGTCATTCTTTAAAGAGCAACTTCCTGTATAATTAGTGTTGTATATGGACATGTTGTATGAACTGCACCTGTACAGTCTTGCTCCCCTCACAACTGTACTGCTGCCTAGTGTGTCCCAATTCTTTTGCTTTATTTTGTGGATTTAAATGATGAACTAACGACAAACTGTCGTTTCCTGGAATGAATGCGACTACTACTACTACTACAACTAATAATAATAATAATAATAATAATAATAATAATAATAATAATAATAATAATAATAATAATATTTTCCTAATCTCAGATGCATATTCAGCCACAGACTCAGTTGGTCTACTTAAATTTAAATCTCTTGACAATTGTACTGGGTTTGGGGTTAGAAAGTGATTCTTTGTGCAAAAGTCTTACTTCCCCATTTTGCAGTACTGTGGAGGGTTCTTATCAAACTATGAGTTTTGGGCTCCCACCTCACAGTGGCCAGAGAGTGGGCCAAAAAAACATTATTATCCTCCAATCCACCAATATAAGAGTTTGACCCAGGAAAAGTCAGAAACAGACAGACCCACATCTGACCACAGTTTTTCAACTTAGTAATAGTGTAATAAATTCTGAAATTGATTCAACTTGATAGGTTTGAAATAGACTCACACAGTTAACTCTCCCTTTTTTAATAAGTTTATCACATTTTTCCCGTTTTATCCTCCTTATGTATTTTCCATCTCCTTGATCTGTGTATTGGCCATTGTTTTTCAGCACTGCACCCAATATTAGAAAAAGAAAAAGTTATAGGTACAAACACATACGCCTCCATGTTTTTAGTTGAAAATATGCTGTGTTTTGCAAACATTTCTACTTGCCTCTCCGATAAAGATCCGGTTATTTTTCCATCCTTGCATCCTTGCCACAGAATGGGAAGAGGCTGTGCTCGAGCCCAACCTGGCACGCCAAGTGAGCTGTGTGAGGCAGATGTGTGGCACAGATTCAAATCCTTTTTACCCAACCAGCAAAGCCGAGCCGTGTAACCATGCTGCTCTAATAAAAACATTCCAGCATGAGAAAATATTTCTTGTCCTGATGCTGCTTTTTTTTTTGTTTGTTTTTTTTTCCCACACAGTGTTCCGCTGGAGACAATAGTCGTGAAACAACGGTAATACACTCTGCCAGGTTTGCCCCTCGGTTCGACATGAATCCCACCTTTTTGAACTTTGCGCAACTTCCCACTGTCGTAATCATCAACAGGCTGCGATTAAAACCTTGAGCACATGTGTCAAATCCGAAAACCCTCTGGGTAAAATGCGGTTCACCGCACTGCGGTGGCCCACCGGAGAATACAAAGAGGTTGATTACAACACTTTGAATTCAGACTGTACTACGGCAGCGCAGTTTCCATAAATTACATTACCCAGAGCCGGATGCCTGCCCCGGCTGCTAAATATCCCCCAGATAGTGTCCTTTACTAACTGTTTCCAGCAGTGGGAATTAAGTGGTTGGAGCTTGTAGCACAAATGGAAACAGTAAAGTGAAATGAAGGTTATTGAGCCAAATTTGTGATTTCCGGTGTGCTATCAAAAACTCTACACATTGGGAGACAATTTTTTATATATTAGGGACAATTAAATAGTCTTGTTTTCACATTTACATGGTCTTTTAAGGACAACTGAAACACAGCTGTGGGCCAGAATAAAATCACGAACATTCCCCTGCTAGAGGTCAGAAAAGGGAGCTCTGAAGAGGAGGCATCGAGAAAAAAAAAGAAAAAAGAACTGAATTCTTAGACCTGCCGGCATCTTCTGGGTGGAGTTGGACCACTCGTGGGTTTGTAGGGTTTATTTGTTCAGTTGCTGTGGGCTCCAGCTATTGTGATTGTCTCTGTTATAATTATGCTTCAAGAGTGGTGACTGTACAACAGAGTTTCACACGCAGTACCAAAGAGAAGAAGAAGAAGAAGAAGAAGAAGAAGAAGAAGAAGAAGAAGAAGAAGAAGAAGAAGAAGGGGAAAAACCCCATAGACCGCATGGATGGATCACATCTTGTCCACATCTTGTTGGTGGATGCCTGAGATAAAGGATGTGGAAACAGTTGCGTATGGACGTGCAAACAATTTACTTGACTGTTTTCCAGACAGTCTGAAGGGGCCGACCTCCAAATAATCAGCCGGGTGGTTCAAACGACATCTCTTAAAGCAACATCAGAGTGCATCTTGTTGTTGGAGTACACACATGCCCTCCCACAGGCCGCTGTCAGTCGGCAGGTGTGAACTAGTTTTTTTTTATAGGGTGACAGGTGGATATTTAAAAAACACTAAATCTAAATTGTTTTTTTTATGTTTAATTAATTTGTTCTTTCTGATTATACTCATTATTACATTCATTGGTAAGAATGTAATAATGAGCTCAGTTGACAGCTGACGCTCTCCACAGTTTTGCGCTGTAGCACTTTAGCAAAGAAGACGAAACAATGACCGCGTTTCTTTGCATTCCATTCCTTTCCTTCTTCTGACAGACACTGATCTTCCTTTTGTCCTCCTCCAACTGTTGCCCCCCAGGTTTAACTGATCTCACTGCATTTAGGAAATATGTGACAAGACGGGCCATTAGGGATTACAGGGGCTTGTTGTGTTTGGGGAATACGTTCTCTCGCGTAGTCGTGCGAGTGCTGAGACAGTGACAAGAGAAACCTGTCACCTTGTTGGAGAAGAGACGAGAGAAAACCGTTCAGTTTGCTTGGAGACACACTTAAGAGCCTTTTTCTGCTTTATTTTGAGTGTGACTTGGCTTGCCGCATCATGAGGAATTCACAGGCTCCTGGCTGACATGCAGAGCTGGAGATGAGGGAGGTGAATCGCTCCAGACATTCTGTTTTTATCCTCGACTGCCCGTGGTCTTTTTCCCCCCCTTCAAATACCACCTGTCTGATTGACAAACAGCACAGTGACCTACCTCTCTTACAAAGACAGATGATCTGGTTTAGTGAGATAAGAGGCAAGAAAGCGCAAGAAAACATTTTTGGACGAGCTTCCCACTTTAACCCCAAAATCCCAGTGGCTCCAATAACTGGATTGGATTGGATTAGACTGGATTAGATTAGATTAGATTGGATTAGATTATAATGAGTGGCTTGTTGTTGAGGTCATATCATCAAAAGAGAGCTATGTCAGGTGTGATGTTTTGGAGGTAATGAAAGAGATAAGTGGGTTCATAGTGGCAGTGGAATAAACAGAAGTCGTCCATTGGGGGGAAGCTATTAAAGTTAAAGACAAACAAAAAATATTGTTTAACTGCAATATGACTGCAATCAGAATTAAAGAGGTTTTGAGCAGCAGAGTTATGGATATTTGTCTGAGGGGTGACAAATAAAAACTGGAAAGAGCCTCTGAATGTGTCTTTATGGATGAGGGAACTTGTGATGTTGTTGTTGTTGAGTGTTTTAGCACCATGAGTGAGGTCATCGGTAAAGTGTTTTAGAAAAGTGACAGATAGTTCAAGGTGCTGGTGGGATTACATTGGGGCTTAAATGGGAGTTTGCAGTGGTGATGGACAGGTTGACACCCCAGATGAGCCCCAGGTGACTGTGTTAGGTCACAGTGCACACGCACGGCAGTGTAGCATCTGTCGTTACAACAGCGAGGGAGAACTGGAGACCATAACTGGTGGGATTATCCCTGGCGAGAAGAAAAATGGGAGAAGTACAAAGCCAAACCAACCAAGTAAGTATACTGTAAGTGCTGAAGGATTAAGGATGGCAAAGGTGAGCGAGTTTAACATCTTGGGGTCAGATGAAGGAAGTGGCCAGCGTGCTTGAGTGAGAGGGGCACACATATAAACACTGGTGTAAGTAAAAACAGAGAAGTTTGAAGATCTTATTCAGACTCACCGACTGGAACATTACCCAGTACCCATTCTGTTAGATGTATGACACATGTTCATTTCTGAAAAAAGTCATAGAAAATATTTGGGCCAGGTAAGTGATTGGATGATCCTTCTGTCTGTCATCATCAAAGCCCAGACAACTGTTCTGGGTTGTTGTGGGGTGTTTTTCTTTTAGCCAGTTTGCAACTTCAAGCTTTCTATTAGTGTTTAGTTGAACCCTTAAAACTGCCAATTTTGGAGTAAAGCAAAAGCCTATTTCTATCAGGGAAACCTTTAATACTTTATTTCTGTAATGAATGAAAATGCCATCAAGTACTGATAAAATTGCAGAAGCGGTAGCATCCATACTAAACTCACACAGCACTTGGGTTTACAATCACCTTCTCTGAGTCTTCTTCATCTACTGCTTCATCTTAAAGCAGAGGAACCTGCAAAACAGCAGTGTGTATCTGCTTCCATGACTACAGGATACTAGAATTTGGCAACTTGCCCGGTGGACAAACAAGATTTCAAATTTGAACTCCAGCTACCTTAATTTTAGTTTAGTTGAGGTAAATTAGGTTAAGTTAAGGTAAGTTCAGGTAAGTTCAGGTAAGTTCAGGTAAGTTCAGGTAAGTTAAGGTAAGTTAAGGTAAATCAACATAAGTTAATGTAAGTCAAGTTAAGTCAATGTAAGATAAGAGGTGTCATGTTAAGTTAAGTTAAACTGTGTTATGTTAAGATAAATTAAGTTAAGTTAAGTTTGTTTAGGTTATGTCATGTTATGTTAAGTTACGCTTTGTTAATTTGGGTAGTGTTCAGATTTGTTGTGTTACGTTATGTTAAGTTATGTTAAGTTATGTTACATTTAGTTTAGTTTAGTTAAGTTTAGTTTTGCTTTATTTATTTACTCTATCATTTGTGCACATGTACAATCAGAACCACACAATGTAAGTGGTTGTGTGAGCAGGCTAAAGCTATGAAGCTTATATTTGCCACCCTTCTAAGCTTTTTCTGATGCTGCCAAAACAACATAGCAATCGCATAGCATGATTTTATAAATTAATCACGCACCCCAACCCCCCACCAAAGAATTCAAAAAACATAGACTTCACAATGAGAAGTCAGCTGCACAGCCCAAGGTAGCTAGCTTTTAAATGGCCTTAGTCTGCTGGCTAACTAGCTGTCCATAAATGACATTATTATGCTTTTTACAAGTCTGACATTAGAGGCTCACGCATTCAAAATGAAAGAGGCAAAAGCTAAACATCAGCAAAGTACATGGATACGATTAAGATGTTCCTTTGTGCCTTTGGTCCTTCTGCTGCTTCTCATTAACCAAAGTGACTCGACTCACAGCTTTGCACGGCTGCACTGGCTCTCACTGGGAAGACACGGGCAGAAAGAATGCTGGTCTCAAGACTGAGAGTTTCTAAAAACAGAACAGCAACATGTCTGAACAAAGAGATGCAGACAAGGAGAGTTTCCGCTAATGATTCACCAATTTGCCCTAGCCTGGTCCCGTGTTTCCTCGGCCGAGGCACCGATGAACGCTGTTGTGTTTTGGCAAAAAAAAATATCCATCATCGCGTTTCAGACTTCACAGGAAAACCACAGGATTAAAAACATCACAGTCGTCTGCACATCCTTTTGTGAAACAGAGAGGCACATTAAAATAAGACAAAGGCTTTGTAGCTGAGGGAAGGTCATTTCTTTAAAAGGGAGATTATTGAGAACAAACTTTATTTATTTGTGTTCCTGGGTCGTATTTTTTCCTGTTTCGGGCGTGGCCCTGCTTTCACTCGGGGTTTCATCTTTTTTTCCCTCTTAATAACAACCTTTTCGTCCCAGCCGTCCTCGTCCCTCCATAACAACAGGGTTCCGAGGTTTGACGGCCAGTTTTAACTGGTTAATACTGTAGTCTGTGATATCACGAGCGCATCATTTCACTCAGATGACTCAGACTGGTTATTTATGGTCACACATGAACAAAAACGTTGCTACTTTCTAAAGCTTCACGTCCCAACATTGGGCCACGCACAACAACATCATTTTCACCATCATTCATTCGTGTTCAGTTTCTTGCTGACACTGTAAAACGTGGCTGCTACTCTCATGCCATGTCTGCGGGGTAATAAAGATTTGTTTTTTTGGTTTTTTTTTTTAAATATATATATATATAATACATATGGTAGCAGATTGGGAGATTGGGAGCATATCTTTGTTTTCTGACTTTTATGTCACCTTAGTCAAATTAAGCAGCTACTGAACCAAAACGCAGTTTCAAGAGTTGCATCCATCTATTTTCCATACCTGCTTCCTCCCGAGTTCCAACTCTTTTCCGGCGACAGCTTTCCCTGACAAGTCAAAACTCGACAATAATCTTCGGCTTGTGTTTAGTTTTTCTTTCTCACTCTGCATAATGGCTGTTGTGCTCACTGCTGGATTGTATAATAAACTTTTTTTTTTCTCTGATGCATAGTCTTTAATAATAGTTAATGGAAGGGGGACTAGCTATGATGTGACTAAATTAAAGGGGGTTCGCCATGATAACTATTTTTCACAAGCTACCTGTGAGGTGCGTGGGCGCCGACTGACTTCGTCCCCAGTTTGCCTTCCATCGCCTTTCACATTTCTGGATGACTTCACTTCTTGAGTCACCCCCGTTCTCAACTCAGTGATGATGTAAAAAAAAAAAAAAAAAAAAAAAAGAGCCAGTGTTTGGCTTGTTAAGAATGATTACTTTTACTTCTCCTCTTTTGACTTGTATCAACCTGCAGCCCCCTCAGAGGAAGCAAAACCGTGTTTTCTTTTTGTTTACAGTGCAATGTTTAGTGGAAGACACAAGCAAACATTTAATAGACTGCCAGTCTGAGACACTGCTTGCATTTGCATGTAATCCTCACTTTGATTTTCAGACGGGTGACTAAGAAAATCCTCTGTCATTGACTCACAGGCATCTCTCTCCTTCTCTCTCCTTCTCTCTCTCTCTCTCTCTCTCTCTCTCTCACACACACACACACACACACACACACACACACACACACACACACACACACACACACACGCACTTTTCCACATAGGAATTATCATGCCTCTCTGGGGCCCTCTAGTGTCTTCATAAGTTTCTCTCTCCCTGGTTTGTCTTTAGACGTGATAGAGATTCTCAGATTTCAGTTGGATAAGTAGCAGTAGGATAAAAGTCACTAAATAGCAAGAGACTATTTAAATAATTCATTCACAAGACTTGCACATTACCGAAACTTTACTTGTTTAAAGCTTATGGGTTCTTCAGTTATACAAAAACATCATTATTCAGTTTTAATTTTACACTTGTTTTCCCCCCCTATCTAAATAGCGTTCCTTGTCAGCCAGCCGTTCATGAGTCATGAAGGGAAATATACAGCATTACCACTAGAGGGAACTAGAGGACATTCGCGGGTTTTGTTTTTCCCCAGGCATTGAAAACAACCACTTGTCAAGGTATCGTACCCGAGGAGGCCAATTATATATGGCAAGTTTATTTCTTATAAACACATTTTCACCTGTGGAATGACAAAACCTGGCAATACAAAGTGTGAGTCAGTATTCATTGACTTAGTGTGAACTAATGTAAAGGATTTACAGAATTCCACCGAGCAAAATACAAGCGAGATCAGTGTGTGTGCTGATTAGGGATTGTTTGGAACTAAATTTAAAATGTTGGTCACAAATGCGCTGCAACTTCAAAAAGCATGTGTTGCCCCTAGAGGGCAGCAGTAATCCAGTGAAAGACCTGAAGTTCAGACGGAGCAGGCTCGCTGTTTCCCTTTCTTCACTGAGCGTGTACGGTTTTGTTTTCTTTTCTTTGTTTTCTTTATTTTTGGACGGGTGGTAATTATTTGCAAACAATGAACAATGTCACCATGTGCAGTATATTACATTTTTATCAGTATTTGATAGACAAACATCAAATAGCAAAAAAGAAAATGAAATTCTTTTTACTATTTTTATTTTTATTTTGAAATTTCTTTTTGGAGTGTGCATGTTCTCCCCGTGTCAGCGTGGGTTCTCTCCGGGTTCTCCGGCTTCCTCCCACACTCCAAAAACATGCATGTGAGGTCAATTGAACATTCTAAATTGTCCGTAGGTGTGCACGTGAGTGTGAATGGTTGTCCGTTTGTATGTGGCCCTGCGATGAACTGGCCACTTGTCCAGGGCGTCACCCTGCCTTCGCCCTAACACAGCTGGGAGAGGCTCCAGCAGCACCCCTGAATAGGAATAAGCGGGTATAGAAGATGAATGAATGAATGAAATTTCTTTTTTAAAACCAGCAACACGATGGTGCAGTGGTGCAGTGCTGCCGCCTCACAGCAAGGAGGTTGCGGGTTCAATCCCGGGCCTGGAGCCTTTCTATGTGGAGTTTGCACGTTTTCCCTGTGTCAGCGTGGGTTCTCTCTGTGCTTCAAAGCAAATGCAAAGTGTGAGTGCGAATTGATGGATGTCTTTCTATGTGGCCCTATGATGAGCTGGCAACTTGTCCCAGGTGTATTCTGCCTCGCCCTATGACAGCTGGGGCAGACCCCCACAACCCTGAGTGCAGGAGGAAGAGGGCAAAGAAGATGCATTGATGGATGATTAAGACACAATATTTATGCTAGTGTTGATGTAATATTTTGTCACAAACTTTGTGAATTTTTTTACCATTATGCCATTATGAAGACAGTTTTTCTCTTAACTTTTACTTGTTACAGGTTTTTTTTTCTTTCGTTCTCCAGCACTATTTTCCCCAAGCCTGCTAAATGGTATAATGACTGTAAATCTTTGATACTGTGACCCTCACTCTCCTCATCATATTCTGTTTGTAGCTTCTGCTGCAGGTAAATCCGCCCATGGAAGAGTGTCGTCCCGCTGTGGATGTTAAAGTTCGGGATGCTCGTGGGGATTTTCTCCACTCACTCGACTCACTAGCTTTTTCTTTCTACAATGAGCATGACAGCAAAGTGTCAACTCCTTGACCTTTCCTTCAAAACAAACAGATTGAGTCCAATCCGATGCTCAGTGCAGTCAGCTGAGAAAGGCTGCGGCTGCCAACTGTATGTTTATTTCAGCTGCTTCTGCAGAATGACAGCTGATGATTCTCGTTTCTCGTTTCTCGTGACGTCTCAGTATAAAAAGAATACATCGAGCTGCCCTGCCTTGTGCACGGAGTGCATTGTCTACAGTCTGGGCGCTCACAGCTGTGTGTTTTCAAACCCTGCTGCCTTCATGTTGAGACCTGTCAGTTCGTGACACTGCAAAACCTGAAGCAATAATAGGCGGCCTCTGCTCCTGCCTATCCCTGTGTTTACGGGAAACTCACTAATGACTTGTTAATACGCCGTCGTCCCGATGATGTGTTTTTATTGGTTTTCTTTTGCTGTATGTTTCCACCTGAGGTCTGTGTGTTTCTCAGTCCCACTTATGAAACCGTACTGACAGATATGCGGGCTTGTCATTCCAAACCTAAAGCCTCACCTTCCAGAGCTGGGCACCCTGTCCTTCCTTCCTCTAATGGGTGCTGGGGTGAAGAGCGCGCCACGATGATGTAGATGGTAGAAATGAAAAGGCTGTGGGGGAGCTGCTGGAGAGGCCTCCCTTCTTCTCAAGAGCCTTTTGAATTGACTCGGCCTGCCTGCTTTTGTACTAAATACAAAGACGCCTCGTACACCCTTTTAAAAGCGTGCACACACACACACACACACACACACACACACACACACACACACACACACACACATACAGTACATGCAATACACACGTGACCTTTTTTTTCCCTCGAGTAACTGTAGTTTGGCAAAAAGAAATAGACAAAATTGGACAAATTTGTTTCTTTTAATAGGTCTTATGAATCTGTCTGGATGAAGTGCTGTTGTTAACACCAGACATTGAATTAAATCTGTTCAGTTTAAACCTTCCCATCAGAGTTCACGTACTGTTGGGTTCTAGTGTCGTGCAGATTAAAATGCAGTGAAATCTTTCTTCTCCAATGGTTTTGTTTCCTCCGCTTTTGGTCACTTCCTGTTTTTTGCAAGCGGGATCAGCTTCATGTTCATTTTGCATTCTGTTGTTATTTCATCACAAATTATTTGAGAAATATTATACGTGACAGAGAAGTGGGGGGGGGGGGGCCTTGCCCATATGGTGCACTCTGATCCCACGTCCGACTGCAGCCTCACTTTTAACACTCCTGCCTCCTCAGTCTGTATATTTAACAGGAGAGATGAATAGTTTTGCGATGCCGGGAAGACGTGGAAGGATTCTGGCTGGCCTCTCTGTGATAGCCTCACACAACCTCGGCTTTTGGCTGGACACCACACACACACACACACACACACACACACACACACACACACACACACACACACACACACAAATAGGGATAAGACTGAGCGTGCGTTTGGTTTTCATTGCACGTGTTTGTGTGGGTGTGTTTGATGTTTTGATTTGATGTTCACACTTCTTGGTTGTGAGCCACCTGAACGTGTCCTGAGGCTTTTCCCGGGAGAGCCAGGCGTGTAATTACAGGAAAATGCAGCAGTCCTGGCAGTGCGTGCGCAAGTCACGCTCGCCACACACTTACGCCGACGGAGTGGAAGTGAATGGAAGTGGAGTTTCAGGAAGCTGCTCTCAGTGTGTCACAGTTTCAGCGTGTGTGTCTGTACATGTTGGCTGTGTGTGAACAGCTTCAAGCTTGCTCTCTCTCTCTCTCTCTCTCTCTCTCTTTCCCTCTCTCTCCCTCTCTCTCTCATATATACTCAGCCTCTTTGTTTGAGCTACTTTGTGTGTTCATGGCTACTCTTACTGGGTAAACATGCTCCGTTTTCTTGAGTGATGTTTTGTCACTTTGTCAGAGCTCCCAGTCCGGCGCTGACAATCACTTTTTCTGAACGTGAAAGCAAATATTTTTTTTTTATTATTACCAAGCACAGTTTAACAGCTGCTGGCAGGGGAAAAGGCTCCGGGACAGATGTTGGCCAGCTGAGCATCAAAACACCTCAAGTCATCTGCTGAAGAGTAAATGGAGCCGATGGACGCAGGATTATTTTTGACCTTCCCGACAGACGTGTGTTTACATGAATTTAGTGATGATTTTCCAAAGTGTGGTTTTATGGCGCCTATTTAATAATCAAATCTTTTTAAATTATATTTGGAAAAGTCCAGGAAATGCACTATTATTTCAGTCAGGCAGGTTATGACAGAGCTTTTTGTGTTTTATTTTCCAAAAATTCCCTCATTTGCACTCACACTACATCATTTGGGGGTTTTTTTGGTCCAAGTTTTTTGTACATGGAGATGTAAACTGTAGGTATTTAATTCAATTTCAAAAAACACCATCAGCCACCATAAGCCACTTTATTATGCCATACACATGGCAGCGATTCACTGCATTTAGACATGTAGACAGGGTGAAGATGACTTGCTGAAGTTTCGAGAGTGAGGAGGTTTCAAGGGGGTTCTTCAGTGACTTTGAATGCTACATGGATGTTGGTGTCAGACGTGCTGGTGTGAGTATTTCAAGCTTCTGAGCCAGTGGCATTTTGCTGACATCGCAACCATCTCAAGGGTTTTCAGCGACAAAGTTCCAAAAAACAGAATAGATATCCAGTGAGACTGAGGCAGTTTGGAGTGTGGAGGAAAAATGCCTTGCTGATGTCAGGGGTCAGAGATCAGAATGGACAAACGGGTTGGTGACCGCAGGGGAACAACAGTAGCTCAAATAACCGCTGGTTACAACCAAGCTGTTCAGCATATTGTCTCTGAATGTCCCACATGTCCAACCTCTTATAAGGTACCTGATACTGGTTGGCAGAGCTGGTTTAAGCCCTCTGGTTTCGAACTCTGCCTGTGTAGAATAAATCTGTCAGGCACAGTGCTGTTGGGATTACTCCATTAAAGTAATCTAATTACTTCTTTAGCTACTTTGTTTATAAGTAATTAATTACTAATTACTTGTGTTTAAAAAGATAAAGTGACAGTTGAAAACATCTGGTTTCCTGCACATAACGTACAACAAACCACAATATTCTTTGATTTAGACGAGATGAACTCAAAATAATGTTTGTATTTCCAGCTATCCAACGCAATCGCCGCCATGCTCATTTTGGTGTGTGGTCGATTTTTCAGTAGCGTTGCATGCACGGCTGCATCATCAATCTGCAACATCATTGTTTTCTTTTGTTTTACTAAATTAGATTACTCTCCAACACTGGTCAGGCATTACAAAGACATTCCGAGCTACCACTGCCTGCCACTACTGCCAGACTTTGGAGAACAAGAACAAAACAATCAAAAACTGAGAAAGAAAATGACTTTTAATGTCGGACAGTTCCATTTACTTGCACACAGCAGCTGACCAACCTAACCTTGTTCTACCTCTGATTAAAGGTGAGCTGTGTGGTTTGATTTAACAGGACAGCATGCGGTAACATTGATTATTTGCAACAAATAAAAAGATCAGATTTAGCGTCCAGATGAGTTCCCTCTGCGGCCCTCACATGTAAAGACAGACATTGTGAGAAAAGTGCAGGTATTCAAACATAAAATGTAAAGGAGCCCCATGCTTTTCACAACACAGTACAATGAGTGCATAAGAATAAATAACAGCAGTGGCAATAGAAGTGTATACAACCACGTGCTTTGTTTCAGACTAATATACACACCCTGACACGCTAACGCTTCTATTTCTGCAGAGTTGGTGGAGACCTCCCATCAGAGAGGTCCTGGGGTCTCTGCCCATCAGGACTAATGACCCAAACAGGAAGTGGGGACCGCCGCACGCTGGGAAGGAATCTCTGCTGCACGTTTTGTAAACTTCTGTACACAGAAGTCTGTGAAAGTGTGCTGATGTGTAAACCGGCTGCCTGGCCGCCTGTTACTGACATTGGAGGGCCGTTGCAGTGTGAGTTGCCTTCGTGTCGGGGGTCTCGGGCCTGGCACCCATCACACACAGGAAACAGGCCCTGCTCCCTCCCCCCCTCCTACACCCCCAAAAGCCTGACATTAAGCACACAGGAAATACACACAGGAAACAGAGTCTCAACCTCTGGTTCACAGTTGGCTCACTCCTCCATCCTGCAGACTAGGAGGAGGAGGAGGAGGAGGAGGAGGAGGCGGAGGAGGGAGGAGGAGGGAGGAGGAGGACGAGTCGGCAGATCCCAGCTGCACTCTCAGCTGACAGC
>NW_027466100.1:3442500-3580000 GCF_046127955.1 Nelusetta ayraudi | reverse complement strand
TGCGCCTCATGGAAATGAGGCCCCGAGCTGAGCGATTGAGCACGTCTACACACAACATAGAGTTATTCTGCACAGCGCCTTGGTACAAAAAGCGATGGCTCCCACTCTTTCCCGAGGTCCAGTCTGGCTCGTGTCCATGAGCTTAATGGTCCAGGAGTGAGAAAAAGCCTGCCTTCACAGGACCATTAAACTCCAACAACACTCTCCATTTACACTGGAGTAAAGTGACCCGTCTTGGAGTCACTCATCCCTGTTAGGTACAACAGAACCCTCGTGTCTTTTTTTCTTTTCTTTTTTTTTAGTAGAAGTATTAGCGAAGTCGGCGTGTAGAGTAAACTGCTCTGTTTTTAGCATAACAGCGAGGACGACGGAGCAGGTAAATGAGGGCGGAGCTGCACGGGGAGGGGTGCTCGTGTTCAGTGTCTGGATCTGATCCTGTGCCCAGACTCACAGGGTCACTTGGCGCTCACACTGTGTCAAACACAATCCACCAGCTTCTGGCTCCTCATTAGCAGCATCGAGTGAGATAAAGCAATGTGTCTGTTTCTGTGTCTGTTTAAATAGAACCTCAGTAGTTCATTAAAACTACTTTACACCATTTGCCAATCTGAGGTTTTTGGACCTCATTTCTATTGCCAAACTTGAATGGTCAACAGGTGACACTCTACTGGAGCACCTGGAGACCAAAAACTCCAGGTGTAGTCCACGACTCCTCTTTGTGGACTACAGTTCGGCTTTTAACAGCATCCGGCCATATAGACTCTGTTCCAAGCTTCACCAACTGGAACTTAACACTCTGTGCAACTGGATTGTGGACTTTCAGTGTCAGAGTGGACAAAGTCACCTCCTCCACCCATGTCATCAATACTGGGGACCCCCAAGGGTGTGTGCTAAGCCCCCTGCTATACACCTTGTTCACCCAGGACTGCCTGGACCTCATCGTCAAGTACGCCAATGACACCACCGTTCTCGGGATCATCACCAACTACAACGAGACAGACAATAGGAATGGTATGGTATGGTATGGTGTCAATGCTCGTTGTGACATCATAAAGGGTTTCTTCCCAAAGAAAAGCATAGAGCAATAAAGTAGAGGGAAGTGATAAAGTGCTCACGCAGGCTGCTAGCACCAACGCTGGTTGGCCAGGTGCTCACACAAGGATTAGTCTAATGCTACCAATGGAGGGAAAATCAAATCATTTACTAGCTGTCTTGCATGACAATGACTTAAAGCTCAAACAAATGGGTTAAATAGCTGTATTGTTTATAAATATACTCTCTGCCTTTAGAGTCGTCCTCAATGCAAGAGAAACCCCTTCACTTGACTTCTTATCGAGACTCACAAGTGAAGTTGTCATTGCCGTTGTGCCGCTGCTGTGGGAAAGTCTGTAATCACATTAAATCTTCATTAAACTCAAGTTACGACTTGCATGGTTTCAGACGTCGACATTCTTGGGAGGCCATTCGTGCCTTCAGTGTGATTGGCTGCGGCGCACGGCTCATGAACATGTGCGAGGCGTAAAATTGAAGCCACTTGGTCAAACACGCGCTCTCTTTTGTCAGCAGCAGCACATGTTAAACCGCCGCCAAAGCAAAAAGAGGTGAGTGAACGTTACTGACGGTGAATTTCTACATGTTTCTCTCGCTGCTGGTCTGAACTTTCAGCGTCGAGTCGTTTCAGTGGCAAGAAGTGGAGGAATCCTCGCCATCCAGCATGTGCAAACTGCCACTAGACTCTGTGTGTGTATGTGTGTGTATGTGTGTGTGTGTGTGTGTGCGTGTGTGAGGGTCACAGCGGCCCCTCGGGGAGGCCTGACCCTCCGGTTCAGGCAAAGTGGTGCAAGTCATAAAGCTAAATGCGAGAGAAAAGGATCATTAATGCAGAGTGCTCCCTTGTTTTCGGTGGGAGCGGCTGCGCTCATAACCACATTCTCTCTCTCCTCTCATCACAATGGAGGTGCCAGGTGTCCAGCTGAGGGCCGACGGGATGCATTTGGCCAGTTCGGTGCTTCAATAGTGAGTTTCATTCCTAAAAAAATTGAATCATGCCCATTATCATCATCTAGTTCAATATATTAATGTCAGGAGGACCTGGGCAGCAACAGAACCCAAAGGCACAAGTCAAAAAACAAAGTACCAAATACAAGACAACTTATTTACAAAAGCACAACAAAAAAAACTCTTGCATGAAAAAATGTTTAAATCACCAAACACACAATCTGTTGACAGAACAAACAAAAGATGACTACACAGAGGAAAAAACAAAACCAAAAGTGAAAATGAAAAAAAAAAAAGAACATTCAAATAGAGGTAACAATTCAAAAAGGCACCAAGTATCAAGCAAAAACCTTAACGACAAAACAAAAACTCAGGCCCAGGAAAGTGTGTGACCTGATTTACAAGGTGGGGACTCTGTATAACTACAAGACAAACTGACACGGGACAAAGGGAGACGCACACTAAATATACACAGTGTAGTGGGGGACAGGTGAACACAATCAGGGCGGGGACGACTGATCAGGAATGGAGGGAAGAAATGGAGAGGAAAGGGCAGGCAGTTGGACACACGAGGAGGCAGGGTATCAAAATAAAACAGGAAGGAAGCCAAGAGAGGATAAAACAGAAACTGAAGTGAGAGACAAAACATCTAGTTTCTAAAAGCGAGGGTCTGCTAAGCACTGCACTACACAGGGTCGCCACAGTGTAACTACAATTTCAGCATTTTCATGTTGTTTTTTTTAAGGATGAAAACAATGGAATCACCTGCTGTGGAATTGAAAAGACAATTCCAAGCCACTGAAGAGATTCTAAGTACTGAAGCTGATGATGTAAAACGGAAGAGAAGTAAAAATTCCTGTCACATCCTTGACGCAGGTTGCGGTGTGCGGTGAGTGCGATGACGACGTGCCCCCCGGGAAATATTGCGTTGCGCTGCTGGGGGGGTGGGGGGGGGGCGGGGGTGATGTTGTGGAATCTCTGGATTAGCCTGTTCTGCATTGATGTCGCTCGTGGGACGACGGCTCTTGTTGTTTTAAGCGGAAAGAGAAGAGAAATATTTCCTTGGCTCCTTCCTCCTGTGAAATCCCCCTCATTACGGTGCTCCTGGTTTTCCCTTCGTACGCTGCCTGAGCGGTTGGAAGTGGTTTCGCAGAACAAGTGATGAGATCTTGGACAGCCCACAGTTGAAAAACACAGAGTGGAAAAATAATAAATCTGCCTCATGGAGATGTTAAGAGTGTAAAAACTATTACGGAGAATCAGTCTGCAAAGGATGTCAGGGAAGCAAAGATCTGATTGGTGTAATAAATGCCTGAGTTGGTTGAGATGGAATATGAATCCCCCACTGAAATAAAAGTGCTTGTGTTTTAAATTTAGTAATGTTGAACATTTACTTCCTTCAGGATTTAACTGGAGTTTCCATTGTGAATGTAAAATTCTGAATTCTTGCACAGGGACTCTTTCTCCCGTGTTTCTTCATTATGTAATAACTCGTGTTCAAATCGAACTTAACCAACTGGTCAAACTTGCCAAGGAAATAAATCTCTCAGGGTTGTTGTTGCACTTTCTGTGCAGTAAGCTGAGAAGGATTAGATCTATTTTAAACAACATGCAAAAGGAAACACGGGACTCGATTCTCCTCGATTTCGGCTCCACGCCAATAAAATTGGCTGACTGGAAAAACACAGAAAAGCTCGACGATTCTCCACATCTGTTTCATCTGTTTTCTGGACTGATTTCTCTAAGGAGGCTGAAGTGTTTTCACCGCTCTGTTAATTCACCCTGATACGATAAGAGATCCAGCCAAGATGGTGGAATCTACATTTCCCTCGCAGTTGGATTTACAGCTCGCTCGTCGGGAGAAAACCGCTGGCTCTGCTCCTTCCTTCCTTCCTTCCTTCCTTCCTTCCATGCACGAGGCAGACTAGCGGTGGCTTCTCACAGGCTGGGCTTTGTAGTTTCCTGCATTGACAGGAAGTGCTCGTATTGGAAACAGATTTTTTCGCTGCGAGACAAACTGTCAGAGCCGAGGCCGGGCGGCGGAGCGTTCTCCCAGCCGCCCTCCCAGGAAGGAGGAAGCTGCTGTGGGAGGGTCCGGCTTTGAAATTCATCCCCTCCGCCCCCCCCCCCGCCCTCATCTAACAGGGAGCCCGGCGGCCACTCCGTTCCATATATTTTTCTTTTCTCTGTTTTTTTCCTCGTAATGACCACATATTTTCTGCCTCTGTCACTCTCCTGCACGAGCCGCCGCCTTTCGCCACTCAGGTTTCAGCGCTGAGTGCGATTGGCTGGTTTCACATTCAGACATAAATACAAGGCAACTCTCAGGCCGGGTGGTGTGTGTGTGTGTGTGTGGGTCGGGTGATGGGGGGGGGGGGGGTAACGTGAAAACAGCCCCACCGTCCATCGGGTGTGTAAAACTGTCAGGGGAAACCAAGTGACCCTGGACTCAACCCAAACAGAGTCCAGTGTGGACACACACACACCTCGGGGTCCCTCACTACTTTGCTTCTGTACTTAAGTATTTTTTCAGGTATCCGCACTTTACTTGAGAATTTCTTAAATGTTCTTTTCTTTTACTACCTTCATTTGTACACAAATATCTCAACTATCTCAACTCTACTTCATACACTGAAACGTTTTACTTTTGTGTTCACAAGATACAAATTCTATTCAAAGTAACTCACTTTCTATTGGCTGTCATTCAGTTGAGCCAGTCAGTTCAGTGCATGTTATTCTGTCACGTTTTCATTTTTGCATTGTATTGTTTCATTCATGGCAAAAAACAGAACATCTTTACTTTTTTGCTCAAGTACATTTACTTCAGTAAAGGATTTGAATCAGTACTTTTACTTTCACCAGAGTATTCTTTTTTTTTTTACACAAGTACACATACTTATACTTAATGGAATGGAATGGGAATACTTTCACCACCTCCGTGTACAGAGCATACAGTGTGAGCTAGACGTAGCAATTAGCTCGTTTAGCTTTGCCAGGGTGCAAACAGATGAAAATTTATCACCACTTTATTGCAAAGTGTCACCGTTTGAGTGACTCCTTTTGTGAAGACGAGGCTTCTCGGCCGACACCAAATGACACAACATGTTGTTGCTTTTTCTTTTTTTTTTTGTCTGTGTGGATGTAACAAGTGAGCAGGTCCAGGTTTTCACCCAGTAGCCGCCGCCATCCCTCATGGGTGCTGTAGCCGGGATTACCATGGTGATAACCCTCGGGTCAAGGGAAGTGTGCCGGAGGTGGGACCTCCCACTACGCCTGCAGCCCCTCCAGGGGCCAGGCTGCTGCTCTCAGGGGACCACTGTTTACCTCCCCAACAGTTTTAGGGGTGGCCAAATGGACGAGGCGGAGCACATAGCTGGACAAGCTGGTGATGTAACGACTTTGCCTGGAACTGTTGAACAAAACACACAATGGAGGAATTACTTACATCATGACACACTTGTTTAACAGATTCTGTTCAGAGTGAAGATGACATGTTCACTAGTAATGGAAAACCTCTGTGTTTCTGATTCTGATTACCAGATCTCTAACACTGTGCGAGCTTGTTTGAATATTTATTGATCTTCAGTTTGCAATTGTAATTAACGTTGCAATATTTTTAAAACCTCAGACTGACTTACAGTCTGCAGATGTTTGGCTTCTGCACTGTTTAACCAGTGAGACCCAATGGGCGGCAAAAAACGGTAAGCTCCACCTCCGACTGTTATTAAGGCAGGATTGGTCAATCAACTTGATTTACAGAGCCACTCCAACAGCCTGTTTCATATCTACACCCTTTACCTCTCATTCATGGCCATGCTGGTTGGAGGAGGCGGTTCCAGCCAACTGAATACCATAAGAATATTAGCTAACTACCAAGTTAGCAAGTTTCCAAGCTAAGAAATGTCACTGTAAAAAATGTTGATGCCACTTTCATAGTGTGGAATCAGAACTTACTGAGAAAAGGACTAGTGCTTGACTGACCAATACATTCCTGGTCTGCAAGAATAATAAAGTCTTGTTTTTGCAGCATGCCCATACTGCTTCCACTGATGTCAGGAAAAAATTACAGGGTGTTTTTTACTTTTTTTTTTTTTTTTTTGGTTGTAGAGAAAGTACAGAGAGTGTACGTCTCTCCAGCTTGTGAGAAAAAGCGAGCAAGTCCACATCAGCGGGCCTCATCACACGGTCAGGTAAACACGCAGACCAGTAGGGGGAAAGGTTTCCATTAGATCACATTGAATTCACTGGAGTGCCAACAGCGCCAAGCAACACAGAACTCCACCAGAGGAGTGAGTTGGGGTGTAGCCTTCAAGCTCCGCTGGGAAAGAATGCTGCGTGTCATCTCGGGCCTCTTCTCTCCTCTATATTTGAACATGAGAATGTGCTCTGTGGTAAACCAGATGCCGCTATCCCAGTTCGGACCGGGAGGTTTTTCTTGGTGTGGCTGGGTGATTAAACACTGGCTGAGCAGCTGAGCAGCCCGGAATCCCTGGGAGCCACAAGCCGGGACGCCCCCCCACTGAAAGCGCTCTGTGATCACGGCACCGCAGAGGCTGTTATCAATACGGGGCCTTTGGATGCAAAACTGTTATTTTGACATGACACGTTGCCTTTGTTTGGCCGTGATAATGACACGTGAGGACAACGTTTCATTGTCCCTGATTGGCCACAGGAGTGGGGAATACTTCCTCCTTTAGCATCGAGATAAGGAGGAAAATGCGCACGTGCGGGATCGAAACAGCAACGCAAAACGTAAGCAAAACATTTTTAGCAAAAGTGTTTCGAAGCGAAGGCTCGGTACCTGCTCCGAGTTCTGTTTACACAGCGCTTAATCTCAAATCCACATCTTGTTATTACACGTATCTTGTCAGGGCTCGTCGTCCCTGTGCTAACCTGCTAGCGCAGTGATTTTGTGGTCCCCCACCCGGCTGCATTCAAGAGCTTTTCACACCTTGGTGCCAGTGGAGGGGCAGCTGCTGCACCACCAAGCGCTGCACTCTCAACAGCGTTAATGGAGTGTTAGCTCACGCTGATCGGCTCGGTGCACACAGGGACTCAACGGCTCTGACGCCATCGCCTATCATGGAATATAGATGCTAACAGAAATGATTAATGACATTTGGAAAACAGGTTTTTATTGCTGTCATACAAATAGATGAAAAATAACTGTTTTGCAGCTATGGTGCTTCAAAAAGTGTAGATTAAACTTTAACTTTAACCTAACTACATAATTAGCTTGATTTTTATCCTCAGGTTGGTCTATTCAAGTGAACTTGTGATTGTGACGCAGCAGGAAAAAAAGCTAAGCTCATTTTAAAGGTCATTTGTAATATCTTGCTGTTCTGTTATTTTACATACTAAAATACTTGTCAACTGGTTCCAGCCCCAAGAAAAAAATGTATGTCTTATTAGCAACAATGAGGTATATTTTGGTTTTGTTTGATAATAGTGTGTATATATGTTTAGGTTTTCGACTAGATTCTCTCTAAGATATCAGCCAAATGCAAAGACATAGCAAATCAAACCTCTACATACTGTAAATAACAGTTTCTTTGTTTTATTTGTTTATTTGTTTGTTATTTTTTTCCCTCTTGGTGATTTAACCAGTGATGAACACATTTCAAAATGGCAAAAACAGGACTGGAAGTCTGTTTCTATCTCCTTTTGTACTTTGCAGTCTGGTGCCAATTATGCTGATTGGCCAGGCTCTGCTGTATGCGGGTGATTACATCCCGCCACTGAAGCCACTCGGCATCAGGTGTGGGACCACATGAAAACCCTGAAATAAGAGAAGGCTGGTAAGAGTCGGATGCTGGTGCGGTGCAGCTGTGATTCACTCAGCAAAATTAGAGTGCGCTGTTCCCCGCTGCCAGGCTAATTGGAATCTGATTCCTTAACAGAGCAGCGTGCTCGTCCCACTTTCAAAAGTGGTCAAGGGCCGTAATCTTATTTCCCCAAGCCGTGCACGGCGATGATGTGCACAACACAGAAATACGCTGTAGGAGCAGCCCATTCATCTAGAAGGAGCCGTGTTGGATGAGCAGGGCGTTGACGTGGGACCCGATTTAATTTTGTCCAAGTGCAATATTACCAGTATTTGCACAGGCTGCACAGTTTGTAGTCTTTCCAAAGAGGGAACATTTCAGGGACAGGGACACATGTCCAGCAGCAGCTGCACACTAAAGTAAGTTCTCATCACATTAAGACGAGGTATCAGGTTCCACACTGCCGGGGACCCGTATCCAGGTACACTTGGTCATGAATGCCCTGATAAGGCCCAGCTGTCACTAAGGTCCAAATATGGTGTCGCGCACATAAAGTTAAACCTCCACCTTTTCACATCCGCCTCGCTTTGGCTGTTGTTTGGACAGGCTGTCGTAAACATCTGCCCTTGAGGGAGGACTCGCAGAAATGGACAAGGCGGTGTAAAAAGTGCAGTTTTTCAACGCCTCCTCTCCTTATATAGACCTGGAAGTACCAGCACGAAGAGCTGCTGGAGCTGCAGCAGCAGCAGCAGCAGCAGCAGCATTTCCTTCAGAGCAGCAGCGCTTGGCGAACCCCTGCAGGGGGTGGAGGGGCTCGAGCTCAGGGTCTGAGAGGTCAGTGGCTGCAGGCTGTGGCCTCCAGCTCCATTGTCCCGACCAAGGGCCCCGTCGTTCTGGAGCTCCTGGTGCTGCCACACGTTCAGCTAATTGTCTTCAAAAGGATGTGTTGTAAAAAAAAAAAAACCCACCACAACAACTGAGAAGCAGTCTGTCGCAGCCCAGATTATTGATCTTCAGCCAGTGAGACATCTGCTCTGCATCTTGGCTCTTCTTTTAGTGGCTTCATGTTTGTTGTTTAAGAAAACACAAGAGGCAAAGTTTTTCCCTCATATGGAGAAAATATATGGTTCATAAGGTTCATTCATAAGGTATAATGTAAATGTGTTTCAGTGAATCTTCTAATTGGAATGGTCTTGATGAACCTCGCTGGGCTAGCTCTGCACAAATCACATCTTCCCAGTGATACTTATGTAACACTTCATCTTTTTGGTTTGTTTTGAATCAGAAATCCAGTTGGGATTTTTTTTTTTGCAGCAATCACCTTCGCACTGATGGCCACAGTCACACACATAATCTACATGTGACAGATTGTACATGCACGTGGCACGGACGTCTGATCTGCGAGCAGTGGGGGGAGGAGTGAAGGGCAGGCATGGCCTCGGGGGTTCAGGGGTCAAGAGGAGCCACACTTCCTGTCGACTGCGTGCTGAACCCCTGCTGGCTGCTTCACTGGTGCTCTCATTGTTCAGATTTATCATCCCTGCCACCGAGGCCATTAAAGACCAAAGAGCATCACCCTAAACCAGATGTTTCACCTGACAAGTCCTCGCTGCAGTCTGGCCCTGAAATATTCAAAGTGAATGAAAGAGTGATGAGCCAGTGGGTCACGTTCAGGAGGTCCGGACCGACATCAAGCAGCGGAGATGACGGGGCGTGTCAGCGTGCAGGACGTTCCGAGTGTGGTTCCAATTTGGGCACGTCGAAGAATACTGTATGTTATGAACTCGCTGATTGATTGATTGACTCTTGTATGAGTTGTTGCCGTTCACCATCTTCAACCTGAGCCATCACTTGAGCAGATGCTACAGATTGGCTGCAATGATGTGTGTTGTTTTATCACATGCATGTCAAAATCAAGGCTAAAGCTGCAGAACTGAATAGAGTTCAGTTGCTGAAGGCAAAACTTTAAGATGCTGTCATTTGCAAAAGAAAGAAATTGAAGATTCCTCCAAATGTTTTTCAGATGTTACATTTTCAGAGGATGTATTTGGAATGGCTTTGCAAATGTCAGGAGAAATGAGTATGTGCATTCCAAGTTTAAAAAATTATTTCATCAGGGTGGAGACTTTAGAAAGCAAAGCACATTTGTTCAAGCTTTTTTTCACAGTTGAATTCCGCATCTCTATGGCTGATTGCATACGTTTTTGCATTGAACCGACTTCAGTCCCCATGGCTTTATTTTTTACTTATTTATTAATTATTTCCAATCAGCTTTCTGTACTTTCTAGTGCTGTTTAAAGGCAGAGGTAGGAATCCTTATCAAAGGAAGATAAAGTGTGAGATTTTGTTTTCTCCACAGCTCCTAAAGCCATATGTGTGTGTACATATACATATATATATATATATATATATATATATATATATATATGCAAAATATTTCAAATGCCTGAGAAGAGCCAAATGTCTCCATCACTGACAGCATGAAGACATGGTGCTGCCGCAGTTCACCCATAATTTTGTTGTCAGGCCAGAAGTACACACATCTCATTTTCAGGTTATTTCGGTGGTGTGGTGACCTTCTGCAGAGCGCCTCGTCATTGTTGCGGTGAAGACTCTTCGTCCTTCTGAGGTCAAAAGACAAAAAAGAACGAGGCAAAGAAAAACACAAGTTCGAGACCGAAGGAGCGATGCGCGGCGAGTGGGTGGCAGGGCGTGGTCTGATGATGTGACAAGGGAGTGCTCTGTCAGGACCGGAACAGCGCTGCGGAGTCCTGGGAGGGTAACGGGGTCACATGTAATCACATCGAGCCTGTTAGGGGGAGCGACTGTGGGGGGACGGCAGCTGCACACAAAGGAAGGCAGTATTCAAAGATTTCCTCCACACGCTGCGTTAGCGTTGATGACGTTAGCGTCTAGTCAAAGAGCACGAGTGGCCGCCGCTCGTCCAGATTAGCAGCGTGACAGCGGGGAGGTTTCACAGTTAGAGGACTCCGGACAAGCAGCATCTCGTCTACTTTCAGTCCCTGGCCGGAAGTTAGGTTTTAGTAATGTTGTAGACGTCAATTCTCAAGTTGGTGCTGTGAACACACAGAACCCAATCAACACCTTTTGTCTTTCCAGCTGTGGTGCGACTGGCTTAGCGTGTAGACACCAAACAACATCAGTTATTCAAGTTTTAGAGTGACTTGGTTGTGCCAGTTTCAGCAGACTTCTTTAGATTAATTGTTAATAGAGTGAATTTTTTTAGTTTTCTTAAGAAAATCAGCAAACTTCAAAACTTAAACGTGAACTTCGGTCGTTGTTTGCCTTTGGTTGTTTGTTGTAGATTGAATGTACTATTTTTCTTTTTAGTGGTGGAACAGTATAGTTTCCCAATTTGGAATCAACAAAGTACATCTATCTATCTATCTATCTATCTATCTATCTATCTATCTATCTACCTATCTATCTATCTATCTATCTATCTATCTATCTATCTACCTATCTATCTATCTATCTATCTATCTATCTATCTATCTACCTACCTACCTATCTATCTATCTATCTATCTATCTATCTATCTACCTATCTATCTATCTATCTATCTATCTATCTATCTACCTATCTATCTATCTATCTATCTATCTATCTATCTATCTACATGTATGTGACCATTTGCTGCACCGTTACCCACTGATGAGCCTCCTGAACTTTCATGAACGTTTCCAAGGTATAGCCTTGTGTTGGCAGCAGGGGTTGTTGAAAGTGTAGATTAGGAAAGGCAAAAGGCTTAAAACCTTAAGCTTAGTAGCAGTGTGTGTTCACTACTTATCACACTGGTGTGGAGAGTGGCACACTCCAGCGTGGCTTCGATGACTAGATCAGTCACAGCAGGACCAGATGAAGAGGTTTCTAACAGAGCCAGAGAGGAGGAGAGCAGCCGTTGTCATGCAGAACAAAAACTAATGGACATGAACGCAGCGTGAGAGAGGTCATGAGGATTAATGGGACGTCCTGTGACATTTTCAGGAGTGAGATGAGGTGACTATTCAGCAGAGTGGCCTGCAACCAGCAGGATACCCTGGAATATGTGGGATAAAATATATCTTTGCTTGTTTTGTCAACTAAATCCACAAGAAAAATTCCTGACAGTCTCTCACAGTCTTTGTTTTTTGTTTTTTTTGTTTTGTTTTGTTTTACAGAAAAGCTTCATGACATCTATGATAATCTCACAAATGTCACAAAGTTGTTCCCATCATTCCATTAACAGCAGCAGACAGCCGCAATGTGCCAGGGCCCCTTCAGGTAACCATTTCATTTTTTTCAGCATCACTTCTCTTGAAAATGTGGACTTGTTTGAGAGGAAGTGGCCACTTGTTGGGTCTTGAAAACAATGTGGGTTAAACATTCAGAGCTCTGTATGCTAATAGTGGTAGCTTTCAGACTGTGTTTCTATAATTTGTCACATAACAATATGAGATTGGAGGCGGGGTTATTGTTGATGTTATTTATCAACAAAAAGACTTTTAATTCGAAGTACCTTTAAAAACACTGACGTTTGCTTAACAACAGCAGAGTTCTTTTTCTTTTGTTACAAAAGAAAACAACATAAGAGAGATGAGAGAGTCAGTGAGTGAGGTGGGGTAGGGCAGTGTGAACAGGCGAGTTCTGACTTTTGATTTAAGAGGCTCAATATTTCTGATCATTTCTTTGTACTAATTTCCTTCTCCTCAGTTTAATTTAAAGTAGACTTTCTTGGGCTCATCTCATCCTTTCATGAATTTCCTCCATGTCGCAGGTTCACAATTTACATTTATTTCAAAGTCAACTTTTATAAATATCTGTCAGTCTTAATAATTGTAAGCTGATTTTGTCAGGGGGTTTGCTATCAACTGATTTAAAAAAAAAATAATAATTACACTTCACACTTTTTCATTTGTCCTCGAGCTTTACTGTCAAACTGTGCTTGCAGCTTTCTCAACACAGATCTCGTTGCCAGTTGATCCAGCGGCTCCACCCACCTTTCAAAAACAAACCACTGGGCGACTGAAGAAGCAAAGCCGTCTGCGGCCCTGATTCAGCGGAACTTCAGCGGGGGAAACACCAGCAACGCAGCGCGCTTGTGGTTTTACCTCTCGGCAGGAATGCAAATGCTAATTGCAGCCTGAGCCGTCGCTTTGTGCTACCGCAGTTCTCGGCCGATGGCGGCTAATGAGCCGAGAGCGGACGGCCGGAGTTCGCTGTGTAAACAGCGGATAATCCCTGGTTTATTTGCTCTGGTTTTGCGCGCGCTGGTATTTTCAAATGCAGGCGGGAAAAAAGGCAGCGACGCATTGAACAGGAATCGAGTTGTGATTAATTAAAGGCTGTTGATGGCTGTTGTTGTGATTAATGGAACAGAATGCCTTTATTTACCCCACATTGGGGAAATTAGCATATTTACAGCAGATTACAGTGAAAAGTGATGAAAAGAATTCTATGAATTAAAAAGAAATAAAGACATAAAATGAAACAAAATATCCATAGAGTAAAAAAGGAAGCTGATAATAACGCTGATAGGCAGCACAGAGGTGAACGCGGTCGGTAGTTGGAGCTGATAGGAGCCAGACGAGGGCCATGTGCCCAGCGTTTTCTCCTGCAATGTGATGAAAATACTTCGTTTTCCGGCATATTTCATTTATCATGCATGCCTCGGCTCTGAGTCAGGCTGCCGGCTCTCCTGTCGGGGTGAGGGGCTTTCACTTTTGTCCTCTCTCTCTTTGGAGAGGGGGTGGGGGGGCGGGGGGGGTTGGTTGGGTAGTGACAAGTCACCAGGGGCCACGGAGGTGACAGAGGAGAACAGTGGAGTCATTAGCCAAACAGTGGTCAGCCTGTTGTCAGACGTGAAGCCCCAACCCACCCTCCCACCACCCTGACCCCCACAGCTACACAGACCATCGACACGCTACGCCCACCACTGCTAATGATGCGTGAGCGGCGTTTCCCTGCAACATGTGATCATCATCGCAACTGATTGAGAATTTAAACTGGAATCCACAAAAGCCTAAGTGACAAACAAACCCACAACCTTCTTACCGCGAAGTCACACTGACTCAACGCAGCTCAGCCACTCTGGAACCTAAAGGTCTTCCTACAGGGAGTGTTCACCGGGCCACACCCCTCTGCAACGAAAGTCTTGGAACGTGCTCTGTATTTTTTTTTTTTTTTTAAATGATCCCCCAACCAGACCAACAGAATCCAAACCCAACCTTGCTGAACATTTCAGAATGACAGATTTGCTTTGTCACCTGCTCAGCAGGATTTTCAGCATCCAAAAGATCCATTTGTATTCTTGGTCAGTTACTATTATGCTTTTTTAATGACCGTTAAACTGTGATCTAAGTTGAACATACCAGTTGGATTTTATTTTCCCTCGTTTCATCCTGCTTGTTGTTCCCTCTTACCACTGGACTGGTTGAGCCGGTCCATGGTGTGATTGGAGTTCCCACACTGTGGCGCCGTGGGTGAAACACTGATCTTTCCCGTTTCCTGACTCAGTCGCGTGTTCGTTAAGGGACAGAGGGAGTGGTGGCAGCTCCAGGAGGGACGGCTACTTATTTCTGGGCTGGACAACAGTGGCAGAGCTGCCCTGAATACAATTAAATACTTTAACAAATGCACAGTGCAACAAAACAATTAATCTAGAGCTGTCACAAAAAAAAAAGAAAAATGAAAGTCTGGGTTCAGTTTGATGATCTATTATGACGCATAATGACTAATATGAGTGACTGTTGGATGTCACACAACCAGTCCTGTGTCCTGTGTTTACCATTAACTTGGCAACTGCTCATTTCTTTCAAACAGCACCTTAGAAATATTCAAATAATCGGAATTAAACGGAAAATACCATTAAAATTATTTGAATTTAGTCTCTAATCTCCATTTGATACGAGAAGTGTTGGCGAGTAATCTATTACTAAGTAATCAACTACTGTAATTAAAATACTTTTAAGTAATGGAGAAATGTAATGTGATTACTGTGGTAAAACTGGTAATTATATCATGATTACTTTATTTAGTAACGATTCCATTACTTTTCCAAAAATACATTGCAAGCTAAAAATGTCTTATTATCCACAAAATGTCTGAAATTTTGAAAAACAGCCAAAAACAACGATGTCGCAGATTGATGATGCAGCCTGCATGCAACGTCATTGATACGCGACGACGCACCAAAACAAGCATGGCGGCAGCAAAAGAAAAAAGCAGCGATTGCCTTTGACAGCTGGAAATACAAACATTATTTTGAGTTCATCTCGTCTCAATGAAAGAATATTGTGGTTCGTCGTACGTTATGTGCAGGAGACAAGACATTTTCAACTGTTACTTTATCTTTTTTTTTAACTAAAGCAATTAGTAATCAGTAATTCATTACTTATGAAACAGAGTAGTAAAATAAGTAATTAGATTACTTTTTAAAGACGTAATCAGTAGTTGGATTACTTTTATGGAGTAATCCCAAAAAAACCTAGATACAAATCAAGCAAATCAAATTTGCATTCATTAACTGGCATTGGCGTTATTTTCATTGGCAGATTTTCACTGCATTTCACAATTTTTATAATCATAAAATACAGTGAACCTTTAGATGCTATAATAGGTCAATGCATGCAGTATGTATGGTATTTGCGTGTAAATGCGTCAGAAGGAGGAAGGCAATCAGTGGACTGACATGATGAAAAAGAGAAAAGTCTCAGTTATGTATTTGATCACACGGGAAGAGTGAGGTGTTCACTCAGTCGGGGCGACTCTGCATTGAAAGTGAAAGATCAGCTCAGTAACAGTCCAGGTGGAGCACAGACGCAACCGTCTGGTGCCGCCACTGGAGCCCTATGTTGACACGGAAGCCACCGAGAGCATTCATTTCTGGTGCACCCAAAGGTGCACACAGATGTTTGTGCATGTAAAAAGGCACGTGCAGAGTCTACATAGAGATAATGAGGTACCGAAACGTGCCTGATGATGGGTTTTGTTGTTTCTATCCAAGTGGATCCATTGGAGAATTAATCCTGCAAATATTTGCCTATTTGAATCAAGGGAGAGGAGACGACGCCGCGGGCAACGGCCAGCCGTACAACTATTTGTGGTCTATTTGCTGCACCAAATGTCACATCTGTTTTCACTGTGTCCATGCAAATGCAATTTGCAGTTGTTTTATTTACGTCTTTGCATTGATTCGGTGATGTGATCTGCTTTTGGTTTGAACTCGTGGCGTCGCCGAGCAAGGGGGCGAACAAGCAGCGAAAACATTCCGAAGCGAAGCTCAAATCCTGCTGGAACATTCAATGTGTCATTTGTACAAAGCGGAAGCTGATGCAATAGGAAATAGACAGTTTGCTCACTTATCGTAGTTGTGGACGGAGCCTCCGAGTCTCAGTCTTATGACTTCACCCCCTGACTTTATGTTGATAAGCAGCTCCAATTTTTTTTATATATATATATATATATCTGTTTCAGATGAGATCATAGAATGGAAGCCCTTATTACTGAGTTAGTGTTAATATCTGGAGACACACAGCAGTCTCCCTTGGCTGCAGCGTGTGAGGAATAAATCTCCGGAGATGTAAACAAACAAGCCCCGGGGCATCATTGTGATTATAATTTGTGTGTGACTGCATGGACCTCCAAGGACATTTTCTCTCAATTATCCTCAACTTATCTATTTACACACAGTCTGCTCTGGCATACATCAGGACAAGAGGTCACCAAACAAGTTCAGCCTTCATAACAAATTATCCATAGCCAGACGCCAGGCAGCCTGAAAGCCAGTCAGCCCGGTCCGATGGCTTCCCAAGTCAAGGAGCAAAGCAAACTCTGGGCACACAAGGCGCACGTCTTTGCTTTTTTTTTTTAAAAAAAAAAGAAAAAAACATCTCCGGGGGTCTGATCTGGTGGGAAAAGTCAAAATGGTCCTTGTTATTTTATTGCAGCGTTTTGAAGGGACGTCACGCCATAGAGAAGATAGGATGGGGGGTGTCAGCAGGATGTGAGAATGTCAGAGAAGAAAAAGGAGTCGGAGGAAGTGGGACAACTGGGAGATCTTTGAGGCCACACAATGTCTGCTTTCTGTCCATCTCATCAGCATCGTCCATGTGAGGCTGCAGAAGGACTCTATTGTGCTGATATCCAGAGAGGGTCTTCTGTGTGTGTGTGGTGGGGGAGGAAGGGGGTACAGTTTAGTGGCACGACCCACGCTGTGGAGCATCGCAGGAAGTCAACCTATCAATGTCAGGCCACACTGACCTCGGCTTCCTGTGCAGCGTAGCGGCTCGCAAAGCTACACGCTTGAATTTCACGTCTTCCCACGCGGCCGCACGACCTCGATTCCCATCCTCTCCCGGTGGCTGTGACGCATCTCCATGGAATCAGGAATCAAGTTAAAGTGAATTTCTTTTGACAAGTGAATTTCAAAGTGCTACATGTGCTTCAGCTGAGCAGTCTACCGCTAATAAACAAGGGCTAAATGACACATAATTAGGGAAGACACCAGCATATATATATATATATACATATATATACACATATATGTATCATACTATAATTGAAACAGAAGGGTCCAATTTACATCTTCTTTTTGGCCAAACAATAATTTATCCAACACGTTATTCATGTTGTATACAACAATGTTATTACTTGTTATTACTGTATATTTCAATTCATAGACCATGTCACTTTCTTGAGAGCAGTAAGCTACGACAACACAGATGGGTGAGCGATCCAGTGAACATGAGCTACACACTCACTGTTTGTTCCCATCAGCTGAGACTCGCATGAGCTGTCCATCGCATTGAGCGGAAACACTTCACTCTGATGCATAATGGGGCAGTTTATGCAAAATCTTACCATTTCTAGTGTGTGAGTCTTGTGAGTGAGTCTTCCCAGTGCAAAAAAAAAGAAGAAGAAAAAAGAAGAAGAAAACTGTTAAGGAAACACGCTTCATGTTCATTTCACTGGAATGGAGCCCCGCAGATATTTGCTCTCGTATTTAATTTCCCTGTGCTCTTTTTCCGTCCCTCCTTATAATGCAGGATTTATGTGTCTCCTCTTTTTACCTCTTCTTATCTCCCCACACCTTGACTTCATCCACCCTCCTACGCAGCTCAAGTCTGCTTTGATTCCTCAGTCTGAGACATTTGGACCCGAGTCGGCGGCTCCGTTACTTCCCCTTGGCCCAGCCTCAGTCACATGGGATACTTCCTGACCAACATAATACACCTAAGACTGAAGTAAAATTGGGAATTTCTCCTGTTATTTCTCTCTCCTCCTTCCCTTACGGCACAGCGGCTGGTTTTGAGATCACAGGCCTGCCGGGTATAAAGGTCCCTTTATGCTTTTAAAACCAGAACATGTTTGGAGTGCGTGAGTGATCTGGTTTTGACTCTGTCGTCGTCGTCCCCTCGAGCGAGTTCTCCAGAGGAGGTTTATTGACTGTAACACTCTCTGTCTATTGAATCATGGTAAACGATGTGACGGTGTTTGTGTGTATGAGAGTGTGAATATTTGTGTTTGGCAGTGAAAATGTGTGTGTTTGAGTGAACTGGACTGGGAGTGTGTAAACACACACAGTGAATAGACTGAATGGGCCGCAGAGACAGCCAACAATACTGCCCTCCCAACTGCAAAGACTCCAAAGTTATGTACAGAATTTTTCACCATATGTGGCTTTGGCATCCCCTCAACAAAAAGAAGAGTTTGTTTGGAAAGAGCTTGTGGTATTTGTTGTAACCATTTCGACTTGGGAGCCGCCTGAGGATAAAGTCAACTCACAACTTTTTTTTAAAGGTCAATCTTCACTCATCTAAAATAATCAACTTCTCAAAGATAAACCACTTGAAGAGAATGTTTAAAGATGCAAGAAATAGAAAACCCACTGACCAACCCTAACCTCTCTCTCTCCCTGTCCCTCCCTCCCTCCCTCCCTCTCCCGCTCTCTCTCTTTGCCAAATGTCGGTGAACCGGGACATTGCACAGTGCAGGCTGAGGCAGGCCTGGACTCACGTGCGGGTACAGTGGATTTATAATAATAGATGACAGTGAATGGCAGTGCATTCCAGAGGTGTTGGCTGATTTTTCTGCCTCAAAGAGAGAAGAAAGAACAAACTGACTCTGTTCTAATATTGCAGGAACAGCAGAAACAAAAAAAAACCTTTCGCTTCCAAGTAAAGGTCATCGGTGACATGGGTGTTATAATCATGAAAGGAACTCTTGAAGTGTGCACCAAGACAGAACAATGTATGTAAGGCAGATGGGACATCTCCTGAAACCTTTTTATTTGTCTAACATAATAAAATGCTATAAAAAAAAGGCCATTGATGTTTTTGGAAAAAGTGATTAGTCAAGACAAATAAACAAGACTGAGTGGTGACCGACTGGTCAGACCTCCTGCCTATCTCACTCAAGTCAGACCAGTCAGAGTTTCTGCTGCTAGTTAAGCTGGATAACAACAACTGCAGGCTTCCTACTGGTTTGAGGCCCAACATGAAAAACATTCCCATCATGCATCACAGTGTTTAAACAAACTTTTCACTTCCCATTAAGAAAGAAATTCCATCCTAAAAAAAAAACCGTTAAATTCTCTTCCTTGATTTTCTTTTAATTTGAAAAATGCCATGGACTCCAGTGAAAACTGTCTCCCCTGCAGCATCAACACTGGTCTGTAAACACAGCCACTTCCTGTTCCACTTCTTTGTTTTGTTCTCTGTCTTTTTAGTGGCAGCAGTTGCCTCCTTTGTCGCCATTCAAGGCTACTTTAGGTCACCACTATCTGTTATTGGATTTACATTGTGTTACCCTGTTATGGAGTTGCACGTACTAGCAATAATCACAGTAAGACCTTCATATTAGGATTCCCTGATTACCAAACTCCCCCCCGCCCCCAGAGCAGGACACATGCTGGCATGATTCTCAGTTTGAAAGTTATTAAAGAAAACAATGTTCCCATCACAATGGTTTTCTTTGGATTTGGCTCCGTAACTTTTGAAAATACATCTAATCTAATAGGAGTTTAGAGATTCAGCAGAGCCCAGGCAACAATCTGATATTAGCTGTGAGTGGTGCTTGTCTTCTTTTTTTTTTCTCGCATGCTGAGAAAAATCAACTTCCTGGGTGATTGGATCCAGAATGGTTATGTTGGCTCTGAGCAAACTGGAACATCTTCTGGATCTTAAGGAGACGTTTTTAGTCGTGTCCACATGTTTGGCATCTTCTTTACATGCCGATGGAATGCGGAGGATTGTTCACCCTTTCAAAAAGAACCCACATCTATTGGTGTCATTATGTCTTGTGCGTTTCTTTCATAAAGAACAGGCTTGGAGCCATCAAACAGACTGAAAAGAGAGCAGTTGACGCTATTCTGCTCTTCCTCAGCCGCTCGTGTAAACTCCTGTGACGGACGTCAGTGCTGGCTGTCATCCACGTCTCTTGCAGGAGTTTTATTTAGGCTGAGAGATCGTGGGTTTGTTTGTAAAGCCTCGCGCTGCATGGCACAGCGGAAGCGAGGCCTGACCTGAGGGGTCCATCTTGACCATGAGAACCAAAGCAAAGGCCTCTGGGATGTTTCGCCCGTGTCATCCCGCCTTGTTATTTTTCCCATGAACCTCCATGGTGAGCAGATGAAGAGGGCAGCTGCGGGACTTCTAAATAAAGCCCGCGTGATGACTTCCTGACTTCCGCCCGCCTCCAACCTTAGCCTGCCCCAATGCTTCGGATGTTTTAATTGTTTTTGGACTGATCATTATCAGCAAGAATAACTTCATCACCATTTGACTCCCACGGCTCAATGAACAACAGTCTTTTTCCGTCAATCTGTGTTGCAACCAGAGCAGAGCGGCTGAGAATCGATCACTGCGGGAATTGTTTTTTCAGATTCCTTTGACAGGGGAGTTTGTGTCCTTCAATTTTATGGCCTGAGAAGGATTTTTATTTGACTTTTGCCTCCCCCCCCCCGCCCCCCCAACATCAGTTCCTGAGTGTTGCGTGCGTCTTGCCGAAGTGCACAGCTGGGATTCATACACACCATGTTGATTCCATCATTTGAGCCTTTTTGATGCGCTGTAACTTTTTGAGTTATTTTCATTTTCTCCATCCAAGACTTTCTCTTGGATGGAAACCTTCTCTATGGGGCCTCTTGTTGCTTCTCGTCCCATGATGTCATTCCCGTCCGAGGGCCCAGTCGCAAATCCACACACGTCTGCAAGTTAGAGGATGGATGCTACGATCAAGTGAAAAGAGGCTGACATCATCTGAAGAAATAAGAAAAACACGTCGCTTTCGCCACTTTGCCCGTGAACGTTCGCGAGTTTGGCGAGAAGCAACATCTGTATAGACTGTACATCCTTCAAATGAAGACAAGAAACAGCATTTCAACAAATCTGCTGCTCTGCTCCGACAATCTGATCGAATCGGTGTTGCGCAACGTTTTCTCCCTCTTTGTTATTGCTGCGCTCACCCTGCTGAGCGAGCGTAAGCCTTCAAATTACACAGTGGGCCAGAGATCCAATCCTGAAGATGGCTCTAATTAGAGCGTGTTGCCATCGACACGCTGGAATCACCGAGGTGAGGAGTCAGAAGAGAAACACGCCGGCCGTCCCCGCGCTGTTGTGATGGCTGAATCATTAACGGGAGGTTTTGTTGTGTGTGTGGACCCAGTCGGGCCTGGCCACCCTGGAAGCGTCAGCAGATCTGCTCAGGATCATCTCATGAGCCAAAGTCGTGGAGACGCTCCTGGCAGCTGGTGCTTAGAGAGTCTCACGTGCTGTAAGCAGACTGTGGGTGGCAGCCATCGTTTATCCCACGCAGTTTGACAGCTCGGTCGTCCTGGTGGAGACGAGACCCGTGCTACAGGACTGGTATTAGTATTACAGGACCAACCATCGCCAAGCATCAGGTGACTCAAACATGAACCGAAGAGTCGATAGCAGGGGGGGTGAAGCCATCCAATCAGACGACTGACACTGTGTTGAACTCGGACTTGGATATGTGTTAATCTCATTTATTCATCTTTATTAATCTGACAAATACGTATAGTTCATGAAGATACTTTGATGGTGCCATAGTTTCAGATCAAAGGTGCTGGTTGACCGCAAGCAAACTTCAAACAAACACCCGCACAGAAATGGGCATGTTTGTTGTTGACACTTTGTTTTTCTGTGGCTTCGATATAAAGCTGAAGAGATACATAAGAACTCAGTCATAAATGAATGTAGCGGAAGCAGTCGACTTTATGTTTAAAGTGCAGGTTCACTCATGAGGAGGTGGCCGGCCCAAAACACGTCGAAGCTGAGTGGCGTTTTGTGATTTTACATCGCAGCTGGTGCACGAGACGAGAGGAGACGCGAGTCCACAAAGACAGGATTGACGTGAACACTGTTTACACTCTGCGTTCTTGCCATTAGAGGAGACTAAATCTCAACCACTGAGCCTATAAGCGTTGACATCTGCACCAGAAGGTTGCCAGAAGGATGTACGCCTTAGTTATTTTTAAGCCATATATTTGCACCAACAAATGCATGATTCAGTCCATGATAATGTTTTTTTTTTTTTTTAACAAAAACAGTCATTATTATTATCCTAATATCAACCAAAAACTAAGATTAAGAGCTTCCAACAGAAGACTACATAATACACTTCCAACTGACCACATAGAAACCAATTCCTGTAAGTCAGAAACCAATTTGTCATATAAACTGAGAAGAGAAGAGAAGAGAAGAGAAGAGAAGAGAAGAGAAGAGAAGAGACCAACTGCAGCAGCAAAATGACCTTAACATGTCTGAACGCTTTCTCTTGGAAGAGTTGTCTCCGGTCGGCTGACTGTTCTAACCAATGGTGCACGCTCAACTTGCAGGCCAACAACATCCTGAGCAGTGTGTGCTGTTTGAGGAGAGTTTGATTCATGAGACGGAGCCTCCGCTTCCTCCTCTCGCCCCCTGATTCTCCGAAAAAGCCTGCGTGATGTATCGTGGCTCCAGCTGCAAACCTCTGGGAAGCAACGTGAACTCAAACGGGAAAATCTGCCGTCGCAAACCGCAGATAACACAAATCAATGATTTATTTATTTTTTTTGGATCACTTAGAAAACAATCTTTTGCAAGGATTTATCTTATCCATTACAATACAAAAGGAGCCAATCCGATGCCTCAGCCATGAGTGACGGTGACATTCCTCCAAGTCGGGATGGAGCATCAGTCCCTCCTCTCCTGTGTGACCCTCCCCTCTGACCTTTTGGACAAGATTGGTGAGGTTCACGGCAGCGGGAAGCATGAGAACCAGCCACGAGGGGGGACCAGGAGGCCTTTATCTCCCACATGTCTCCTCTTATTTTTATTACACACTGATGAACGCTTAAATATCGGCACTGTGGCAAAGGTGGCGCCATCATTAGCTTATCTCAGACGTACGTCACTTCTCTGCTTTTTAAAAAAAAAAATATATATATATATATATCTACTCTAAATGATTGGCCATCCATTAACCAGAGCGTGCGGGTGACTTGGCACCACCTGTGAGGCCTCTCACCACATGCAGGGTTCAATGAGGCAGGGAAAGTGAGCCAGCCGCTGCACGCTTGACGTAGCTGAGGGGAGAGTAAACTTCTGCTCCGTTTGCCACCAGCTGCTTCTGCTCTTCCAGGATTTACCTCGCCGTTTCCATCAGCAAATAGCTGCGTCGCCCCTTCGAAAGCCTCAGGTTTCATGCTTTTTTTTTCGATGAGAGTGAGCTTAGCTCTTTTTTTCTTTTTTTTTTTATCTTAAAGATCCAGTGTGTAAAATGTTTAAGGAAGCTGCTATTTAAGGAAAAATGGCGGCGCAAGATGGCAGCTAACCAGTAGCAAGACCCTTATTGCTCTCTATATATTCAACCCTTAGAATGTGAACCATTCTAAGGGTTGGAAAACCCAATGACTTTTAATGTACCGTGTTTGCACACTCTTATTGATGTATTTATGGGTAGTATGTTAAGCTTTTAACAATATAAAAATCATAAATCGAGCTAAATTTTACACACCGAACCTATAGAAGAACTGAATTTTAAACGCTAAGCCATGATGTCGTAAAACTCCGCCAGAGCGTTTGGATGAACTTACATTCATTAGCGCCACCGCAACAGAGGCCTCGTCTCACTGTGTAATGGAAGGCAGATGACTGCGGCGCACGCTTCATTAAGAGGCCGGGATGTTTATAACCGCCACATATCGACGGTCACATGCCAAACTGCAAGAGTCAAAAATAAATGGGACTGCGCACCACTTTAAATGATGGGATTTTTTTTTATTTTCCAATAGATTAGACAAAGCATGTAAAAAAGTACAAAAAATAAAGTGACTCTGAGGTTTGTTCAGTCTCTGACAGTGACGAGTCAGACGTAGCCGATAATGTCTTTGCATATTATGGGCTGTCGGCTGCCGGATTTCATGAGAGCAGCAAAGTGATAGAAGTCCGTGTCCAGCTCGTTGATGCACGAGTGCGACTTGTGGAAGAAGGGGACTTTCCCCGCCGTGGCAATGACCGGACAGGACATCCGCTTGGGGTCGCCCGCCGCTCTGCCGACCGCCGGGTCCGACGGCCGCATCCTCACTCTGTCCTCCACGCTGCGAGAGAAGCCCGCCAGCTTCCTCCTCATGTTGACCAAGAAGCCCCGCCCCGTCCGCCTGGAGTTCTTAGTCTTAAGCTCGGCGGGATCGGGGCTGTCTGGCAGGTCCATCCAGTTCTGTATGAGGTCCGCGAAGCTGTTGTCACCCAGCACCAGCGGCTGGCGGTTCCGACCTCTGGTCAGCAGGGAGTTGGTCCAGTCCTCCGGGTCGCTGACGGCCAGCGGCGACGTCCACCTCTCTAGGCAGGCGTCGGAGGTGGACTTGGGTCGGACTCGTCCGCCGGGGGTTTTGTTCGTGCGGAGGCAGGCCGACGACGAAACCCGCACGTTCCTGCTCCTCCTCAGGACGACCGCCTCGTCCTGCCACGAGGCCTCGGAGTAGCCCGAGTCCAAATCCAGGCTCTTGTGGGAGCCGGGCGGACCCCCTTCCCCCAGCCGGCTGCTGGAGTCGGAATCCTCCTCGTCCTCCTCGTCCAGGGGGCTGGCCAGGCAGCACGCCGAGTCGTAGGTGCTGCTGCTGCTGGCCGCGCTGGCGTCGGACATCCGCTGCCGGAGCCGCTGTTCCCTCTGCATGGCCTTCTGCTGGCAGGCCCTCGCCACCCCGGCGTGGCGGACCAGGGCCGGCAGCTGCGAGTCGATGGGGGCGAGGGGGCGTCTGGCCACGGGACAGACCCTCCGCAGCTGCTTCAGGTCTTGCAGCGACCTCATCATGTAGCGCATCTGCTCCTGCAGGCAGTCGCCCGAGTCCCGAAGGCAGAGCTGAGGGCAGATAAGAGAAGGATGTTGTCTGTAAGTTCAAGGAACCGGGACGTGTACAAGAAGCTTCGCAGCGATTTTTCACCAATCAGCTATTGCAGGACCGTCGATGGAGACAAGAATCGAGCGATGCCCCGCTAAGCTAAGCTAATGCTCTGTGGGCACGCTCAGGCTTGCATAGCATTAGTTTGCAGCGCAAGTGAACAACACCTTTCTTTTTTTTTACCCCCTATTGTGACCAAAGAACTGTTGTGCTGTTGTGACTTCAATAGGCAGATTTGGACACAAAGCGAAATCTGTGTGTCCGTTAATTTGCAGGACCACGCCAACAGCACAGGGGAACGCCCTGGTTGCACTGACTCAGGTGTGATTCAGCTGAAAGGCCAGACGGTGTTTTCATAAAAGAGAGCAGGAGTCAACTGTTTACCTGCACTGAGACGACTGCAGGGGCAAAAAAAAAGCAGAACTGTCTGTTGAACATATCAAACGTCTGCGCCGGTGGATCTGGAATAAACTTGGAGGTCCAGTAACGCCCCTACACTCTGCTCCTGCTGCCCCAGACACACATCACTGATTGGTCAGAGTCAACCAGTGAGCAGCAGTGGTTCAAACTTAAACAGGGTGAGGTCATGTGACACCTGTGTGAGAAGCCGAGCCGAGACAGGGTCTGTTTTTTGTGTTTTTCTAATGGAAGCAAGTAACAACCCTTGCATAAAATGTACACAAATCTGTAGAAACTCCAGGATTCAGGAAAACAATGTTGCCTGAATCCCAAAGTGCAACAGCTGAGAGGGGTCGGAGTTGAGGCACAGAAACAAAGGGGTTGAGGGAGAGACACAGGATAAAGATCCTGCAGAAAACACATCCTCCCTCCACTGATGCCCACATCTGTATCGCGGTCTCCTTCTCACCATCTGGAGCAGATCAATCAGATTTCCATTCTCTGTGACGCTGTTGCCAAATGATCAGCAAGCTACTGTCAGTTTTACTGCTAAAAAAATATCCCCATATGCTGATCAGAGTTGGAGGGTGCAGCTGAACTTCTCCACATCAGTGTGTTTCAGCTTGATCAGCCTACACCAGGGAGACATCTGGGCACGCACTCCCAGATGTTTCCTCCGTATATTTAAGGGGTGGCCCTGCTTCCATGTAGTAATAAATTCATATTAAAAAAAAAAAAAAAAGCTACATAAAGGATCCCTGAAGGGGTCTAAATCAAAACAAGGACCCGCTTCCACTCTGTTAAGTAAAATAATCAGCAGCTGTTTTCCAATAAAAAAAATAAAAAATAAAAAAACCTGCAAAAACCTCTTAAATCGTTTACAACCACTGGATCCCAATTTGAAATACCAATTCCGAATTCTCTTAATTATCTTGATTTAACAACCGAGCAAAAGCTATGAAAGAAAATAAACGACTCACCATTTCTTTTCCTCTCATCTGGAAAAAATCAGACTCTGTGGGGAAAGCAAACGAATCAGCAGATTAAAACAAACCCGCTTTAAGAATAATACACAACGACATCAAAAAAACTATTACGACAAAGAAAACACACAGTTGCTACTCACGCCTGTGTCTCTCCGTCCGCGGCGTCTCATGCAGATGTGAGAGCTGTGGCGGGTTGTTACGGTCGTGATTCGCAGCTCGTCCTCACCGAGACAGATGTGCTGAATGAGCCGCCGGCTTCCTGGTCGCCTCCTTTAACAGCGCCCGGCTCGGCAGCCGCTCACAGCGCCCGCTGTCTGAACGGACCAATCAGGGCGCAGGAGGCTACCCCAGGCCCTCGTGGACGAGCCCGCCCCCTTTGTGCAGCAAAACACAGCTGCAGGAGGAGAAAGAAAGAAAGAAAGAAAGAAAGAAAGAAAGAAAGAAAGAAAGAAAGAGGGGAAATGAGGGAGAGAGAGAGAGAAAGAGTTATGCATGAGATGGTTGGAAGAGACTCATATTAATGTTTAAACTGTGCAGTGCAATTACAAGAGATTGCGGGCGCTGCGCTACTTGTTTAGTAGCTAAACACAGTTAAAATGCCATTAAATAATAATAATAATAATGGAATATTAATACTGTTACCAGTTTTTCTTGATTGAATACTTTTTTTTTTTGTTTTCCCTAGAAGCCATGTTCACGATATTGCTGCCCAGGAAACCATTAGCACACCTTCTGAATGTTATGATATTGGTATTGTTGTGCTTTGTGTGAACTGGGAGATGAAGCTGCCATTTATTGATCCCACCCACATGGGATCAATAAAGTTTAATGAATCTGAATCTGTTCTTATCTTTCTGTTTTTCTGTTTTTTGTGTGTGGAAGCTGTCCTCCACATTAAACTCTGATGAAGATCAGTAAAACAACCAACTCAACACCATATACAGCATCTTCATATTCCCATTAACAGCTGTGTGTGTACTTTTAATCTCAATGTGTTTTTTTTATGCCATACATACAGGCCTTCCATGTCCAAACTAATGACATGGCGTGGAAATGGATGCAGGACTAGCAGGATGATGCTCCATGTCACAAAGCTCAAATTACCTCAAAATGTTTCTCATACAGGTTGTTTCTGTACTCCAGTGGCCTCAAAACTCATCAGAACTAAATCCAATTGAAAACTCCTGGATGTAGTGGGGTGGCAGACTGGCTTTATAGACTTGGTACTGACAAATTAGCAGAGATTTGATGATATTGCATCAATATGGACCAAAGTCTCTTAGGAAAGTTTCATGCAGCGTGTTAAATCAATGTGATATGCCAAGACACACTCTAAAAGTAAAGGCTTTACGTGAAGATGCATTCGAGATTTTTCTTCTGAGAAAAGAAAATCTGTGGCTGCTTGTAGCTGTTTAGAGATGCGTATGACTGCTTTGTGACTCCCTCATTCAGGGTGTAAACACCCCAAATGTCTCTGCATTCATCTGCAAAACCAAAGGGGGCGCTGAGCCATCGCGTCTGAGCCCCTCGTTCACACCATTGACTGAATGGACGATGATGCAAATCAGATGGGCTCAGAGCAACACCTCTGTTCATATGAATGGAACGGTAAACAGTCAGTCAATGGCCACTTATTGGAGTGCAGATTTGTGTGTCCACCCCAGGCCCAGCCTTCGCATATAGAAGATCTGGCATGTCTTAACCTGCAGACCCACCCTCACAAACACAAACAGCAATTATGCAGCAATACAAGCTGCTAAAAGATGACGACTTTGATCACATTTCAGGTCTCCCAACCTCAAGGTAGTGCTTACTTGACTTGTTCTGGGAAGATTTTAAATGCTGAGAAAAATATTTTTGCATATGATTGGTATGCTACGACTGTACTATGATTTACTATGACTATACCATATACAGCATTGAAGCCTGTACCATCAACTAATACGTCTGGGAAAGGATGTGGGAGATTTGCTCTATCTCACCTCTTTTTGAGTATACACACTACATCTTTTCAAAATATGCTTTCAAGGAAATGAAATTATTTATCATTATGTATGCATTTTGTATGATATTGCATGTTCAATAACAATCAAAGAAGCAAACCACAGATGTCAAGATCTGGTCGATATTTTTCACTAAAATATTAAAACGTTGCGGAGCAATTTAACAGCTGAACCAAACTGGTATGAAGAGAAGGTAGTCCTCCGTGAATCCATTATTAACCCTGCAGAGAATTGGATGAAATGTGCAATTATAAGTTAGGCAACAAAAAAAAGGAAAAAAAAGAGAAGAATAGGAAATAAATATGAGGTATCAAGAGATCAGAGTACTTGTAAAAATACAAGTAAGAATTACATGGAGAAATATGAAGCAAGAAAATAAACACAACAGCTCTACTCCATTAAAGCATGGTACCTTCAGAAGCCCTCCACATTAAAATCTACCAGTCCAGACACTGCACACCTTGAATTCAGTCACATGGCTGCTAATTGTAATATCATTATTTCTATTTCCAACACAGGCTCACCTTTGTTGGGAGCTCCTCCAAGCCTAATGGAGACACTTAATGTACAAGTTGCCACTTGAACATGTCATTCCCATTAGGGTCCATAATGAAAAAATGACTCTTCCCCACATACTTGATTTGATAATGGTGTTGCTGTTCACTTCACTTGTTCTGAGCTCCTGTTATAACATCATTGCGTAATGCTCCTTGAAGCTACCTAGCTTCCGTGAGCAAGATCCAGCAGCAGCTACACACTGAGAAGTAGATTTTTATTTATTTATTTTTTTTTTACTAGCAGATGGTTTAGCTGCCTCTTATTTTTCCTCCCCATTGTGACAAATTATGTATAAATTGATGTAACGTTACACGCTACTCATGCAGAAAAAATAAATAGTTCAGGCAATATTTTAAGTCTGGATCAGCTTCTGAGGGGCAGTGTGCACCTTTCTCTCCTTAAAAAGTGCATAAAGCAGACGTTTGTTGCCCCCTTGTGGGGAGTTTAGAAATCAAGATCTGCTTTTTTTTTTTTTTTTTTTACAAATACAGTATCTGTATATTTTCATGACTTTATTTTTGCAGGTTCCTGAAAGTAGTACAGTCTTCTTTCTTCATGCTACTGACAACTTCTGTCTATGTTTTTTTTTTTTTTTTCAAATAGCGTAACAAAGCAAAAATTATAAAAACATAAATAAATAAATAAAATAAAAACAATATTACATTTGATTTTTTTTTTTGTATCTGTCAGCAAATGTACTGTATTTATTCATTTATTTATTTATTCATTCATGTATTGAATGTAATTTGACCTGCTGTTTGTATCAAACAGACACGCCTATTAAATGTTGCTGTTGGAAGTGAGGGCTGATACATTTTGTCCGTTGCTGAACAAGTCAACTTGCTGGATGGATGACTGAAGAAGAAAATCACCAGGGTGAATAATATCCAGTGTACTGGCCAACCCTGATTGCAGGACTGGATACACAGTATCTAATAAGCACAACCTGGAGTTTAGTGCGACGTGATGCCGTAAAATCATGTTTTTCATGTAGCCTACAACGACTTCTACATTAGACGCGCTTGCAACTCCTTCGAGTCCCCACTAGATAGCGCCATTGGCAATCTTTGTAGGGTGTTGACGGTTTAGAAATGGCCAGTGTTACTAGCACTAACACCCAGTTGGCCGCTTTCTCTTAACGTGCAAAAAAGACAAAGTAATAGTGTGGTGCCCATTTGTACCAAGTGAGCACAGCCTCCCATCACCGCTGCTACCTGGATCCATCCCTGTGCAACCACTGTGTACCATCCACTGTTGACTATTAAAAGCAGGATTTAACACGTCATGCATAAAGAGTTCAAATCATCTCGTCTCGATCCCAAGGATGAACCTTCAGGATGAGGTGGAACTGAAATGCCCTTTTGTCCCATGGCTGAAGTGTAGATTGGCATCATGGATGTGCAACCAACAAGTCTGCAAGCTGTGTTGCTGTCATGTCACTGTGGGCCGACATCTGTGAAGGACATTTCCAAACACCATCACGGTTTTTATCAGGGAGTTTGTGTTTGTAACACATTTATTTAACACATTTCTCCTCCCTGTATTGGTGTTCTTTAATTTGCAACAACCCTGTTATAGTATAGTTTTTTATTATTACTTTAAAATAGCAGCTAACTAAAATGCGGTGTTATTTGAAATATAGTGAAGAAACTTGGTCAGTATCTGTGTCAGTTTCAGGTCGACTTTGCAAAGCAGAGTGCACGGATGTAAACCCAGATGGAATGAATGTGTTCAGTTTGGGTCAGATTCGGGATCAAAGAGCATCAAGGTCATTTATCTCTATTCTCCAGGATTTATTACACGTGGAATTTAAAACTTTTTCTTAACCCAGACAACTTGAGTGCTGGGTTTAAAATCCCTGCAGTTTTCGTTTGCAATTTAAGCCCTCTCTACGACCGAAGCGCGAGAGAATCTGTTTTCATGTCAACACACACAAACGCTCCGAAAATAAACACAACTGCAACACCGCAGTGACACAATAGACAGCACGATGGTCAGGTGATCTCTACTTTTATTTAAATTAAACCATATAGGACTTTTCAAAGCATTTTATTTACCAAAAAACACTAACCTTTATTTTTCTGAATTAGATTTTTGTCTCTCATTAATAATCATGATATACTCGTCGGTGCCAAGCAAAAAAACAAAAAACAAAAACAGAAAATAAAATGGAAAAAAAATATTGCTGCACAGTAGGTCGGACAGTACAGAAAGCATATCTAGGAAATGTTTGTAAACAGAAGGCACAAACATACTGCAACAGACATGAAAATGGTACTATAAAAACTGAGAGAAATGTTAGATACAGACACTTTAAATATCAGTTAAAATCTCATCACAACGTCCTCCTGTGTGTGTATTTTTATTTTTAATTTTTTTGGTCTTTTTTGGCATTTTGTTTTCTTACTTTTATTTTGTAGGAATGTTAGATACTGTGTGCAGATTACAGAGCTAATAATGGACAACTGAGTCATGCAGAAGAATATATGGTTTGATTATGATTGCTGAAGTTATGTAAACTTTAGTTAAAAAAAAAAAGAAGCACTTTCCTCTTAGCCATCGTGTTTGTCCATGCCTGTGCTTCATTTCTTAAAAAATAAGCGTCATGTGATTAAAAGTTTTAATAAATTTGCACAATAATTTGCACATCAGAATTTCTAAAAGTAAAATGAATGCATTTATATAAAAGATTTTCCTTTGCCTCCTTTAGTAATTGAAAGTGAAGAAAAGAGAGAAAACAAAACAAAACAAAACAAAAATCAGGATACAATAACAAATTCAAACTTTTTGTGGTCATAGCCCAGAGAGTTAACAATACATGTGACTGGATCAGCAACCGTTGAAAGTCAACAAGGCTCGTCGGGTCTTTTTTTTTCTTCTTTTTTTTTTTTTTTTTGAGTCTCTTCGGTGTCTTTATAAAAAGCGGATTGAAGCAGAAGTTGTGGTTGGCCAGTGCAGTCATTCATGATGTGTGTTTGTCCCCCTTTTCTTTATGATCTCCAGAACTGTTCAAGTAATCTAATAAAAAGAAACACACAAACAGAGAAGCACAAATCAGCCACTTGTTCAATCCGTTAGGCATCGTTCCAACACTTATCCGACTGGTGTGAGTGAGTGAGCTCACCTTGACCCCTCCCCGGACGTCTTCAGAAGAGGCCACAGTCCTTCAGGTTGTTCTTGATGATGACGTCGGTGACGGCGTCAAACACAAACTGCACGTTCTTGGTGTCGGTGGCGCAGGTGAAGTGGGGGTAGATCTCCTTGGTGTCCTTCTTCTTGTTCAAATCCTCAAATTTAGTCTGGATGTAGGCCTGGGCCTCCTCGTACTTGTTGGGCCCTGAAGCACAGAGAACGTTTGGGTCTGTGAGTGAACTGCCAGAGCGTCACACGGTCCCTGATCCACTTCATCTGTTGACTTTTTCACCTCTCAGCATAACATTAAAAAGCGCCTGATTATGAAAAACTGATTTTTTTTTTTCAATTCTTTAAAGGACCAGTGTATAAAATCTGGCTTGATTCATGATTTTTATATTAAACGCTTAATATACTGCCCATAAAAACTTTAATAAAAGTGTATAATCCCAGACCAATAAAAGTCATTTGGTTTTCATACCCTTAGAACAGTTCTCATGTAAATGAGAGTCTACATAGACAAGGGTCTTGCTCCTAGTTGGCCGTCAACTCGTGCTGCCATATTTCTAAGGAAGCCCAGTGTGGACAATCCAGGTCACCTGACAGTGCGTTTTGTAATTAAGGTGAATGCTCTTCAAATAAACCAACAAAGTAGAAAATGGACTAGGTATCTACTAGGTTGGGTACGCAGGCCACTGTAGTTCACTGGCAAGCTCAGGATAGGCAGGGAAGGAGAGTGTAAGCTGCTGTGATCTAAAATCTAACCACTTGATGTCGCCGTTTCTTTTCAAGACAGCAAAAACATGAACTACCGTCATTATAGGGTTAAAAAACCTTTTCTTGCCACAAGCTTTAGATACTGTTAATTTTGTCGGCTTGAAATGAAAAAAAGGTTGTGAATTACTTATGCACTAACAAGCGTTTACAAGAGAAAAGGCGAGTGTGTGTCCGTGCTGTGCTTCACTCAGTACCGGTGTATTCTGGGAAGCAGATGGTCAGAGGGCTGTGGGCAATCTTCTGCTCAAACAGGTCCTTCTTGTTGAGGAAGAGGATGATGGACGTCTCGGTGAACCACTTGTTGTTGCAGATGGAGTCGAACAGCTTCATGCTCTCGTGCATGCGGTTCTAGGGGTCGGGCGGAGACAAATGAGAGAGCGGTGAGAACACGCGTAATTGTAGCCCCTGGTTCTCTAGCAGCAGAGCGAGCGAGAGTCTCGCCCTCACCATCTCCTCATCCTCGGCCAGCACCAGGTCGTAGGCGCTCATGGCCACGCAGAAGATGATGGCGGTGACTCCCTCGAAGCAGTGGATCCACTTCTTTCTCTCCGACCGCTGGCCTCCCACGTCAAACATCCTGCAGACAGACAGACAGACAAATGGCCGTGGCGTTAGCGCGCTGAGTTGCAGACAAACAGCGATTGACGCGCTGCTTCTTCTGAACCTCTGAGTGCCCTCTTCCTCCCGCATGGCTCGACTGACTGCAGCGCAGAGCAGCGCTTGTCATTTTCAAAGTGCAATTTTAAAAAAGGCCTTATAACAATATTTCATCTTTGCACCTGTCATGCTGTGCTCCTGCGGGAGCAACACACGTGGAAGCGGAATCCCTCCGCTGATCTCAAACAAACAGCATATTAGAACAATTGTTATTTTATTTCTCTCTTTTTAAAGCCTCCCACTAAACTGCAGCTTCCTTCTAACAGCGAGCTGATAGAATAGGAACCTTAAAGGTGCACACAGCTGCTGCAGCCTGTCTTCTATATTTGCTTTGTTTTTAGACTTGAGACTTTAGAATTTCCATAAATCCTTTTCATTGAAAAGAAATTTGCATTAAAACATTTCTGAGCATTCTAAAGGCCTGAAAACAATATTTCACATTTGCACTTTTCCTGTTGTGCTCCTGTGAGGGCAACACGTATGGAAACATGAGAAAACAAAGAGCATATTAGAACAATTGTTATTTTATTTCTCTCTTCTTAAAGCCTCCCACTAAACTGTAGCTTCCTTCTAACAGCGGTGCTTTCCACTCGACTGCATGGCAGAGGGCAAAACCCAGGAAGCCACGACAGGTCGGTGCCTTTTGCGGCAGGCACTCAGAAAAAACATCCCTAAACCACAATATTTCACTAGGTGCAATAAAATACAGTTGTTTTTTTTTAACACTTATTTAGTCATGTAAATAATTTGTATATTTATTTTAATTCCTTTCATTCATATTTTTCTTCTCTTCTCTTTGCACTGTTCCAATATCCAATTTCCCCAATATCCCAAACTCTTATTTTCTATCACAAGGGGGTCATTGGTAAAGTCAATCTTCCATCTTAACACAATGACCGCAGCCACGGCCAGCTGACTGAGATGACCTAGTTCTCAGAACACGCAGGCCTCACCTGCCTCAAAGTGGAGTCAACAGACCGGAAATAAAACTGGCTCAGCGCCGCCCGCCCCGCCCCATCCCATTACCTGCGAGGGTCAAGTCACGATGGTTACTGACAGGATGAGGAAGCTGCACTTTCCCCCCCCATGGGAGGCGGTGGGGTGGAGTAATCTGAGTCTCTCGTCAATAACGTTGAAGCCCCCGACCCCCCCTCAAGTTAATTAACGAGCGGACCAGTCAGCATCGCCGCCGGCCCCAGCTGTTTACAAGCGTCCGCGACGCAGTCAGCACAAACACGGAGAACAAGTAGAGAAGAAGAAGACCAAGGAGAGAAGAAGAAGAAGAAGGAGAAGAAGAAGAAGACGAAGACGAAGAGAAGAAGAAGACAAAGACAGAGGAGAAGACAATGACGAAGAAGACCTTTATTGATCCCATGGTGGGGAACTTTGCAACATTTACAGCAGCAAAAAAAACTGTACAGTGCAAAAAGATTTAGAAGATTGAGAAGTATATTAATTAAAGAAATAGACAAAAATAAAATAAAACAAAGAAGGCAAAGAAATAAAATAAGACAGAAGAAGACTAAGGAGAAGAAGAAAAAGAAGAGATGTGATACCATTGATGGCAGGCGGATGAACGAAAAGAGGGCGGACTAACGCCTGTTACTTTTTTTTTTCCCCGGCAGACATCCTCCCCTCACCCTCCGTGACTCATCCTCCCTCATCAGCTGTGTCGCTGAGGCACTTTCTGCACAGTTTTCATGGTCGCAGCAGCAGCAGCAGCTTTCTGCTAAGTCAGCAGAGCTCGTTATAACAGTGACACACTTTACGCTGTTTGCCTGGCCAGTGCACCAGCCGCATCTGCTCTGCCGCTGCTGCTCACACAGTAACACTGCGGAAGAGCTGCGGGCGGCTTTGTTAGCATCATCCAGAGAGAAGCACAGTAACTTTTGGCAGGAGGGGATTCTTAAGACGGAGGCGAACACAGCAGATGCCCCGCGCACGTACAGACGTGCGCCGCCACGGAGTTGGACTCGTGTTTACGACAGCCGGCTTGCAGACGACTGAGCAGCGACAAACGTCTTGGCTGTTCTGCGCAGGCGAGTGTTTGTGGTTTGAATTCTGCAGATTTTATGTTCATAATAAAACTATTCAGCCAGAGCTCATAAACACAGCAGAGCTGACACTATGAATTGAGGACCATTTCATTGTAGGTTTTACTAGATGTAACTATGAAAAAGACATTGTAAACTATGAAATGTATACATATATATATGTATGTATATATATTTTCTTTATTAAATGACTTTAATGCTCAACATGATAACCGCACGATGGAAGCAAATATTTCTTTTTCATTTGTGAAGTTTAGTGACTTGACTTGAAAAGAGAGGAAATATGTCCTGTCAAACTTACTTTACATCCACTCACAAATTCATGAGTCATAAATCCATTTCCGATTTACTGCCATGAGTCACTGTATTTTCATTGACGGTGCTCGGTGAGAAACAGATTGATGCTCAGTGATATAAAGCGGCGCCCAGAGGAGGCTGGAGCTGGTATCTGGTCTCCAAGCCTCCTCTTGTAAACACGATTGTGAGCCGTTGCATAAAAGCTTCAAAGAACTGGAAGTCAAGTGTGCATAATCATGACATTGCTACCTGGATTACATCAGCTGAGGGCCCTCGATCGGCCCGAGGGGCCCCCGTCGAGTGAGACGCTGGAGACGCAGCACTAAGCGAGTGTGCGCTGGACGGACGACTCTTACTTAAAGTGCAGGTCCTTGAAGGTGAAATGCGTCTCCACGATGCCGGTGGTCTTCACTCGGGTCCGCAGCACGTCTTGCTGCGTGGGGATGTAGTCCGACTTGGCTATCCTCTCCAGGTCGTTCAGGTAGCTGGCAGGAGAACACACACACACACACACGCACGCAGACACACGTTGAGGCGAGTGCACTGATGAGGCTGGAGCTTGACAGCACTCCGGGGAAATTTGCACATTCAAAAAAAAACGTTGCTGCAGTCGCTTTAAAACTCTTTAAAGGTCCACTGTGTAAAATTTGGCTTGATTTATGATTTTTATATTGGTAAAAGCTTAATGTACTGCCCATCAACATATTAATAAAAGTGTATAATCACAGTACAATAAAAGTAATTTGGTTTTCCTCCCCTTAGAATAGTTCTCATGTATATTTTATGCATGTGTATATTTCTAAGGAAGCCTGTTTGGACAATCCAGCCCGCCTGACATTGTGTTTCACATATAGGACAACCGCTCTCGTCTTCACATAAACCAACCAAGAAGAAGGTGGACAAGCTATCCAGGTTTGGGTGTGCAGGCCACCGTAGTTCACTGGCAAGCTCACACACAAGCTTACACGCAGCGATGATGTACGATAGAACAGGGGTATTAAAGGTGCACACAGCTACTTAACATTACTCTAACCCAGGCATGGACAAACTGCAGCCCTGGGGCCACATGGCCCATTAAAATTTTTAATCCGGCCCACCGAGCTTGAAGAAATGATATTAATAGTAAGTAAGTCATAAAATAGCTGTATTTCATCAATTCTTTCAGTGTTTTAAGAGTTGTTTCAATAAAGAACTCAATACAGCGGGGATTCAAAGACATATTTTGTTATAACTTTGCTTTTGTTCATTTTCAATTGACATTAAAGCATGTTTTCTACATAACCCATGATACATTCTTTTCCTCCTATGAGGTGGGTCACCAAAACACTCCATCCATCTGCTCCTGCTCCTCTGTCAAATTCTAGAACCCATTGTGGCCCACCCGTCAAAAGTGTGCCCACCCCTGGTCTAACCCATAGTTAATAAGCCTCTATTTTATATTGGCTTTGTTTTTTTTCACTCTTCGTTACTCTTAGTGTGTTTCCATAAATTCTGAATCAAGAAGTAGACACCGTAATTCCAAACACAATAAAGTTGGAGCAAGAGTTGTTTTTAGAATCAAAGCTTGATGTCTCAGCGGCAAACATTCAGCTCACTCCTAGCGTATCCACAGTGAGTAAAAAGGCGGCTGTTAGCGTGAAGTGATCTCTGTCTGGATGGACTAGGAGGGCAGAGTGCCACACATTCAAAAGAAAAATGGAACAGCCATTATCTGCAGCGTTTCCTGAAATCCTCCCCGTCCCATTCTCCTGCTGGTTGCGTTTACCTCCCGCCTCTTCTGGTGGAGGCATGGCACCGCCCCTGCGACCCATCAATCAACTTTTATTTATAAAGCGCCTTGCAAGCGCTGCAAGTGTCTCGAAGCACAATCAAAAGAGAAAGCAGCAGCAGTGGGCAGGAAAAACTCCTCAGTGAGAAGAAACCTGGAGTAGACCCCTGACTCTGGAGGGCGGCCAACTGCTTTGAGCGGTGGGGGTGAAGAGGAAATCCAGAACAATGGACAGATACAGAGACAGAGTGGCAGAGAGGCCAGGGAGGGTTGGAGCTACACTTTATGTGGCTTTATTCATTCGCTTTAAAGCCTTTGGAAACCATGTTTTCAAAAGTTGACTTCATATTAGCTTGAGATCCTGCTGAAAACACACCAAGTGACCCTGCATACATCTGTCTCGGACAGTCATTGGTCAAATTCAGAGCGGAGTGATCATGCACATACAGACTGTCTCACTCCTTCAGTCTCGGACAGATTTCCACCCAGTGACTGACTCGGTCCAGTCTTTAAAGGTTCAGTGTGTAATATTGGGAGATCCTTCAGAAGAAACAGCGACATCCAGTGGTTACATTCTAGACTGCATCGCTCTTTCGCTTATGTCCCCTTAGGGACTCGTACCCTCCCTCTCCCAAGCTTGCCAGTGAACTACAGTGGCCTGCGAGCGCAAACCTGGATACCAAATAGGAAAACCAAATTACTTTTATTGTACTGTGAGTATACACTTCTTCTTTATACACTTTTATGTATTTATAGGCAGTCTTTCAAACTTTAACCAATATAAAAAAAACATAGGCATACCCTGGACATGTCCAGTCCAGTCAGGCCCTGATTCACCAGCAGACTTCTTTACTTTCCATTTTCCTTCTGGTCAGTGCGGCTTTAATGAGGCCGCTGAGGCAGACATGAGGAGGTTGCACCGGCCAACACAAACACGGAACAACTTCGCTCCCTCTGGACTGTTAATCACTGGCCCTGACTGTAACACAATTATTAAGACTGGGACGACGGGGGTTACAGCACAATGGAGGCGTCAGGCTATTGTCAAAGGCCTCGGCGCAGTCACTTCCTCCACTGCGAGAGGAAACGCCGTGTTTAGAGTCAGCTGGCGGCTCGGGCCACTTCTCAACGCTGACCGTCACCCTTCAAAGTCACCTCACTCCTTCCACTGTCTCTATATCCAAGCATTTGATGAATGACACTGAACAAAAAAGGAGGTGATAAGGGCCAGGGAGCCAATTACAAAATGAGGAGGGCAGCTGCATTATCTTGGAAGCAGGTGGATTAAAAAGACAAAGTCACAAAGACATGAAAAAAACTTCCTTCCTCCCTTCATTAGTCCAACCTACTGATCAACTCTTACTGTATATAGCAATAGCAATAGTACGGATACATTTTGTTATAACTTCATAAGAGCATTTACATTTACTTTTCGAATCCGACAACTAAATGTCAACGTAGCCAGTTTCCCTAATCACTAAAAGTCCTTCTGTCTGTCCATCAATATGGGGTGAACTCCTAGGTGCCAATCTGGCCGCTACGTGTTATTCCAAATGGTGTGTTTTTGTATGGGACGGCAGCTACTGTGGTTCCTTACTAGGCTGCAGAGTCATTGAGCTGGTACTCGCGGGCACGGGCGAAGCAGCTCTGGATGCCGCCGTCAGCCCACAGCCGGTGGATGACGTTGGACAGGTCCTCCGGCAGGATCCCCTGCTCCTCCGCTCCCGCTGACAGCGCAAACAGCTGGCGGGCATCGTCCTGGGGGAAAAGAAAAAAGAAAAATAAATACGTACATACATAAACGACATTAGAATGATTAAACTTAGTTTAGTTTAGTTTGGACATATTAAAAAAATGTAATACAAAAAGAGATAAGAACATGTACATGTGGGTATATTCAAGAAACAAAGCAAAACAAAAATCAGGATTATCAAACATATAAGTAAATAATACAAATAAAGATTTCCATGTTTAAAAAGCAGCAGGAAGAAGTTCAAAAACGTTTCTAGTCCCACCCCATTTTTCTGTAATATTATCAATATATAATACTATAAGATACATTATAATATATCTACTTTATGCCTTACTCAGGGAAGTATTTTCAAGGACCAGCAATGGTAAAATACCGCATCAGTGTTGTTACCTAATGAGGCTTGTGGAAGCTGACAGATTCGGTTAAGCCCTCGCACAAAAATGGGGAGTGTACGAGTAAAGTGCAGGATGAGGAACTGAACAATGAAAAAGCCTTTATTATGGCATGGCCACACAGACGATAAATGACCGGACCTACTCGTTTCACTTTTGTGCCTTCATCAGGGTAAAAGTCCAAACAGTCATGAACACATCTTATATACACACAGAGACTTCAATTAGTAACCAATTAGAGATCATGGGGCACAACCTGTGCTTGAGGAATTGCAAACAAACAGCCAAACATGTAGGCTGCATTACAAATAATCAACTCATCAAACCTGTAAAGGAAAGAATCATTCAATAAACAAGGTCTGATACAGTGCATGTAGAGAAAGAAAAAGAAAGAAAAAAAAATAAAGGGTAGTCCATAAAAGAAAAGGAAAGTGCCATGGGTTCACTGCAAGTGGGAGCAGTGCATGAGGCAATGTGACCACAATATGACTCATTTTTAATCTGTGTAGCCATAATAAAGGCTTTTTAATGTTCTCCACACACAGTCGCCTGGGATTTTTCAGTTCCTCGTCCTGCACTTTACTCGTACACTCCCCATTTTTTTGTGCGAGGACTCAACAGAATCAGTCAGCTTCTATGAATGCACTCCAACCGCAGAGCACCTTTTACCTAAAGGACCTAATCAGTGCTCCTCCTTCTTTCTTTCTAATGAGGCTCGTCTTTGACGTGTGGGATCCCTCTCAGCTGTTGTTCTTCATGTCATTAGTGTTGCCCTGGTCATTCAACTCGCTGACAAAGTGTGACTGAAACCTTTCCGGAAACAGAACCAACAATTACGTGAAGATTGAAAGAAAAAAAGAAACAAAGAAAAAAAGAAACAAATTTGAAGTCACAAAGCAAAAATGAAACCGCGTGCTATTGTGACACAAACCAGATAGATTAACCTAAGGCCCTGGCTGACAGTTTGAGCTCCTGGTAACTGCTGCTTTTTATAAACCATTATCTCAGCTTGTGGTAGCCAAGGAAATGCAGATAAGGTCGACTGCCCCTAGAAAATGCTGCTACTACGTTAGCACGAAAAGAAGTCATTTGCGTTCCCTGGTTATCGTTGCCCTTGGTATTAAAAGTCTGACTTATTTTAGATGGATACTTTGTTTTTAGATATTTTCTTTCTTTCTTTTTTTGAACTGGACAGTTTTGCAGAGACGTCCGACAACGATCATCTCCTCCACAGCGTTTACATGACTTGAGACCTAACAGGAGCCGACGCAGGTGTCCACATATAGGACAGACTGCTGATGTTGGTGTTTCATGGTAAACATAACACTCCGAGTTGCAGCTGTCTTCACTGGGAGCCTGAGGAGGAAGTCCTCAAGTTTACCGTGACGTTACCTGGCCGAGTATTACAGAAGTCAGTCCAGCCATTAGCAATGCCACGTGCACGCCGGCCACTGAAACCTATAGCCATCGCATAGTTCTGTAACCACCAAGCAAACCCACAGCTCACACAAAAGGGGAAGTGGTGAAGACTCACGTTGCTGCAAATGCAGGTTTCAAACCACCAGTCAATGCTTCCCAAACTAGAACAAATGGGAATAAAATGGCTTAATGATTAGAGCTTCCAACATAAAACCGACTGGAAATGGCTCACGCATTGTGCCTGATGTCTGGAGGCTGATCGAGAGGCAATAATTAGCTTCTTGTTAACAGGGCTGTCCAGACATGTTCCACGATATTTAAAGCGAGTGAATGTGAGACTTACTCACGCAAACGCCGACAAGTGCAGCCGTACTTGACATCGAGCAGGCGCAAAAAGAAAAAAAAGGAAATTCACTGTAATGTGTGTCGCACTTCATATAAACAGAGGTGCGACATCCCCTTTTCGTTCCACTCCGTTTTAGAACCACGCGGTGAAACGTCCTCCAGGTCGCATTCGCCAACTCACACTACCCGTTTCTAAGGCGGAAAGCACAAGCAACACTTTAAGGTAGGCAGCGCTGTATCGACGTGAAGTCTTCAAATGTTTAAAAAGCATTGAGACGGGGCCACGACAGAAACACCAAAGTGGCAAAATCCACTGTGACAAAATTATCTCGGAGCAAATCAGTGATGGATTTTTCTCTTTGAAATCTACTGCCAAGGGCATCGAACTCTCCCACCGCGGCTCCTCCTCCTTGCTTGTTCTCTTTAACCAGGCACACACACACACACACGTACGCATGCACAAATGGGTCAAGGAATACACAGCTATGCAGGTGCCCACCTAGAATATCTGCTCACGGACAGTTGACTCTTACACTGGCACACAGTGTCCAATATTGTCACCTATTAAAATAATGGCCTAAGTCTCTTTTTTTTTTTTTCAAGTTTGTGGGAAAACACAAAAAGAGATGGCCAGCATTATCAAGAGATAATTTAAGCCAAAAACTCATTTCCATCAAAGGCCATCAATAGGCCATTATTTTAATAGGGTGATGGCATACAAATGGAAAATAAAATCTGAAAGTGAAAAGTGCATTAGCACAAAGTGTTTTTCATTTCTAAGGTATACTAATCCGTCCACCTGTATTTTTATCTTCTTAGCCGACAGTCTTCATTGCGATTGTTCTGTCCAAGTGTGCCAATGAGACTACAGACCTTGCTAATGTTGCCAATTGCTAATAATAATAATAATATTTTTTAAAGTCAATGGATATAAATTCTGAGGTGACCTTGGAATTTTCCCTCTCAGCAATCATTGCAAAGAGTGCAGTGACAGTCTTGAAGAAGCGAAGAAGAAAATGGAAAAGCTGATTAAATTATTAATTATTAATGTCATTCATGAACGAAATAAATTCGGACATGTTCTAGAAATGAAAAAGCCTTTCTGCTACTGCATTCTAATTTTCAAATTCTATTTTTCATTTCCTTCCATGACCTCACGTACTGAGGAAACTGAGCTCATCCGTTCAACAGTATTTTGTCCAATCTTCACCCAGTGCGGGAGCGTTATCATGTGGACTGAGAGAAAACCCTGCACTGCAGTGCATGTGAAGGTGCATTAAAGGTTTCCAGAGGTACTCTGCAGCAGGTATAGTTTCACACACTGGTGTAGTTTTGTTCAGACACCTACCACTCTGGCAGGCTCCTCATAGTCGATCTTGAGGTTGCTCATGGCTTTGATGATGGCCATGATGGACTGGATGGTGTTGCTGTAGACGACGGCTCTGTACTGCTTGCACTCATCTTCTGAATATCCGTCCTCGTGGATGATCCTGTGTGCAGGGACCACAGGAAGCGGGGGAAGACAAAGAGTCTTTAAGCCAGAGTCGCAATGTGACAATGATGAAACGCAGTGACGGTCAGAATTATACATGGTGACATATCTATATCCAACCTTTGTGCTGTATTAGAGCGTTGATACTAAAGGCCTGGCTACAACAGTGGACATTGGGATAAAGGAAGCATTTTAACAACCCTCAATATTAGACAGAGCGGCAGTAGGGAAAAGACGGGCCCTAAACTGAAGCCTCCAAAGATAATCAAAGTTTTGCTCGTGCAAGATCAAAAACCCCTGCAGGGTCGATGAAGACGTTTTTTGTTTTTCTTTTCATTCCGCTGTGCTGAAGGACACCAAGACAAATATTTACTGGCTTTTTTGGAGTTGTGAGACGGAGAGAAAAGAGGCCTGTGGTCGGAGAAAGCATGAGCCTGAGAGAGAGGCAGCTGGGCGAGAAACCAAACCGAGCCGTCTCGCCCGGACTGAGGCAGCGCGCTGGCTGTCTGCGAGAGCAGCTGAATGAGCTGCCATTGAAATGCAAGGGAGCCGACGGTGAGACACAGAGGGACCAGGCCACTCCGCCCGCAAGGTCTCCGGTGCCCACTTTTTAAGTTCAGCTGATCATTTCAGACAATATTTGACTCATTTTAGAGGAGAAAATGTTGTGGGAAATGAATTCGGGCAGCACAATCAGAAATTTCAAGCCCAACAGTGAAAAACCTGTTTGGACGTGTAAAATCAAGAGCAGGCGATGCTAATCAAGCTAATTCAGGTCGCAAATATAGCGGTTCAAGGGAACAACTCTGCTAAGGCTGCTCAGGCTGTTTGTTCCCACCGAGCCGCCCCACTTCATGCACTGTCAACAATAGCCTGAATTGACTGGACAGGCTTTGAATAACGGTGACACTCACATCTCACGGCAGATTAAAAAAAAAAAAAAAAAATATTTTAGAACCTTTATGGGTCCTGAAAACCTACCATTGAAAATGGTAGCTCAGCACATCATTCCCCTCTTTATGTGAAAAATGGAATGAAATTTTCCAACTGTGCGTGATTGAAATGCTGGAAACTTGTGGCCCCACCGAGTGGCCATTTTTGTGAATAGAATTAAACAAACGTGTAAGTAACAGGCTGCACTTAAATACAAAGTATTTACTCATCTATCTATCTATCTATCTATCTAAAGTAGCCTCAAGCTAGCTGAATTTACTGTTTAGAAGTTTCCCTTCCTCAATTTGTCTTCCAAGTCTGTCATCAGCGCTGTTGAGAGGAATGTTTTAATGATCTCAGCCTACATCTTGACGCTTTTCAAAACACGCTTTGTTTTTCCAAACATCCTGTCAGAATCACACAAAACATCCCGCAGAACCCTGGGAACAACCAGCGGTGCAGGAAGGGTCCGCCGCGGCGACGTGCCTCGTTCACTCTTTTCTTTGTTGTTTTTCATCAGAGGCGTAGAATCATCCCAAATATAGAGTCGTTCATAAAACTCCACGCTTTCTCCAATCTTCAATGCTCCACTTTAGCTGGTGTGTTTCTGCAGCGCCGTCATATCAACATTCTGCCACTGGACTCCCTGATGGCTGATTGGATCGATCCAGCCACAATTGCTTCTCCGCTGGTACTGCTGGTGATGAATGCTCATGCAGCAGTTCCCTCCCACGGCCTTTCTCAAACCTGTTGACTCTGAGCCGACCAGAGACGAGCTAAATAATCCAAACTCAATTAGTCATGGTTTTGAAACACTTTCCAGACAGAGGAACTTTATCAGAGAGGGGGATCCCACAATAGAGACAGAGGAAACTACAGTGAAGATGATACACGGCATGTTTGAAGAGTTTTGAGAAATGATTAATCTCATCAGTAGAGAGAAATCCTGCACTTGTGAATCACATTTTCTGGCTTGTCATGTATTTTGGACTGCTAAAGTTTCTGACAAAGACTCTGATGTGCAAGTGACATTCCTCAAACGTAACTTTCCACAGTTTTCCATAGTATCATGCATTTGCGATGTACTTGTACTGCACAAAAAAATAGTCTTCAGTCTCCAAGTGCAGTTTATTTCAGTGCAGGCGCCAACATTCAGCCACATGATGCACGTGCACTGTTGCATCCAGCTCAGAAATGGATGACGTTTCTTTGCAACAAATCCTGAGTAGAAGTGCTCCAAGAATTTAGTTTTCTTATTTTGTCTTTTTAACAATAAACAACAAAATAAAATCAATTTGTTTGTGTGCATCTGATGCAGCCATTTAAAGACAATAATTGGGGTTGAATTTTAAAGGGTGTCCAAAAATCTTTCTTCCACTCTTGGATAAGAATGACATCATATTCTGCTCCAACGGTGACATTTGCACTCAGCCCATTTTCCTCCAGGGAGCTGGCCTGCTCGTGCACGTCCCCACTGGATGCACCCGATCGCGAACGTTAACGGACACAATGTGAACGTGCAACGTTTCAAATACAGGTGGTCCACTCTGTTGTCATTGATTCCAGTTTGTCAGAGATGATGATGGGAGGAAAAGCCAAACAATGCGCAGCCACTTACTTCATCTGCTTCACAATGGTGCTTTTCCCCGACTCCCCAGCACCTGCACACAGAACAAAAACAGACAGAGGTTAAAAATACTCCCCCCATTAGTCGGCAAATGTAAACAGGCAGCGCGCAGGACTGTGTCACACATGGGACCTTCGTTTTACTCCCGCCACTCTGCCAGTGAGTGTGGGCTGCAGTAGCAGCAGCAGCAGCAGCAGCAGCAGCAGCAGCAGTCAGAGCGCTTGTTGTTTTTCTACCAGGAGTCTCCTGTTTGCCCAGTCACTGGACACACAGGCTGTCTAGTCACAAAGTCCTCCTGCTGCAACCCGCTGCTCTCCTTTTCACAGCTGGGTTTATCATGCGCAACAATTTTAAATGGGACCGTCTTGCACCGACAGGATATAGACTTTTCTTATCCCCCCCCTGCTGTTTACCCCAACGGCCCGCGGCGACTGGCGAGTGCTCATCTGCCAAGAGGAATCTAGCACCACACACACACACACACACACACACACACACACACACACACACACACACACACACACAGCAGTCAGAACACTGGCCCCGGGTGAAGACTTTCTGGGATGACCCTCAAAATACACCGCTACACAGCAGGCAGCACGCACATGCCACTGAAGCCCCTGGAGGCGAAATTAAAAAAAAAAAAAAAAAAAAAAAATGGGGAAGGGAGTGCAGGGGTTGGGGGAGAGGCTGAGGGGATGAAATAGTTTCCACAGGCAGCTGTCAGCGCCTAATCAGCTGTCATGTGTGAGGTCAAAATGGATAAGAGGGAGCAGAATGGCAGACGAAGAGGAGAGAGTGGAAGTTTTAGAGGGTGGCAGGTGGTGACGGTCTGCAGGTGTCTCAACTCAAACAACGAGCAAGAACAGAACAGAACAGAACAGTAGAATTAAAGGCAGAGACACGTTTAGTGGTAAGGTTAGAGGAGCCCTTATGCAATCACACGGTTTGCTTTTTTAAGTCTTCAAAATACTACTGATGATGATGATGATAATAATCATAATAATCATAATAATAAAAAACGCATTGGCAAGTTTCATTTCCCATAAAAGCAGTTGGCAAGTATGATGACGACCGATCCGGCCATGCACATTTTTTGTTGCTCATCTACAAATGATTCACCCTGCGGGGAAACATTGTTTGTCAAGAGCAGTCAAAGTTTATGGACACCTTGGATTGTAACATATATTGCTAGTTGGTTCAGTGTTTAGTAGTTCAATGGAGTGCAGAGTGGAGAGTTTGGCATCAGCTGAGGATTGATAGTCGTTTATGTAGTGATCTGGAATAAAGCCACAATGTGTAGCGAGAGAGAGAGAGAGAGAAAGAGTGTGTGTGTGTGTGTGTGTGTGTGTGTGTGTGTGTGTGTGTGTGTGTGTGTGTGTGTGTGTGTGTGTGTGTGTGTGGCTCTGCTACAGATATGCCAGTCCTGAGCCAAACTGTTGTCTGCTCCACCAGCACCATTCGGGAGTCTGTCTAGTGTTCGAAATGTGTGCCACCACTGTTTGAATTAAATAAAAAATTACTCTTTTTTAAATTTTTTTTTAATTGTATTTCACACTTAAAATAGTAACAATACCGCACTTGGACTTTCCAGACCACATCACCAGTGGATGGCGAGATAAGTGAATAGATAAACCCAGCGCAGAGATGAGTGTAAAATCGTGTCAACTTCAATATTTCATACTCGCTGGCGGCAACAAAGGGCTGCCGACAACCGTCCGCCGCCGCAGCGCTTTCGCTTTGCTGAGATAAGTTTGCGGAATTCCCAGAGGGCCAACGTGCACGCCGCCTCTTTAATAAAGCCGCGACTGTTCGAAACGCTCACGGCGGGGGGCGGGGGGGTTTGCACGGCTGCCCAGGGCTTGACGGCCGCTGATGTGACGCGAGCGGCACTTACTGGAGCGTATGTCGCTCGTCGGCCCTCCGTGGAGGCCGAACCTCCGGCAGGGATGTTGAAGCCACTTTCTACTGACACGGCCCATCGTGTCACCCTTACGCAATGGCTAATGCTGCATCAGCACCACGTCTCCTTTTGTGTGTGTGTAGGGGGTGGAGGAGTAAGGGTGGTGTTAAAACAAGCAAATTCAAAAATTGCAAAAATGCAATGAGTCAGTCCGTCTGACTGCGCTGCGAGAGCTGTGGCCAAGCAGCTTGGGAATCGCTACACAAAAATGTGCATCATCAGCCATCATCAACATCATCACCATCACAATATGATCCAACAGGCTTATTTGCTCAGACTGAAGCAAGCCCACATCAAAAGGGAAAAATCTAATTTTAATTCCCCCCCCCTGCTTTCATTTTGACCAAGGATAAGAAATACATCTGGCCTGCCTGTGAAGAACCACAGGATAAAGAAGAATTGCAGAGATTGCCTAGCAACTGGCGAGCGTGCGGCCACAGTGCGGTTACTCCTGCTGGAAAAATAGGTGGGGGGATGAGGAGGAAGGAGGGACAATAAACAGCATAACCGCTCAATCAAAGTTGCTTTTTCGGCTGCCTGTGTCCCTGCGTTGTGGATGAAGCAGATGGGAGGCCTGTGTGATTAATGGGTGTTGCTGCCAAGGGGTGAACCGTGTCACTTTAGGTGCTTGGCGTGAGTGACGAGGACATCGTGGCATCACGTGGCGGCTGGTCAGTGCTAAGTATGTAAGGCCCTTTCCAAGCATATTGCAAATGAATAGAAACGGAGATACTGCATAGCTACAGATAAGGGAGACCCTGTCTGTGTCTGTACAAAGGTCCAGTGAGTAATATTTGGCTTGAATTATGATTTCTATATTGGTAAAAGCTTAATATTCTGCCCGTAATTACATTAATAAAAGTGTATAATGTCAGAATAATAAGTCATTTGGTTTTCCAATAAGTCATTTGGTTTTCCAATGTGTATATATATATATATATATATATATATATATATATATATATATATATATATATTTGAGAATATAAGCCATATCTCTTAAGGAAGCCCAGTGTGGACAATCCAGGTCACCCAACGCTGTTTTTCATAATTAGGGTGAAGGCTCGCAGGCTCAAATAAACCGAAGAAGAACAAGGTGGGTGTACAGGCCACCGTAGTTCGCTGGCAAACTCTGGGGGTTTCTGAAATGTAGCTACTTGCCGTCGCCGGTTCTTCTTTAAATAAATAAATAAATAAATAAATACCCCAAATATTACGCACTTAACCTTTAACTGTGAATGTGATATGATGATGAATGAAATGGAAAGATCTCTCTGGACAGTAACCAGCTGCAGACATTCCCGCAGCATGTCCTGGTTTTACTAATTCTATTGTCGAAGAGCTGATAAAGGAAACTGTTGCTTTTTTCTATTGGCAGGTCCTCCGAGTCTTGATATTTCATTATGACACAGAGGAGTATGCCTGTAATTGGGTGCCTTTGTTTGGAGACGAACAGGTAGCAGTTTGTAGCCATCTGGGAGTCTTACTCCTCTTCGTCCCCTTTGGGACATAAGGCTTCAATTAGCAATCTCCGTTGCATCCGATCTCTAGCATGTTGCGCCTCTCCCCATGACAGGTTCATCTGCTCTAGCTCTTGTGTCACAGTTCTGTGCCAGGTGGTTTTTGGCCTCCCAGGTTTTCTTTTGCCTGGTGGAGTCCATCTTAAGGCCACCTTAGTGATGTGGTCTTATTCCATTCTCAGCACATGTCCCAGCCATCTCAGGCGCGTGTGTGATTTCCTTGGTGACGCTCTGGATCCCCGTTTTATTGTACAGTTCAGTGTTTAAAATTGTGTTTGGCCAAAAGATCTGGCATATTCGCCTGAGGCATCTATTGTGGAACACCTCCATTTTCCTAGCGTCCGTTTTCACCATTCTCCAGCCCTCAGAGCCATACAGCAGAACAGATTTCACATTGCTGTTATAAAGAAGCATCTTGGTTTTAAGGCTGTATTGCTTTGATCTCCAGATGGAACAGAGTTGGGAGAAGGCACCCTGAGCCTTTCCCAGCCTTGCTTTAATGTCTTTCGATGCCCCGCTGTCCTTACTGATGAGGCTTCCCAGATAAGTGAAATCTTCCACAAACTCAAGTGGTTCCTCATCGACAAGGATGGGACCTGTGGGGATGGAGTTTACACACAACACTTGTGTTTTGGAGGTGTTGATGCGGAGTCCAACTTGTCTGGCAAAATTGTTTAGCCTGTCAGTTTTTGTCGGCATGTTGTTGTGGTTGGTTGATAGGAGAGCAAGATCGTCGGCGAAATCGAGATCTTCCAGCTGGGAAAATAGGGTCCATTGGATGCTTCTGGGTCTGTCGGCTGTGGTGTTGGTGGTGATCCAGTCTATGGTTACAAGAAAGAGGATAGGAGAGATGATGCACCCCTGTCTCACTCCAGACTGCACAGGGAACCACTCAGAGAGGTTGTTTCCCATGATCACACTACACTCAAACTGTTCATAGAATGTTTTTATGATGGAGATGATCTTTGGGGGTATGCCATAAGAGTGTAGTATCTTCCAGAGGGTGCTTCGGTGGACACTGTCGAAAGCCTTCCTAAAGTCCACAAAATTGACGTAGAGGGGTGTGTTCCATTCCAGGCACTGTTCGATTATGTTTCGCAGTGCAAAAATCTGGTCCATACATCCTCTTCCCTTCCTGAAGCCTGCTTGCTCTTGTCTAAGCCTGGTGTCAATGGCTGTCTCCATCCTGTTGAGAAGGACTCTGCAGAACACCTTGCCACCTTGCCACCTCACCAAGTGTGATTCCTCGCCAGTTGTCGCAGTTCTTGGTGTACAGGCCACCGTAGTTCGCTGGCAAACTCTGGGGGTTTCTGAAATGTAGCTACTTGCTGTCGCCGGTTCTTCTTTAAATAAATAAATAAATAAATACCCCAAATATTACGCACTTAATCTTTAACTGTGAATGTGATATGATGATGAATGAAATGGAAAGGTCCCTCTGGACAGTAACCAGCTGCAGACATTCCCGCAGCATGTCCTGGTTTTATTAATTCTATTGTCGAAGAGCTGATAAAGGAAACTGTTGCTTTTTTCTATTGGCAGGTCCCCCGAGTCTTGATATTTCATTATGACACAGAGGACTATGCCTGTAATTGGGTGCCTTTGTTTGGAGACGAGCAGGTAGCAGTTTGTAGCCATCTGGGAGTGCAAGCCATTATCGTTGCACCGGGGGGAATGCGTCGGCCGCCGTTGCGTAAACACTATCCTCCTGGGCTTCCACGCAATTATCGAGCAGATGGTTGAGAAGTCTATCGTCTGTAGCAGTGTGTGAATATGGCTGCAGTAACCTGTGAAAAATCTGCTTTCAACATACATCCCGTGTTTTCAAATGAAAAATAAGCAGGCGAGAGCCAAGTCGGTCACCTCGAAAAGACGCAGAAGCAGAACCTTGCGAGTGCAGGTCACCACTCATGTTGAGATGCAAGAAAGTGTGTTCATAACTTAATCAATGGAGCAAAAAAAATTTCTAGTTTGGAGAAATGAGTGTGTTTAACTCTGCCTAAAAAAACTTGATTTGTCACAAATGTTTCCAAAGTTAATACTTCAGACTTGTTTGAAACACATTAGCAGTTTGAAATTAGCAAACAAATGTGCTTCTGTTTCAGACCAAAAAATAAATCTAGTGACCGATATTAGTTGCTAAAGTGTGCTGCAAAATTTGCACAACTGCATGCGAGTAGGCCTTTAAAAATATTCTCCAAGCCAACAACTCAGAGAGAGGTAGAGAGGAAGTGTTGAAATTTTGATGAGCTTCAGAAACCTCTGCTACTGCCAAGGAGACAGCCAGGCCGATCATGCAAGCGATAGTCATAATTTTGCGTATCATAGAGTCACCAAGTGGCTAAAAATGTATTTTAAAAACAGCTTAGACCTCGGTTCAGGAAATCAAAGCAAAAAAGAAACGGCAACATCTAACTTGATCATAAATGTTGATTTCCGGATATGGAGAAGTGACAAAACGACAGTGAGGGTGACAATGAGCATAGGCACTTTAATATTACAGCAGTGGCCTTGTTGCCTTGGGCGCGGCAGCAGCAAGCTCGGTGATGCTGCCGCTGTTGCTATCATCCCAAAGGTTTTGCCTCCTGGAATTAAGGCTTCCTTGATGTGCTGTGGGAATAAATGTGCGAGTGTTTAAGGCGGGAGTGATGTGGGACCGGCGGCACGGGTACAAAGACGGCAGTGTGATCCCCGGCGAGACGAGAACACAGAGCTGCTGTTGATGTCTAGGACTGGGCCATTCTGATCTGCAGAGCCATCAACTCACACAGGTGACTCACTCTTCTCTTGCTGCTGCTGCCGCTGCTGCAGCATCACCACACAAAAAAGTATCGAAGACGGAATGTGGGGCTCCCATTTCCCTCCGCGAAAGAAGCTGTTATGGTGGTCGACATTGCTTTTACTTTGTAATATATCTTTGACCAGAAAATGATTTTGAACTTTTTATTACTTAGGCCACAAACAATCATAATGATATATTACTGCTGGTTTTACAATGTAGAAAAACATATTTGAATTTAAAGTATTTTCAAGGTAAATGTGAAATTCTAAGTGCAATCAATTATTTCACGGTAATTTTTGTGTTTCCGTTGTCACTGCAGGAAAAAGAAGAAGAGGTGATTGGACTGCGCACTCCGCCTCCAGCGTTAGCGCTAAATCTATAACAACAGGCCCCTGTGTGCCTTCTCTCCCTCTCATCGGACAGATCTGAGGGGGAAATCAATGCGTGACCTCTCTGTGACAGGTGGACCCGTGAATATTGAGCAACGCCGGCTTCAAGGCTCAACTTCAAAGGAGGGGGGGTGGGGGGGGGGAACAAAGTAGGCAAACACATTAGATGTCAGAAGTCTTGGAATCAATACACTCTTAGAGAGCTATTTAGCTCGCCTGGATGTCACTTTAGCTGAGCTCTTAGTGTGTCGCAGTATCGGCCGAGCCGCTCGCTGTGAGCTACTGCTTCTCACTGACATGAGACTTCTCACAGTCTGTCCCATCCCCACCCTCCCCCTCCTCCACAGAAGCCAGCAGCAACACTTCCACTCAAGCAAGAACCTCAATGGGATCTGGCAGACTTTACCAATCTGTCTACTATTACAGTGTTTTTGAACCACTAGAAAAAAATATCCAATTTCAACTTAATTGGTCTAAAAAATTGACAACGTTCCATTGTGACTGCTTAAAACGGAATCCTCACAGGTTTCACACAGGGAGAGTATCAATGAGTTAAGAGACTGGTGCTGGTGGTGTTTTTTTTTTTTTTTTTTTGGGGGGGGGGCAATCTGCCGTGGCTCAAAGGTTGAAAAAAATCACTGCTCTACTATAGAAATAAAATCATTGGTTAACTACACAAACGGGACGAAAGCGACGAGTGTCGAGGGAACAGAAGAACGACGTGAAACGACAAAAATGAAAAACACAATCGCAGCGCTGAGTCACCTTCGTTACGCCACCCTCGTCGCCCCCCCCCCCCCCCCCCCATTTCTCAAAACTCTTTCCTTCCACTGTCCACCTCCGCCCACTCTCTCTCTCTCTCTCTCTCTCTCTCTCTCACACACACACACACACACACACACACACACACACACACGCACACACACACACACACACACACACACACACAGACATTTCTCCGTGCGTGAGCGACATTGGTTGGAGAGTCACTCTTCCCCAACAGATGGCCGCCGTGCCTCGGGCGCAGAGCTAGTGCGGACAGCAAAGTGACAACTGCTGCCAAAGGAGGGAGCCATGAGACGCAGTCGGACCAAAATGTGCTTCGCTGATTTAGCCAACAAGGACGAGATTAACGAGCCGTCTGCCTGTGAGAGGGAGCCTTCGCCAGTGATGTTGTTGAAACGGTGCTTTGACTGCACCGCGTACTGACTGTACCGTGGTAGCATTCGCCGCGCTTCGGCTGAGGTGCAGCGCCGCACGCGCAAACAAATCCGCGGGCAAAAAACGTAATGGACCGCGTTATCATGTGCAACACAAAAGAGAAAAGACGGCTTTTGAGAAGCTGAGCCGCGGCTCGTTGTGGCAGGAAGCGCCTCGCTCGAGCGAACACCTCTCGTATTTTACTATAAATAGTCGCTCGCGTTTGATCTGCGGCGTTGAACGCTAAACGGCGCGTCAAAAAGGTGTCGGGACAAAACAAACAGAAATCCTTCGCTAGGGAAAAGTGATGACACTGCGCTGGCAAGAGTCCCAGGACAGATTAAGAAAAGGGAAACCCTCAAGTCCTCCTCGCGGAATGATGGGAAACTTGATTCTTTTTAGCAACGCAAAAGTTTATACGACACTGGCGACTTGTCCAGGGTGGAACCCTGACAGGGGAGGCTCCAGCAGACCCCAACCAACCTGAGTGCAGGAGGAAGCAGGTACAGATGGATGGATGGAGTTTATACGAGTCACTCACAAAAGAGAATCGGGTGTTTCTGAGTCAATGAGTCAGTCCCAGAGTGTGGAAATTCAAATATGCACACAGGCTCTGCACATTCCCACAGGAGTTGCTCAGTTTTATGTGTGGAGCCAAGATGGCATTTCATGCCCATGACTGTGTGAGGTTTCGTTACTTTGTCGTACAGCCATGTAGCTTACCTGCACTATTGCTGCGGTTGCATACCGTCCCTACCGTAAGAGTGCATCCAAAATTAACATATAGCTTTGTAGTACAGTTGTACTATAGATGTTTATATGCTTACTGTGGACATCACACTAGTTTATAAAAATACGGTGAGAATTGCAGCACAATTGTACATGCTGCCTGGTTCCTGCTTAGCTAGCTAGCTTGAGACTAGTCAACGAAATGGAGACAAGGAATCGTGGCTCACGAATCAGGAAAATAACTTCCTGGTTTTTAACGGTTCATTCAGGAATTGAGGTAAAGCGATAACATTAACAATATCATTTCAGTGTTCATATAAATCTTAAACAGTTGCCGCCGAAAAGCCATGCTGCATAAGACTGGCAACAGCAAAATGATCTGAAACTCCATTAACTGTCAAAACTTCCTTTAAATGGCCTCATAGATAAAGTTTCAGCTGCAGCGACAAGACTGTTCACTTGATTAACCATCAATTTCAGACTCAGACATTAGAAAAATGAAAAATTCCAATTTCCACCCAACATTTACCTAGCTGTCAAGGGCAAAATCCCAAATTTTGGTTCCAGTACGATAAGACTTTTTTTTTTTTTTTTTTTACACAGTTCTGTTAAAAACACATTGAATTCATGATAATCCTTGAGGACACACACACACACACACACACACACACACACACACACACACACACACACACACACACACACACACACACACACACACACACACACACACACAGAGATCTATGAGTAGGTAATTTAGATAATTACATGTTTCACTAATTGGCTGGCTGGAGACAGTAATGCGGAGCAGCTCATATCTCAAAATCACCTGCTTGGCCAGGCTGTAGGGTGGGACCATGAATCCTGCTGCCACACTGCTAGAAATCGGCGCCGCTCGCCGAAGACCAAGAAAAAACAGCGGCGACGAGATACAAGTGGAACGGCAACGACTTTGATGGAAGTGGTTTTGAAGGTTTGCAGATGAAAAACAAAAACAAAATAACAATCGAAGGAGTTGATGAAGAATGTAGAAGAATAAACACAGAAAGGTGCGTGAGTAAAAAAAAAAAAGTGTTGTTTCCAAGCAACAGTGTCATTATGCCACCAGACTTCAGGTTTAAATGGCATTTAAAAAAAGACAATAAACGGCAAGTCTTAAAAGCCTGACATCATGTTTATTCAAAGACGGGGACTAAAAAGAGACAATAACGATAATTGGGTTTGCCTTCTCACATGGGAGTGTTGTTGCCATCTGCCCTCAGGATAAGTGGATCCCAAATCTGGTCTTGTATTCTCCTTTACAGGTTTTCTTTTCAGTGGCGGCCTCCATTAACTGCTCATGGGAGACCAACTTAATAAAACTTGTCTCCCTCTCGTGAGAGGTCCCAGTCTAACAGTCCCACTTTGTCTGCCAAGGCCTTTTATTACAGCTCTGGCAAAGTTGCAGCTGAATGCAGCTGCGTTCCAAGTGACTGTACATACATCTGTAAGCAGGCTTGCCGGGGCACTTCAGTGCACAGCACACATGGTGCAGTGCACTGGTCTCAACATGGGTAGGTAGTGTTCACTCAAAACACACACTGTGGCTTTCCACTTCCTGGAAGTGATGACGTTTTATTTTTTATTATTTATTTTTTTTTCCAAGAAAAGCGCTTCTTCATTTTGGTCTACTTTTTAAACAGCAAACGACACAAAGATTAAAGGTCCAGTGTGTAATATTTGACTTGACTTATTATTTATATATTGGTAAAAGCTTAATATTCTGCCCATAAATAAATTAATAACATTGTATAATCGCAGTACAATAAAAGTAATTTGGTTTTCCTACTTTTAGAACGGTTCTCATATACAAAAGAATACACAAAGAGCAGGGGTCTTGCATCCAGTTAGCTGCCATCTTGCGCCACCATATTTCAAAGGAAGCCTGGTGTGGACAATCCTGCCTGACAGAGAGTATCGTAATTAGTGTGAACGTGCATGTCTTCCAAGAAACCGACGTAGAAAAAGGTGGAGAATGCATCCAGGTTTGGGTGTGCAGGCCACTGTAGCTCTCTGGCAAGCTCAGGAGAGGGAGGAAGACGCAGCAATCTAAAATGTGATCACGTGATGTCGCCGTTTCTTCTTCAGAATCTCCAAATATTACACACTTAACCTTCAATGCAGATTAGGCAACATGTTATCATACATAAACGGACCACACTAACGGCTGCCACTTTGAGTGCCTCTCTGGTATTTAGAACCATGCAATTAATTTGGGTTCTCCAGTGCAAAGAAACACGAATTCTGAAATATTTTTTTATCCAAGTCAAGCCAATCGTTTTTTTTTTAACACTCTTCTATAATGTGTGGATCATGTGGTGGAGACAGCGAGGCTTCTTCTCCCTTTCTTTCTTGGCTCTGCCGCCCTGAATATTAGCCGCGGAACCATTTGACTGAGCGATGAGACGGAGGGGCCATCAGGCCGACTACAGTGCCAGGAGCAGTGAACGCATCAACGCCAGATGGAACAAATTCATAATTGATGCCGATTCCGAGGCGTTTGCAGGGATGAGCGAGCATGAAGCCAAAGGGTTGTGAACATCTGGAGCAGGATATGGTGCTACTGCGGAGCAGATAAACAAGCACGATGACTGCGAAAAGTATGACAATTGGGTAATACGTGACGGTGAAAAGTCTTAACGTGATCATTCTCAAAATTGGGGGAAAGAGGGGTTTTTCTTCTCTTCTGCATGTGCTGCAAACAAGTCAGTCAACTGTTGTGCAAAATCTGTTCGGAGAATCTAATGGCTCTACGATAGCAATTCCAAAAAAAAAACCCGACATTTTCTCGGAACAGCTTTTTAAAAAAGGCCTTTTTCTGGCTACTTTCATTCAGAAGGAAAAAGTCAAGATGCACATGACGCCGCACATCCCCCGGCCTCTTCACCCTCCACTTTGACATAATTTGATCAGAGTGTCCATCTCGCAGGCATCTGTCAAGGTTGTGTTTGGCATTGTGTCAGCTCGACCTCTGGCTCAGACTGAAGCAACAGTATCATAGACCTGGGGCGAGCACTGGGGCCACTGAAAGACAATCTCCTACCGCGTACACAAACACGCGTGTGATGCCACAGCAACATACACGAGTGACAGATATTTCATTCTTTATCTAAAGCCGGTCCACAGTCTTTAACTGCTGTCAACCCATGATTTAATCAGAAAATAATGTTTTAGCTGCTGGGAAACTATGTTCAAATGACGTCCCTCTCATTTGCACGCTTGTTTATGTTCTAAAAAAAAACCTTGACACAAGGGATGCTAATCAGTGACAATGTCCTGTAGCTAGCTAACTTATAGCAAATACACAAATTTGCAAGCCCAAAGTGTACATGGGCACAGTCACCTCCCTCACATACATCATAATGTCATATTAGGAGTATATGAGGCACAACGGCGACCGTGAAAAGTGTAATTGTTTTATTCAGCAACATTTGTAATTACATGGATCACATTGGCTACAGATCCAGATCACATTACAGTGACACAACTCTCCCAATCATGGCTTGAGGACGGCGCAGAGTGCTAAAACAAATTGGATTTTAGAGGTCAAAAGGTACAAAGTGTGGTATTTCTTTTCTCTGTATTGCCGAGTATAAAAATGATTGAAGGAACGGTCAACAGTTATGTTGCTTGATTGTAGAACAGTGATATGAAGAGATGTATTCCCTAAAGATATTTATTTGACTTTGCTTTATTGAAAACACACTCAATGCGATCGCTAAGATGGCAAAAAAAACAACAACACAGAAATCCAGTTGAGTTGAGCGGAGTTACTGCAACTGAACTTGTACAACCCATCATCGCATCATGACTTGTTATGCCAATCTTTTGGAACAGTGACACAAACGCTGTGACCCCGGATGTTTTGTCACGGAACTTGGTTCTCAACGGCTAATCACGTCAGAGCGACGGCTCCCGCGAAAAACATCTTTAATGACTGCAATATTTCAGGCTGCCTGCCCAGTGCCCATTCATCTAATCCAGATATTAGAAACAGGCTGGTAGACAGACACAGATAAAGTGGCAGATGGCGAGATAGAAAAACAAACAGGCCGACCAATGTGATTCTTCAACGTGCTGATTACAATAAAAAAAGAAAGCTTGGGATTCTGACATGGCAAGACAAGAGAAAAAAAAGCAACATTAAGGTGCATCATTGGGCAGCCAAGGCTGCTCATTTCCAGTCGTTTTTGTGCGTCACTCAGGAAAGCATTTCATTCAGGCACTCGACTTGCAGAAGGAACCTCCTGACACGATCAATATTTTAGCTTCTAGTCTGGCTTCCAGCTGCAAAACAAAGCTGGCAGCTCTTAGCAAACCCACGGCAGCTTCGGCAGAGGGCCGCTGTCAGATCACGGTGACGCCGTCACAGATGGACCAGCGGGTGTGTTTGCAAAGTTGGAACAAAAATAGGTAGAGATTTTTTTTTTTTTTTTTTTTTTTTTTAGAATCAATGGGAAAAATGAACAGAAATGAAGACGGGGAGAGGGATGGTGGTTTCTGCTGCATCAGGGGCTTTGGCCAGCTGAAAATGCACTCCCGATGCATTATATATATGCATCCATTACCGCCAGTCCCACTCCGCTTTACACAAACCAGCCCATGCGCGCACACCAACCTTTGTGCTCCGACACGGGCGCGTATTTGTGCACGCAGACAGGATGGGGAAGCGCAGAAGACGTGGGAAATTGTTCAATTCATTTTGGAACGGTGGCTGGAAGCTGGATAGGAAACTTCCAAAGGGACGTGGATGGGAAGATTACAGACACGTTTCTGTTCCAGCGCAAAGCAGCCATTCCAGTCAGTCGAAGACGTACATGTAAGAGACTGGTGACTAAAACTGTGACTGACTCAAGGGACTCAGGGATACTTGGAAAGCATATTCATCGAACCGTGTCAAACTTTCTGATCGTCTTTCATTTTGACTAATGGGGTCGAGTCAAAATCAGCTTCTATTTACAGCTGTAGATTTATCATGGCTCAAGTAATTTTGAAAAATATTTCTTTGAACCCAATCTGGGTACATACTCCTCCTTCTCCAAACTGCTGAGGACTGTGCGCTCACTCTTTACATTAGATACTCATTGCCTCACTCTCCTTTATTTATCATGCATATATACCAGCATGGTGAGTGAGGTTAAAAACTTCAGTTAAAGTCAACAAAACCCCACAGAACTGGATGAAAACCAACCGGATAGCTCGCATCTTCCTTTAGACTGCCACCTACCTGCTTGCTCTTTTTCTTTAGATTCTACATCAGCATTGTTGCAATAACCGGAAATTGAGAAACTTTGTTCGCTCCGCTGCCGTGACATTTTGCGCGACATTTAGCAAATGAAATGCCAGCAAGCAGACAAGGATGGGAACTGCAACCTGTCAAAACGATTGTCGGCCGTCAGAATTATCCATCCTAAAAATTTGCCCAAGGCAAAATTTGTGAGTATTGTGGCCTTTGTATAGGTTTGCTTTTGATCATTTTTAGATATACTGAAGAATTGCTTATCCTAATTAGAAAAGCATTTTGAATGGCTGGATTGAATCACTAAAACCAAAAAGCAAATTTTTCTTTGTCATTTCCTGTCTCTTTTTTTTCTTCTTTTTTTGCAATTTACAAGAAGAGGTGACCAGAAATTACGTTTTACTTGCTATGTGCCTTCTGTGGTGCAATTTACAAGTTGTTGGTTTTTTTTTTGGCCCTTTGTTTGGTTAGGGCCTACCACAAGGTCACCAGCTTTCCAGTGTGGCTGGGGATAATTACTCCAAAGTGAAAGGCCATCGATCAAAGAGCAGACGAGACGACCAAGGCTGCCTGAGACAACTGGCCTTCTCCCAGCCATGAAAATCAGAAGCTGACCCGGCCTTGAAGCTGTCAGACATGAAAGGCCCGACGAGACCAGTGCGACACAGCCAGAGCAAACATAAAGGCTCAACATTTTAACTCGGGCTTAAATGAGGCCCTGCAAATTCAATTTTGACTCGCAGATAAAACTGACGCCTGTACAGGCTGTGCATGAAACGCGGACCTAATTTGTTGACTTTCCTAAAATGTAATTTGGGGGTCTTTTTTTTTTTTTTTTTTTTTTTTTTTTTTTCTAAAGATTTGACTGTAAAGAAATGTCAGTGCATGCAGCCCAAGTTAAAGGAGGGTCAGTCTGTCAGCCCAGCTAGGAATTAGGGTTGACATTTGAGAATTAAAGGCTGATTTTAACAGACGTGTCTGAAGGCCTCCTCACGCTGCTCTGCTGCACAAAATTGTAGAGTTCAGCTCAAAGACACACTTCCTGCCTTCCTAACAGTTTATTAAGATGCACATTTGACTCTTAAAAATGTGTTCAAATACACTGCGTGGCAAAATGATCGATGGTGAATAGTGTATGGGCTTCACATCTGCAGTGTGAAAGAGACTGTGATGGAAGGAAAAAGAAGCCAAAAAAGGGCTGCAATTACGCACCGGAAAACAGACAGGAAGTTTATTCTATCTCTGTGGTTCTATAGCAAAAAAACAAAAACAAAAAAAAAACTCCAGGAAATGAGACGAGGTGGAGAGTGAAATGGGAGGGTTCTCAACAGTTCTCACATTTTCTTCTTGGCTGTGCATTCAAAGACTGAAATCTTACAAAGAAGATACATTTTCAGAGGGACTGTATTTTTATTTTCAATACTCAAAGCATACGACTATACTAGATTAGAAAAAATAAATTCTTTAGTTTGATTTCTTTCAAGGCTTCTCTTTTACTGACAGAACCCTAGAAAAGAGTTCCAATTCATTTTTCAGGTTCGGGTTTGCAGGATTGTGAGGCATTTATATTAACTTTGAGTGGGCTCAAGCTGAAGACCAATGTAAAGCCTTAACATGCCCTGATATGTTAATAAATAAAAAAAAAATCATCATCATACAACTGCTGCACAACCCTGCTACCTGCAGCTGTCCCCGTGTTGAGAACTCATAGTAACAGCAAAAAAGTTTAATAATAGCTACAGTTTCTAGAGCAAAACTGTTGTCAACAAATCTGACAACAACTTTTTGAGAGCACGGCACACTTGTCAAGTCAGTGGTGAAGGTCTCAGGTTCTATGTAGGCATGGACCAATACCACTTCTTTTACAGAACAAGTAGAGTACGAGTACTTGAGTACTCCCAAATACCGATACCGAGTACTTAAGGTCAGTATGCGTTTTTTCAGTTTTCCACAGATGTTGTTATTTGAACAACATTCGGCACATCCCTAGTTCTATGTTAACAACGTATTTGAGAGCCTGACTGTGCAACTACTGGCATTGCAGAGGGCACAGGAGATTTTTAGAACAACCTTTAAAAGGAGACATGACAGCAACATCAGCACTGGAACTTTTGGGTTGTCCCAAGCACTGCTATCATTCAATGACCTCTGCTCTTTTGCCATGTCCGACGAGAGACATGGACATTGCCTGGTTTTCCTACCAAAAACACAAATAAAACCTATATACATTATTTATTCCAGTGACGATGCATCAGCCCAGAGAATAAATGTTTATTCTTAGGTAGACCACTAATTTGATCAGACCCGTTTTGGCGAAAACTGCAACAGTGTGGCTCGCTTTCGACAGAGAGGAAGTGCGACTAGTGTCACACTGACACGTGACGAGCCGTCATGTTTCCCTTGAACGCAATGATGGAAATGTTTCTCATATGTGTTTTCTGTTAGCGTGCTGCGGACGTCAACACAGCGTTGGCTGGCTGTCCACGTGCTGAAAATACAAACATCATTTCCGTCTTGGTGATCCACAAGAGAAAAAAAAGACAACTGAGAAAACCCAAGTTCCTATAGCTGACAATCAATGCCCCTACTCTCAGTTCCATATTGCTAGTCTGAGCCGTTAGCATCTCAATGGGTGGCGGCTATCTGGGGCAGCAAGATTCCATCTGACTTAAATAAACTGTATTGTCACACAAAGCATGTGCAGGTGGAACAGTGGAAATAAGATATCCAGGTCACTCAGTTCCCTGACAATATGTACCATTGCGCATTTTGATATTACAATGAGGACCAAACTGCGCAGGCCTAAAAAAAGATCGGATTGCAGTGCCATTCAGGTTTGTTCCAGTTCACGGATGTTGTTTTTTTACTCTCTCAAAACAGGCCCTGGCACAGACACTCGTGACAAATGTTGGAAAAAGCAATGAAGAAAAAGGTTTAAAACAGCAGGTTTGGTCAACTTAATGTCTGTGTGGTGATTCCTTGAATGTGCAATTGTGATGTGTGTGTGTGTGTGTGGGAGTGTGTGACTGAGTGAATACTCCACAGGAATACGGAGCACTAGTCTGCTCACAGAGGGCTCTTTGTGTCCGCACGCCGCGCCTGAACCGGCGTGTGTACCAAAGCCTCGCTGCAGCTCCGGTTGGTTTGCTTTCCTTTTGTTGATTCCACTTCCTGTCAGGTTCCTCACCCCCGCAGCTGAGCCAGGGAGGCAAGACCGCCGCACCAAAACTGGGGAAAACAGGACTTTAGAGAGAAGGAGGGCAGGCCAGCCAAGCGACTGCTCTTCAAATGGTGGCTGCCATTAACTGGGCCCAGATGATGAGCAGCTAATATTAACAAGGCAGCGAAATTGCAACGTGCTAATCTGGGAGTGCTTGGTGCATTTTGTTCTGAGCGAACATGAAAATGTTCCAAGTTTAAAATGATTTTTGGCAATATTTCAGAGGGGGTGGAGTATTATTGAGCATCAGAGAAGAGCGGTGCGTCACTCCGATGCGAACAAGCTCTTTCTCGGACTGGGTTTGAAGGTGGCAGCAGCTCCCTGGACAGGACGCTTTCTCTTCAAAGCTCACATTTATCTCAACTTGACACATGTGAAAGAAAATGTTTAATCCAGCCATAAATTAGAAACATTTTATATTTAGTAGTGGGCACAGCTTCCTCTCTCTGGACTCTGGCCGCTCTGCAGACTTGCATAAAGGCCTGCTGCCAGTGCGTGCGATTGGTTAATTATCAGCAGTGGCAATACGTTTCTGCGGTCCAGAGATTGGAGCGGCTCTGGGAGACGGAGAGAGAGTGAGAGAGAGAGCCGGGAGCCCAATCAAGACGAGGCAGCAGATATCGCAGGAAATTGCAAATAATGTTCAAATCTGTTTTTTTTAATCTTTTTTCTATGATAAGAGCAGACAGGAGAATATGCCCAGCAACGTCAAGTCATATACCTGCAGTTTGCAAACAACCGCCATCAAGTGCCTTCATTAAAAAAAAATTGTTGCTGAAACAATTTGACTGGCATCCAACTGGTGTCAACATTTTGACTCCTCAGCTGACACAAATCAAGTCTGTGATCAAAAATAAATAAGTGATTTATCTGTAATTATAACTGATTTATTTTTAAACAAAACAAATTAAAAGGACACCCAGGCACACAGTCACCTTCATCATTGTGACATGCTCCCAGCTGGTTAAAGTGCCAAAACAGACCTGTTTGCTTTCAAAACACACACTGCTCCAGCGATAATTGTCATAGCAACCAAAGCCCTGGAAACCCGCAGCTATCTGTACCTTTCCACACATTTACAGATGCAGCTGGGCGGCGATGACACGGCGCAAGGGGGCATCAACACACGGGCTCGGAGACGGCCCGGACACAAGAAGGCCCATTCATAAAACGCAACGCTATCACTGTGGACACAAGTTGAATCAACAGCAGAGACTCTTCCTTCACAAGTCACATTCAGGCCGGACGAAAGAGATATGGGCTCTTAGAGGCAGAGGTGGCAAAAATATTCACATTTTGTACTCAGGTAAAAGCATGGATACTCTGGTAAAAGCACTGTTACAACCCCTTTACTCAAGTATCAGTAAGAGAGTAAAGGTTCTGAAATGTAACCGAGTAAAAAGTCAAAACACGTTTGTTGACAAAAATAATCCAACATAATCTCCCTATATGATCCAGTTTCATATTTTACTACACAATCGCTCCACTTCAAGCAACAGCTGCAGTAAGAAGTCAGTTACTTTTGACAGAATTTGTAACTTTGAAACAATTTCCAACACAAAAGCAGCATGTGTATCCAATGCAAGAAGAAGAAAGTGCAGACATTTGTGAACAAATGTAGGGAGCAAAAGTAAAAAAAAAAAAAAAAGTGATCATAAACTCAAGTAAAGTACAGATACCTAAAAACAAATCTACTCAAGTACTGTATCGAAGTTTTAGCACTTTGTTACTTGCCACCTCTGCTTAAAAGATGTTCTGGCACTTGGTTTGCAGTCAGGATTAAGGTTTGGGATTCTCAAAGTTTTACATTTGTAAATGCATCTAGTTCCTCATATATACATATCAATAATGCCTTTTTTGAGGTGCCTGTTGACTGGCATTTGCCCCCCCCAACCCACCCGACTGCTGCGTGTTTGTAAATGCATATGTGTGTTGAAACATCAAACGCAGCACTGAAAGTCAAACACCGAGTCCGGTGGCTTTACTCAGCGTAAACACACCCAAACGCGCCGACTCATCTTCCTCGCTGCTCCTTTAAATCTCCTCTTTTCAAGTGAAAGGTCAGAGCTTGATCGCGCGCAGAATGCCACGGCTCCTGTCCCGCCTCGCGCCGTCTCTGTTGCACGGTAACCTTCAAGGAACCTCCCGCGCCGGGGACCCGAACTTCCAAATGTGGGGGATCCAATTCCATCTGGTCCGGAGGACACCCAAAGTCAAACGCATCAAAAAGCCAAAGTGCTTTTAAAGTCCTTTGAAAACTCCGCGGGGTTGTAATTCCAAGAGGAGACCTGACGCCATAATTATCAGCACCTCTTTACAACTTTACCTTCAATGACACTGAAGGGAAACCATGCAGGACTTTGACAAAAATCTCTGCGTCTGCCGATTGCTACAATTTAAGAAAACTCAATTTACAGCCACAAAACGTCACCATCTTTAAACCGAGCAAAGCAGCAGGACCGACTATTGCTCTCCTTTAAGTGAATTGGTGTGATGGATAGCATCTTCACTCTACAGGCACATATGGCCATTTAATCATTGCGCAGTGCAGACAGGCTCTCTGCTCGTCTAAACCGTGACGTCGGGTTGACTGCCACGCCAACCTGTCAATTAACAGAGCCGTTGACAATTTCCAAACTGATTTTTTTTTTTACGAATTCCCAACAGGGACTCGGGCAAGGTCAGAAGATTGCGTTCCTCGTGGAATGTCGACGACCGTTATAGACAGAGCAGTGGAATAAAAAATAAATAAATAAAAAAAAGCAATGGTTGCAAGACACAGCCCAGAGGATCAGCTCCTGGCCTGCTGAGTGGTGAGAGCCAGCGAGTCCACTCACGAGAATGAGCCACTGACACTGTTTATTCTGGATTCTGGCAGCCAGCAGCAGCAGCAGCAGCCCAGAGAAATAACTCCTGGTGCTTCTGTGGTCTGACCCTGCTCACTTCCTGCCTCACAGGAAACACGTTGCACACTCTTTGCCCTACCCTTCCTGTTGCTTGTGCCTGCAATCCAACACACACACACACACACACACACACACACACACACACACACACACACACACACACACACACACACACACACACACACACACACACACACACACACACACACACACACACACACACACACACAAAGCTGTGCTGGCTGAGGTTTAAAGGCATCCGACACCGTCCTGGATCAGTTTATCAGAAAGTGAAGAACAATCGGGGGTCGAGCGAACATGAGCCGCCCTGCGTTTGATCGGCACCAAACAAGGAAGCTGGCAGGTTTGACCGTCCTGGTCCTGGTCCTGGTCCAGAGATGTGTGGCACCTGAGAGGTGACACTGTTGGTCAAAGACCCTCGGGCTCCTCCGCTCGCCAACTTTCTCTGGCTCCGCCTTCCGTTTATTTCCGCGGCTCATTTGCCACCATTTGATCAAAGTGAGGGTGGAAAGGGCGAGGCCATTTATCAGTGCTGGACCGCACCGCCTACACGGCGAAATTTGCCAAAAGACTGAGGATGTGCTTTCAGGCCAGAGTGCGAATCTGACAAACAAGGGAGCAAAACTGGGAGGCGGCTGCGTGAGAGGGACCTTTATCTCGACAGTCGGATAATTTGGCATCTGTGCACGTCGGTGCGTGAACGCTTGAGAGCCGGAGTGTGTGGGCGTTTTAACAGGAGTGTTAAAAAAAAAAAAAAAAAGGACAGAAAAACAGGAAGTAGAATGACTGTACCCGAGAGCCTTCGCTGGGTTGTCTGACTTGGTCCCCACACTTCTGCTTTTGGCAACCTAAAGTGGGCTTCTAATAGATGTTGTTGATTTTTTTTTCTTTTTTTTTTTTTATATATACACGTGGTGTTGAAAGATTTCAGCACTTTTTTTCAAATTCCTCCTCATTAAATCAATTTCCAACAGACAGCATGATACTGTAAATATGTCGCCCGAGGTGACAATCGCTCGTTGGCTCGCCCGGCTAATTAAAAGCGTGCATGCAGACGTTACACGGAGGGAGGGGCCTCCGAAAAAAAAAAACCCTCCTGTTTATCAAACTGTTCTTGGCACAGCCGGGCAAAAGCTCGGCCAACCTCCGTGGAGTCTGCCGCTCTGCACCCCCAGACTCCCGTCCTCACCTCCCGCTCTGACACTCTCCATTTCCCTTCGTGTGCATTTGGGCGACATGCAAATTTGTGACTTCCATCCGCCTTTTTTTTTTTTCATCTTTTTAAGCAGCTTCCCCTCGCAAGGAAGAGATCCCGTCAATCCAGGGAAGGTGGCGGGTCTAAAAAAAAAAAAAAAAAGAAAAAAAAAGAAGAATCCGTATACGGCAGGACGGAGATACCTCCAGCTTTAACACAGAGGGGTAGATCCACAAAGCGATTGCGCGGCTTTTGCGCCTGAAAATCTGTGTAAATAGCGCCAAAAACGGTGATTCCGATCCACAGAGAGGACGCAAACGTGAAAATCAGCGCAAAATGCGCCGAGGCGCAGGTAGCGGCAGGGTTGTGCCAGATTCATTTGAATGTATTTAAATGAGTCATTGCGCGTAAAATGACCCCCCCGTTCTATGCAAATATGCCTAATTCAAACAAACAAATTCTGAGTGAAACTTTCCTCTCTGAAAAGCCTGAAATATATATATAACTCCCCAAATCTTATATATAGATAGGCATAGCTATGCCTATCTATATATAAGATTTTAAGATTTTTTAAAATATAAAATATTGGCGTATATACGACTACAGTGTATACGCCAATATTTTAGATAGGCTATGAAAAATACAAATGGTCCTCAGGTGTTGGTGACTAACGCGTCTTGCGTCGTAATGCCAGGCGCGCACAGGAGCGCTTTTTATCCTAGCAGAGTTTCGCTGTCAAACACACGCACTCACCAACAACCTTTGGCGCAAACTGCTCTCAGGTTGCCAGACCGCAACATTTGCACCTGTTTCAGGTGCCGCATTCGTGGGCGTGTTTGCGCCTGCATGTCATTAGCGCAAAAACCTTTGTGGATACCCGCATCTGTGGCGCAAATTGCGGGCGCAATCCCGCCGCATTTTAGCGCTGCGCGCCCTTTTTAGAGGATCTACCCCTGAGTGTGTTTGGCTTTGTCTAAATGTGAGACACTGCAGTTTTACTTTTTCATTTCAGCTGAGAGGGATTGGCTGTTTGGAAAGGCAGTGAAGTCGAGGATCATTCGTGAGCTCGTTCGAAATACTGCTGAACAGTCAGCTCACACGCTTTGAAGAAAAAGGGGAAATGAGGGGAAAGGCGGAGCAGCGTAATAGCCACAATTATATGATACACACAATCCCTCCCCGGCCGCTTTATTAGTTGCTCTCTGGGGCAGTTCTACCAATAAAATAACAACATGGCACCGGGTCCGGGGCTGGAATGGTGTATAAATAGAAAGTCTATTCTAAGAAGGACCTCAAGATTGCTTATGCAAAACGAGAGGCTGTTTCATTGAAAAAACAAAGCGAAACCAAACAAAAAGAGAGCCGTTGCTCACGCAGGAGACGTCAGCGTGGACGTTTCCACTGTTAAAAAGGCTGTGGTCACATGTGGCTCGGACCTCCTCCTACTGCGGCCGGGCCATTCGGGTCGCCGTCACGTTCAACACGCCTCGGCCTCTTCCCACCTGTTGTCGTTAAGGTTGACCCGTTTTGATGCGACCAGGTGGGCTCAGGAGGGGCGGCGCCTGTGTTGCGGGGACCCAGTCTATTTCTGTCTACACACACACACACACACACACACACACACACACACACACACACACACACACACACACACACACACACACACACACACACACACACACACACACACACACACACACAGAGAGAAAGACAGCTCTGGCCGTGTCTGCTCTCTCTTGGTTTAGCAGAAATACTTAAGAGTGACCCCGGCCCCGCCCTCCCTCTGTTCTCCTACTCAGTATTCCCCGGCTAAAAAGAGCCTCAGTGTGGGAGCGAAACCAAACTGAGGCCCCACAGAAGATCACATAATTACAAATCACAATAAAGCCCTCAGTTGTGCGCCGCTGCCAGAGGCTCAGCTGCACCCCTCTCAGCTCCAGCCTTTCACTCCGAGCCTCGCAGCACCCCCTCCTTCCTTCCTTCCTTCACCCCTTCCTTCACTCCCTCGCCAGCCCAAGCCGTCCTCGCCTTCCTCTTATCCCTGTTGTAAATCCCACCCTTCTGGCCCCTTAAAAAAAAAAGGGTGGGGGGTGGATGTCTCTGTTTTTGTTCAGCAGTGTCGCAAACGGCCGACGACGGTCCAACTTTAAATCCACCCAATCCCGAATGATATCATGGAGCATATTGCGTTAACTTGCAAGGCAACAAAGGCACAACACAAACAGGACTCACCCATAGATTCCTTCCAGAGGGGGAAACACTGCAGTGTGAGTCAGTCAGGATTAAAACACAATGGATAAACCTCTACAGTCACTTTAAAGTGGCGATGATAACCCCATTATTTCAAAACAGAGTTGGTGGTGATCTGACATGTTGTCCCCTCATAGAAAAGTCATGTTAAATATACCCTGCTTGTTAATTTGAGGCAAAGTAATGCCAAGTAATGGTAGTATTGTTGCGTCACTTAAGACTTAAAATAAACACTTGAGAAGGAGAGAGAGAAAAAACGGAACTATTGCAATATTACAACACAGCTGTTATTTTTGCAGACGTGCAGCAATAATTGTACTGACTCAGATATCATTCGAGCCACAGAACCTCAGCAGATAGGAATTCTTAATTTTTAAATCCATCATCCGGTTTATTTCCCCCCCCCCCCGACCTCAGGCTCACTAAAAATCAACCACTGCACTGGGAATGAATATCTTTCCAAGCCGTGTGCATGGTAGCTGCAACCGAGTTATTTGAGTCAAACATACCTGAATACTGTACACTGCCTGATTTCTTACAACACACACTACACGCATACAGCACAGTTCAATTCCAGCAGCTTCCAGGTGAAGTGCAGAGCAGATGAAATCCATCCTTCCAGACTTCATGGCTTGATCAGTGAGAAATGTGCTCCACGGCACGTGCTGAGTCAGCGTTCCCTCCTCGGAGCAGCAGAACTGAGATATCGACTCCCTTCAGAAGTCCCCCACCTACTTAAAAATAGTTTGTCTCATCGTTAACCACCACCATCACATTTAAATGTTGTGAAGATGCACCCTGCAGGCGAAATTTGTTCTGCAAAATGTTGATTAAAATGTAACCGACAGGCCACCTCTTTAAAATACGGTCGTTTGTGACGCATATCTAGGTAACTTTTTTTGACAACCTGAATTTTAACTGTTTTTGGGTCGAGCAAACATTTTGGCTTTACAGAAGAGTAATGTTAAAAATTACTATGAAGATTTAATACAGTCTTTGAAAAGAGGAAACTGCAGCAAAAAAGCATTCAAACAACACACCGAGGTGCTGCAATGACGCTCCACACTACAAATGGAAAGCTGCAAATAAAAAAGAAAAAAAAATATTTTGTGGCATTGGTATTATGGGGATGCTATGTTTGGCATTTAAGTGATTTTTTTTTATTGTATCTGTTTTGTTTGTTTTTTTGGGGGGGGGGGCATGAATTGAAATAGAAACAATGGAAAACATGCAGAGACACAACAACAACAACTAATTTATCACATTTGTCACCAGAAAGAATAAGGTGACCAAATAGTAAATGGTTGTTGTTGATTTAAACCGCTAATTGTAAAATATTGAACCAGTTTGGTTATTTACAGCCATTTAATAGTCAAGAACTTTCTAATTGAATTGTTGGATTGGTGTTTGTGCACCATAGCCACCATGTTTGCATGCACAGCTTTATCAGATAACTGCCGTTGTCCAATTAGGGATCGGCTCGGAGATCTGCCAGCCTTGTTACTCTCGTGAACACGCAGCAGGGAATCAGATTATTGGCTAAAGTATGTATGCCTCCTCCGTGTTAGGGGGCGCCGTACTTGTCTTTCTACCGTCCATGGTTATATCTCTGTACACACTGCAGGTGCAAAATGTGCGTCTCTGTGACTTTGAGGGCTTCCATTTGCTGGTTTCCCACCGGATGACGGCGTTTACGTGCACTGTGTGGAGCAAGGCAATACTGCAGTTAGCTTGCGAGTGCATGGAAAAGCAGTGAATGTTTTTGAATGTTAGGTTGCCGTGGCAACACATGGAAAGCCATCCATGACAAACACACACAACTCACAAGAGCCACAAAGTTGCGCACTGCCAGGGGTGACTTTTTTTAAGGGCTTAGTAGACGTTGCACTAATTATGTTACACTAACCACTGCCTTAGTGCGTTTTACACGGAGTAGGGGGAAAAATAAAATGGAACGTTAAAGCGTGACCTTTGTCATCACATTCTCTGTAAATATCTGCTTTTGCTAGGGAGCGAGTCAAATGAAGACTGAACACCATGAAGTGCAACAATCTAGGGTTCTGGCAGCTTGCACGGTACAGTGGTTAACACTTTGGTAAACTCAGGCCATTGTGCTTTAGTGGGGCATGTGTCACTTCCATGCTTTTTGTCTGACAGAGTCGGCTACGCTCTGCGCAGTTTGCACACTGGAGAGCAACTTTTGTCAAAACTGCTGTCGGCTTTAGAGAACAAAAGAAAAAAAAGGCAGGAGAAAAGGAAGAGGGTGGCTGCTTTCCTGTTTTACAGCCCAAGTACAGGGTACTCATTGAAAAAGCCCATTAAGTGTGACTAGTTTGAGAGTTCTATTGTTGTGCGCCAATGGGGGAATGCGGTGCCTACAGCGCGAGACAGATGCAGAGCCAGACAACTGACACAGGATGGGTGTGCTGGTTTCCTCAACCAGCACAACAAAAGACACGCAGCTACTTCTCTTTTACTCGCTGCCTGCCCGAAAAAGGAAGTGGGGGTGGAGGGAGGGGGCGGGGGGGGGGGGGGGGGTGTCAGGAAATTACATCAATGCCATCTGCAGCATAACTGACACACATGACCCACGGTGTGTCTTCATGCGCTTGCACAAGCCAGCGTTCAGGTTAAAAAAAAAAAAAAAATCATTTGTTGCAAATGAGAATCCAACTTGGAAAAGCGTCATGTATCTGGTCGAAGAGCAGTCTGTCGTTTTTTTAAGTCATTTCTTGTTGCAGAGGTGAATATTGTAGGAGGAGCCGACAGCTTCAACCATTCACTGTGGCTGTGGTTATCTTGCGGCTACAATTACAGAACCAGCCTTTTAAACACAAGCACTGTTGACGATCATTACGAGGAAGCCGACAAACTTTGCCAAGACAAAAAAGGGGGTTTAGTTAAGATGCAGGTAGTAGGAGTGTGCAGTCAGAATGTTCACACTTAATCGGGCAAAATAAATCATATACACGTGTTCCGAGGTTTGGGCTCACTGACTCATTTCTGCATTGAACTCCATTACAGGCAGCTGCATGGAATAATCTGGAATGCACATTACTAGTGCACAAAAATCAGTCAGGATGTGCTGAACACATTATGGGATGGCAAAGACAGCTGTTGACTTGAATGTCTAATTGACTCCAGAGTGCAATATGTGGTCATCATTGCAGAAGTTAAAAATTACTAAAAGAAAACTGTAAAAATTTCTAAAACAAAGCTTTCTATTGCAATCACACTTCGTTTTGTTGTGCTGAACCATAAAGGAATAAACCAAGCGTCATGGTTTATATGCTAGGCTCTCAATGAGTGTTCAGAGTTATTTGTTGCCATACTCGTTTGGCCCATCTTGACTGATTTTTCCCCCCTGCACTCTTAATGATGGCAGAGCATTCGAGGTCATTACTGGGAGTGCAGACACCCTTTAGATTTGTGGCTAAGGTGTCCAGCTGTCAGGAGGTGGGAGACCTGACGCCCCAGCGCACAAGCGCAACAAATTTACCTTTCAATTACAGTGGTGACAGTGCAGCTGTCACAACACTGTCACTCCGAGACGCCCCCCGGGGGGGGGGGAATCACACACCCTCACCCAGTGCCACATCCAAAATATTCCCACCATCCGTCACCCTCCACGAAAGGCCCCCGTTGGTCGAGTTATGTCGGGCACCTCGCACTTTCTCCCCCCCCCCCACCCCCCCTGCAGCTCGCAAACCCAGATGAGCCGTTGCCGCCGGGAGGCGCGAGGGGCAGCTGCCGTGTGACAGGAGCGGGGGCGAAATTTGGAGGAAGAAAAAAAGTTTCAGCGCGAGCAAGGAGGAACAAAGTTAGAAAGGAGATTACAATTTTTTCTGCGTCTGGGCGAGTGGCGCGGCCCCTCGCTCTCAGTCGTCTGCTGTCCCCTTCCTGGCGAGAGCACTGCATCACTGCCTCACGTCTCAGCGGCAGGCCGTCAGCGGGCAGCAGAGGAGGCGCACCGCCTGTCAACGGCAGTGCCCTGAACACGTTTGAACGGCAGCGACGACAGGCGGCAGCGCGGCCAGAGCCTGAAGACCGAAGCGAGTCTGGAGGTGCCGGGGGGGGGGGGGGGGGGGGGCGACCGACGCCCCCCTGAAGTCCAACGCTCGGCTGAACCGCACCCCAAATTCACCTCCCACCTCCAGAAATGTTTTCATTTGACACTGAAGCTGCTACGTGTTGTATTTGTCAGGGACATAAAAAAAAAAAGATAAAGACATTTTGGAAAATACAGCAGTACTTCACAGACATTGTTTATTCTAATGCATTAGCCTTGCTTTATTATTAATGCAGACTTTCAGGTGGGGATTTTAAAAGTGGCATGAAGCCAAAAACTTACTGAGGCAAAATCCTGTTTAGTTTAAGATTAATAGGCACACTTTAATGCTAATGTTTCACCGTCAACTCGCTGTCACTACTATATTTAAAAAAAAAAAAACAGCAGACACCAAACCATTTGATAAACTTCATGCTCATCAATTTGGAAACCGGTAAAAATCAATGCCAGTCCCGCACGAGCGATCACAGAGAATAAAGCAACGTTTTGTTTCCTTTAAATACACAGCATGATCTCTGCTCCACTCATCCATGCCTGCAACACTTGTAGTAATTCTAGTAATTCTAATAATAATCATTTGAGAATCATTTTACTGACCATCTCAATTTCACCGTTGTGGCACAAACAAAATAAAAACAAAACTTAAAAAAAAGTTGTTAAAATAATACACATAAAAGTTCTGAACTTTCAATCAATGAATTACAAAAAACTGTAGCACGGCCCGATCGGTCACCGACATGAAAAGAGAGACGATTTAAGAATTTAAACTGGTAATCTATTTCACTTTCTGCGTCAATTGGCTTTTAGGGTGCGCCTGAGTAAGTTTCACTGCTGTCACGGAGGGGAGGAAGCCTCCCAGAAAGACACGGCGAGGCTGTGCAGGAAGTGGAGTCAGCTCGTTTCCTATCATAGAAACTTTGAGGAGCGAGCTTGTTTAATGAGTGAGCCAGACAAAGAAAAATACTCTCAGCCTGCATCCTCCGTCCCAAGAGGCGCTTCAAATGTAAGCAAGGTGAACTTTGACCTTTCTGGTGAGCCCGTGTCGGGAGTGGGAGTGCGAGGGTCTTGAACTTGGGTCGTCAATTGTGTTTTTTCAGGACTCCGGAGAAAAATAAGCCGCACCGCAGGGAGCGCCGGGCCGGCTATACAGAGCGACGTCAATCACGTCGGGGTTGAGACTGGAACGTAAATGTTTTTCCAGCTCCGGGGCAGAAGTTGAAAAATAAAACTCACACTCTATCCCAACTACTCCAGCCTCAGTGGCTTCAGCCGACGGTGACGCGCGCATGCAATTTGGTTTTTGGTTGGACAAAGAAAAAAGGCGGCTTATCAGCAAACTATGCCAAGGTTCCCGGATTACACACAAAAAAACAGGCTTGCTGAGGCTAATTATTAATCCTGCCAAGAAGAGCGGCGCTTTGCAGATGATGGTGAAACTGCGGATGTGATTCTTCGCACCCGGAAAGCTGAATTCTTTGGCTAAAGGTTAGGTGCCCTCCTGTGTGTCTTACACAGGCAGCTTTGCATTTTGCAACAGTTCCTGTGTCTGTGCAGGGCTGTCTGCTGCACTTTCTACTTCCTCCTCCTGCTGCTGCTACAGACGCAAAGGCAGTGCACACACACACACACACACACACACACACACACACACACACACACACACACACACACACACACACACACACACACACACACACACACACACACACACACACACACACACACACCGAAAGAAATAAGGCTTGTGATCTTTTGAGAGTCGAGGCCAACGGTCTTCACATCCTGTAGTCAGATGCAGGCCGAGGAGAAATTCGAACGCCTGCCGAAACTACACAGCAATGTGAAATCCACTGTAACCCAGAACCTATACGTCCCTCGCAGTGCAAAACTGATTTTTTTTTTTTTTTTTTTTTTCACGAGGCCCCCTTCCGTCTGCTGCAAGTGTCGACACGGAGCAAATGGAGTTGAGGCCGTGCGAAGAAGTCGCAAGATAATTTCTACATATTTGGCATTCTTTCCATAAAGCTCCGAGGATCCAGACAGTGAATGAGACGCCGTCATGCCAATCTGTCACTGACTGCTGCACCTGTTGGCTTCAGCGCAAAATTAAACTGGGGGTGATTACTGCTTTGTCTATAGGCACGCAGTCTGCGTGCACTGATGTGAAATGAAAGGTTAAACAAAAAAAAAAAAGGCTAAATATTTTTTGCAACGTGTTATTACTGCAATTTAACAAACAAAAAAAATAGAAGGAAAAAATGCCCCTCCTCCATGTCTCTAGGCACACACACACACACACACACACACACACACACACACACACACACACACACACACACACACACACACACACACACACACACACCTGAATATAAATGCTGGCAACAGCAGAGGTTGTGTGCACAGCCTTCGGCAAAGGGTTCCGTCGACAACCATAAACGAGCCATCGCAGGTTAACACTGCTGATAGTGCGCAAAGCAACACACAGAGCTGCGCTCCAATCATTAAGGTCAACTGATAAACGAAACCACTAACGCCTCATAGCTGGGTACGGCGTGGAAGGCACTTAGGTCGAGCTGTTCCACTTTATTTAAAGACAAATAAAAACTCAGGGGGGGCGGGATCACGCTGGCCGCGCTCGATGTGGCGGTCTCACTCCACACCAGGGGAAGGAAGTGGCTCAGGTGAGCAGCAGCCGGCCTGAGGATTTAAAAACCACCAGTAAGGTGTCGGAGCGTCGCGCTCTCCCAAATGGCTGCTGACGGGCGCGCACGCGGTGGCGTGATTTCAACTCTCGCCGCACAGTGGTTAAACTTCAATCCCAGTGAACTTTGACCTCGGTGGAAAACCCACATGGTCAGTGGAGCAGGGAGAGGAGCGGGACAGCAGGCCTTGGTCTGTCTGAAGGTCTGCCTGATATACGACTCCGCCATCCAGCGCTCCAATCCTACCGGCTCGTCTCGTCATTGTGCCAACACAGAGTTCAAGACATCAGCGGGAGCAGCTCAACCATCTCTGTCCGTCTGGGTCTGACTGAAAATATGTAGATGACGATGAACATAAAAGTTGTCCGCTCCAGACTGCAAACGTCACCTACTGGGAGCTTTTGTCAACACTTTACTTTGCAGGTATACTTTGGGAAAAAAGCATCCGTCCCCGTCAGTCCCAGTCTCAGTTCCGCCTCGGCCAACTAGGTAGTCGCGTGTTGAGAAAACTCCACTTCAGCTTTTCTTCCTTCGCTACACGACCTGCAGTTCCTCTTCAAAAGTGCCCGCAGTGAGTGGCCTCTCTTCTAGGGTGGCTTTTTTTAATTTTTTCTTTAGCCAATGCACCGAGGTTCTGCTACTAGGGGCGGCAGAAGCAGCGGAGGGTTCCGCGAGCTGCGAGTGTTTCCAGCGCTGAGGATGGCGCAGCCCCAGGTTCCCTGCGGACGGGCAGTGAGACAGGCAGTCTGCATTGGCAGGCTTTATCTTCCGAGCGCTCTGCGTAATTACAGGATATTCAGGGCCCTTCACGTACACACACGCGCGCAGATCTGCTATCCAGTACGTCACGAGGCTAATTAGGCAGCGCCGCGGTGCAGACTGTTGAGTAAACACGGTCAAGTCATCCTGCAGCATGCAGCAGGAGCTCCTATAGAACATGGAACATTCTTTTGAGCCGGCCGCCGTTCCCATGAGATCCCTGGAGGAGCTCGTCCTCAGAAGGTGAAGCGGTCCCTCCTGCCTGTGGCGGTGGGTGGGGTGGGGTGGGGTGGGGGTGGGGGGGCAGTGCAGAGCAGTTTGTGCTCCGGGAAGGACTAGGGCAGCCTGACTCTCTCTCACCAGGGAAAGGCGTGATGGCTGTAATCAGCCACTGTAATTACACCCGACACCCGCTAAAACTCAGACACCGACTTCAATAAAGGGGAAGAGCTCGTGCGACACTGACCACATGGCCTGGCCGGTGTTAACATCTGCCACCTTGTGAAGTCATTAAAGGTGACTACGTGCAATGAATGAGCGACTGGAGTTTCAGCAACGAGGAGTTTGTGAAAGTCTTTAGTCAAGTTCTAATAAAACAAACTGCCGTCAAAACATCACAGCAGTGATTCTGCAGTTGCTTGAAAGAAATGTGTCTTTGTTTAATTGAGAGGGTTGTATTATATTATGAGGGGGGTGGTTGACCAAAAAGAGAGAGAAAAAAAAAAAAAAACGGCCGATCAAGTGAGCAAGTGTACAAGGTCAAGGCGAAAGCCGCCTAATGGTGAGAAGAACAAGACTAAACCACAGATGACAGCATGATCGATATCAATTCAAGTGAAACAAGTGGGTGGCAAGACAGACAGTCGGTCACGTTAACGATCCTTTGTGGGAAATGACTTGTTAGAGCAGCAACAGCAGCATTTATCCATTCATCAAACACGCCAAAAGTGATGACAGGAACTCAAACCGATGAGTCAACGCAACAAAGTGCACAGACTTACGGAAATAATACAAAAAAACAAGCCAAAATCACATTTAAGCTAAAACAGGTGCCAACAAATGGAAGCCACAACATTAGCATGTGCAGGATTTGATGACATGCACCAAAGCGGTTGGAGAAGTCAAGTGCTGCGCGAGTGGCTGGTATCACTTCCTGCTGTTGTTGCAGACACCTATTGTGGCAGGTGGGAACACGCACCAACCTGCGTCTCGGCTCCAAGATGCTAGCGGAAGGTTGTTTCACACCAGCTGCGGTGATCAGTGAAGAGCGTCACTGTTGCTGGTTCGCACCAGGTGGCACTGCCCAAAAGATTTTCCTCGGTGAACCGACTTGATCGCTCACGATAACAGCGGATGGAACGATAAACAGGCAAAGTTGCCGAGCTGGACTTTCAGATTGGCCTTTATATTAATGTTGCACCGTTCCACTTCCCTGCAGGGGGCCCCGCAGAGCACGCTGACTAATGAGCATGGTGCATTCAGGATAGTTTTAAAAAGAGGAAGAGAAAACTGCTGGTTTCGAGTCACATGTTTTGATTGAAAATAGCTGTTGGAAATAATTTGAATTAAAAATACATATTGAAGATCACTCCATCTATTTGCTAAAAGAAAAAAATGTGGAATCATAAAGGTGCCACGCCTACAGAGACTGTGTCATACGATATCTTATGAGCTGGTCTCAGTTTAGAGACCGCTGGCGACCATGTCGCGGAATCAGAATTTAGCACTAAAGCAGCTGTAAGTAACATATTGAGCTTACAGGATGATATGTATTAAAGGCCATGTTTGGTACGTAACTACCGCAAAGAAGATGAAATGAAACTTCAGAGAATTAGGGACATTTTTTTTCTCCCAAACCGCATCTTAAACGATTTGATTTCCTCACTTTTATCAATATCACGCTCTCTAACCAGCAGCTGAGGGCTACATTTCATTCTGCACACGTCAAACACATGCATCTTTGATGCGCGCACAGAGATATTTTAGAGCGGTTACATGTATGCGTCAGGAATAGATTCCCCCCCCCTCCCCCCCAACCCCCACTGCGCCCACAGGCAACATGTATGAAAGTGTTTCTGTACAGCGCTCGTCAAGGCTCTGAAACAAGTGCGTGCGAGTGTTTGTGCGCGTACGTCCACACAGCCAATGAAGCAGGGATGTCTACCTGCGAGGTCTAATAAGCTCGCTGCCAAACAGATTCTTTCATTTGTGTCGAGCTACAGAAAGAAAGTCAATAAAAAAAGAGAAAAATCAGCAGATTAAACGTCAATCAAACACTAGAATCAGCGGCGAAGTCAGCGGAACGAGCGCTACGGGTGAATTGAAAGAAGCCTCCACTGTGTGAAATCCCCTCGGCCACATTAAGTGATAGCTTTTCAGGGAGGGACCTAACAAAACAAACCCTATTAGGCCTTCTTTGGTGCGGATTCGAGGCAGGCGTGAAAAAGTTTTTGGGCGTCCCCCATTTACACCAGGTTAGAAAAAGGAGCCAAGAGAAGGCTTTCGTTGTCAGGCTTCCACTGCTGAGAGAACAACGAGGCCAGGCTTCAGTGTTGATATGAGGGGAGATCCATCATCGCCGTCCCGGGAAAAACCAAGGTTAAGTCTTTTCAACCAAAACACCACGTCTCTCCACGGGGCCGCTTCACTTTGTTTCAAGTTCGAGAGGCTTTGCTGGATACTTTGCATCTCGGCTGTCGGAACAGAAGCGTGGGACTAATGAAAAGCAGACTGCAGCCGAGGTGGCACGTATGAGCAGATTTCACACCAACAGCTCTCGCAGAAGTCAACGTCAGAGAGTGCTGCGCCATTTCAGACGTTGCTCATCGTTTTGACGGCCGCTGAGGATGCGGTTTGTCAAAACGGCGGCCGAGTGTGGCTGTTTTTAAGTGCATCGCATTCACAGATTTCTTGCTTGACTAAATTACAGATCCACTTTTTACCCAGTCACATTCATGTTACGTTTCAGGACCAAAAAAAAAAGAAAGAAAAATTCAAAGCGACAGTTTAATATAATCTCCACATGCTGGGACACGTTTATCAAACTGGGGTAACCTCTTGCACGACTCCCGTCATTCAAGTTCGGGGAAAAAAAACTCTAAACTCGCATGACGCGAGTCTTTACGCACTAATTCACAAACCCCAAGTTGAGAATCAGGCCTATCCTATAATTCCTCTCATCCCACACACACTGGCCCGGATGGTAATTACTGATATGAAACCTACTGTACGGAGAGTGGAGCATGTAATTAGCCTTCAAACCAGGAGCACAACTTAACAACCAGCCTTTTTTTTTCTTTTTTCTTTTTTAAAGGGACAGTACAACCAAAAACAAAACATGTTTTCTGCTCTATCCTGCTTTTATCTGGCCTGATTGAAGAGATTACTGCTCGTTCTCAGATGCAACTGGACTAAATAGATGTTGTATTTATCTGCCTGCTACGTCGAGCTACGTTTCCAGGCGTACCACCAGACTGCCAGACCGAAACCATGCTGACATGCTCAAACGTGCCTTTGAAAAGGACTAATTACAATCTTTTCTCAAGCGCCAATCAACCAATATGGTTTTCTTCATCACTTTGTTACCACTACCAGGCCTGAGAAATAAACAAAGGCTTAGCGAATAATGAAACAGTCAGAATCTCTAACATAGGCTTTAACATAGGCTGAAGTGCTCACCAGGAGTCAGCAAGTCTGTTTGGTAGCCTAAACACAGCTAGGAAGATTAGTCATGTACCAGTCCGGACGGAAGGGGAGGTAAAATGCCTCAACCCTTTTTGGGCTGAAGACAGATTAGTTGAAAGCTGGAGAACATGCGCACAGCAATGAAGTCAACCTTTGACAAGAGTAGAAAAGGGCTGGACGTTCTGTGGAGCCAAGCCAAAAAATCCTGACAACGGAATATCAGCATATCTCTGACCCAGAGAACTGAGGGGTTTGTAAACACGAATGTTGACCTAGTTAGGAAAATATTTTGTAATTTGAAGATATGATTAACTCAGGGGAAACAAAATGTTTCCCCGCAAGATCAAAAATGTTCAAGAAATACTTAAATTCTAAAATGCTAAAGAGACAGAATTCCACAGAATAAACTTTTAACATTACAAATAATAATAATAATGATGACGATGATAACATTACGTCTGCTCTGCTTTTTAAAGCATCAGCTTTACTGTTCTTACAGTTTGCTTGCAGTAGTTAAAGAAAACCGCATGGAGTCCCTGAAGCAATAACTTGAGTAATCACTGAGGTATTAATTAAGGGAGTCTCTCAGGATGAATGTCATTTGATATGGGGAAATCAAAGATTTCAACATTTTAATTGAACAAAAAAAAATATTCAGCCCACTGCCTGCACCTCTGAACAACACATAAAAAAGTTTATCTCAAGCTTCGAGGACACTTGTTGTAGGGGGATCGGAAATGGTGACAGATATGAAACCAGGAAGCGTCATCAGTAACACCTCACTCAACACGGATGTACTTTGCAGAGCATGACAACATTTCCGGGCACCTATTGTCTTCACTATCTCTATAAATGAGGGCAACTCTTAAAATACCACCAGTTGTGTCATAGAGACCAACCGTAAAAAGATGAAAAACAATATTCACTAACAGAGGCCAAAGTGATTCAATTATATTGTGCATTTGACCGATGAGACAAACCTTGAAAACTTCAGAACATAAAAAGCAGTCATGTCTTAAAAGCTCAGGTCCAGACATTATCAATCTCGCATTCAATTTTCTTTCGACCCAACAATAGCGCCCAAAACACCGACTCCAAGAACTATGGTGTATGGGGTAGAGGGAGCCATTTCAACAGCCTGAGAAGGGTCATTTTGTACCAGTGGGAGGAAACCAGACAAGACTTTGGACTGCCTATTTTTACCGTCCGGTCATGGAGAGGGAACAGGGTGGGATGAAGTCACAGGAGTACTGCTCTGCTCTGCTCTGCTCTGCTCTCTCACTCAACATCCAATGTTTAACTTTAAACACACACTTCCTCACGTCTGTGCAGGACGGGGACATATGCACCAGGTGCTGTTAAGGGTGCAGCAGACGGTTTCTTTTTCCTCTCGCCCCCATTTACCACTAATGCGTACATCACAACAGAGCCAAAAATGCAGAAGTAACACAGTTGACAGACATGTTGGCAAAAAAAAAAAACAAATACAAAGAAAACAAAAATAGGGCCTTGGGCAAGTCGAAGTCAAATGCAGAGAGTTGTCAGTATATCTCTGGTTGCATTTTACTGCCTGCCACGTCCGTCTCCTCAGGAGACGGCTGAGCCCTCCGGAAGAATGTTTGGGGTGACAAAAGTACATTTTTCACAGACCCGACAATAAAAACCCAATAGCATTTAGCATCACTTCGGAATATTGCAGACTCCTCAGAGAGTTTTAAGTGCGTCGCACCAGTGCGTAAATTAAGCATTTTTTTTTCCTTTCTTTTTTTTTTGGTTTCTCAATTTTAAATAGGTCCGTGCAACCTTTTTGTAAGCGACGTGCTCTGTGTTTTGACGGTGTACTCACCGAGCAGAAGCAGTTTGACTTCTCTGGCCGCCTTCTCTCCATCTTCTCTCAGGTTTTTGTCAATCATTTTAGACCTCTCGGCCGCGGCTTTATCTTCCTGGCTGACCGTACAACCCATGGTTCCTAGTGCGCGCTTCAGGACTGCTGCTTGGTGGGGGAAATGTCGCCCAAGAAAACAAATGTACTATGATAACAACACGGGGGGTGGAAAAATGACGGGCGAGTCCGAAAAGCCCCTTCTGCCTGTCAGAAAGCGAGGGCTGAAGTTGAGCAAGGCGACTTCCCTTTTGACGAGTGCCAGCAAACGTGACGGAGTCCGTTCATCCGCGGGAGGCAGCGACACACTTACAAAAAAAAAAAACACTCCGCGACGTGAAACCGACTTAATAACGCCAGAAACGACTAGAAGACACGATGATTCCACTCTCAGTCATTTGTGTCGTTTTCTTTCCGTCAAGCAGTTGAAGTTGGCAGCGCGTTCTCGTCGGCTTTGAACCAATTCGCACTACACAACATGAAAGCGGTGTCAACGCACGGGCCACGAAGTTGGATAGAGACAAGTATTCCAGCTGTTGAAAAACCTGCGCGCACCGTTTCCTCCCGCCGAATCAAGCTACACGATACGCAGCCACTTTCCACGGGACACGTTTTTTTTTTTTTTTTTTTTCCTTTTCCAACCTCTCCGTAATGTCTTCTGTGCAGATATATTAACGTCTTCTGGCCCTGCGCATTCTTCGCCGTGTTGAGATTTATCGCGTTTGAAGCCACACCCGTAGCCGCCGTAAAGTTACCCTCTATCCGACAAACAGCAAGACAGCGCCGTCACCTCCCAACTCTTGAGGCGGCACCGACAACCTTCGCCTGAAAATAACGCCCACTCGCGCTGCTTCTTGGGAAACGTAGTCCGGCGTTACCGCCCCCTTTCCCTACTCATACACACGCATTTGTAGACACTGTCCCACACTTTATACTCGACAATGTAATTGGAAGTCTGCATGTTTTCTATTTTTGGTTAAGTGCATTTTAAATAAATGACATACTTACAAAAACGATATAACTACCAACAGTTCCATGCGAACGTTCCCAGTCCGCAGCTGCATCTGAAAGGTCATATTTTCGCTCTGTGAAATCTCCAGAAAACAGCGCATTTAGCTCAGTGTTTGTAGACTCCGTAAAATGCCCAGTTTTAGTTTTACATTTAAGACAATTAAGGCAGCCATAACGTAGTCAGTGAAACTAACAACTTGGAATGAGGTGACGCCAATAACCCGGGAGATGTAGCTACCGGTAAGGAAAGAGTGCACTTTTACTTATGACCACTGTTTACCACTGACTATTAGTGTTTGTCCACTGATTCTATTTTTGTACACTTGGACTAATTGATCCATAGGTTATTTTAAGGATTGCATGAATAAATAAATCTACAAAAACGTCTGCCCAGTGCTAGAAGGGGGGAAAAAAATCCTTATAAAAGCTCCTTAAAATGGCATCTAAATTAATGTTCTCATATCCAACAATCAGAAACTATATGTATATATATATATATATATATATATATATATATATATGATAAGATTTTCAATTAAATGTGTAATGCAAGACGTTTTTTTTATCACAAAGATTTTTTTTTTTTTACATGTATTAAGAAGCTGCTAAAAGTAAATGACTAATTATTAATTGAGAGCTTGTTACTGTGGACAGTGATTTAAGGATCTAAAAAGTACAGTGTATTAAATGTTACTCAAGGTTATTCTTTGGATTTAAGATAGGGCATCCATGGGCCAAGCATGACAATCAACACCCAAAGTAGCCAAAATATGCCTACACTAACAGCAAAGACGTTTTGGAAAATACACGTACTGTGCTGTTGTACACAAAAATACGATGGTAAAACTGCAGAATCCATGTGGCGTTACAGCGTCTTACAGCTCATTGTTTCCCCCTTGCGGACTGTTTTGTCACTTCACATAAAGTCAGTATTGTTGGTGTAATACGCCACCAAATTTATGCAATTAATTTCATACATGCGCCATAAACTTTGAGAATTCTGAAAATAAGCGAATCATTGACCTACAGTAGCTAACCTACTTTGATCCAAGTTTTCTACCCCAGTGTGACAAAGAACAAAAGTCAGACCACCAGAATAATGAGAGATCTAAGTTTTGTTACCTCATTATCTTTATTGCAACATTGTTTACATAACAATAATTGCCAGCAACATATTAAAATATATAGAGATACAACAAAATCGACAAGAACTGAATAACAAAGAGGTTTAAAAGCACTTTGAAAATGATTACATTTATATTTTTAATTTGACTAAAACGTTTCATTTCTATTTACATGGTACAAACTAGATATGCATAAAGAATACAAAGGGTATACATTTATGTACAGTATTTATAAATGCTGGCCAATGTCAATATTTAATGTTTCTACTCAATCACTCACACAAATTACACAAAAAAAGGAGACCGGCGACATCTAATTCAAGGTCTTCAGAGATTGTCATCTATCAGCTACTGATGCAGTGTATCCCCCACACTGTGCTTATCTTATGTGACGCTGGAACCATTAGGACTGTCCGTAACAATGATTTACCACATGGCTTTCTCATAGTAAGGTCGGACAGGAAACAGGAAGTGGGGGATAAATATAAACTCTTGAATCTATGCTCCAGTGGCTGAATAAGATGACTCTTTCTGCATCCAGACACATGAAGAAACATCTACACAGAGTGAAAATAAAGGATTACAAGAGGCTTGTTGTATAACAAATTGACAGGACAGTATCAACATACCCACACGGCACGCACTTTAGCATAGTCGGGATTTGACATTTAAAAATAATGAACTGTTGGCAAGTTTAAAAACAACTCCAAGTTAGTAGGTTACTGTCTGCCAAGAGGCAGCAATGACATGACAAATAAGCCAAATCACCACAGATGACATAGAACTCACCACTTTGAAAGACAGCTATAGAGTCCAAACAAAGGTTTTGCCTCTTGCATTTCACCATGAAACAGGCTATACTGATACGTCCAAATAAACACTGAACATGACGTTATTTAAAACAGCACATCCATCAACTTGAATTATACTTCTGATGAACAGTTAGGCCCTGGGTAAATAACACAGATGCATATAGTTGAAATACAGTCTGGCCATTTTTCTTTTTTGACCAACACTAACACTTTAAGATCTCCAAAACTACATCCAAAAATATTAGTGTTTTTTTCTTCTTCTAGACAACTGTTATTTCAAGTAAAGTAGGAGACGATATCCATGTTATACCATCGACACATTTGTTGCTTTTCTTATAATCGACATTACGATGATTCTTCTTTTTTAATATAAAGCAACATGCTCTTAAATCACACATTTCATATATGTGTACTCTGTTAGTTTGTCTGTGTTTCAACCTATTAATGGCTACAGGAAGTTGTGCTTTTTTTTCTTTTTTTTTAAAGAAAGTGCTATTGCTGTACACCAACTTTTCAATCCTTTTAAGGGTGGTTACAGACGCAGACTCCGCGTTTATCATTCACCAAAGGGAACAACCTTGTGCTGGAAATGGATATTTACAGAGATGAAACTGTTCTTGGAGTGACCCTGTTTTTCTCTATTAAATAACCCTTTTGTTGCCTCTGAAAATGTCCATTGCACAATCACACACAACTCATTTCACTCTTACAGGTCCATGCACTTCATGAGTGAAAACACAGAGCAATAACTTTCTCTTTTGCATCCCACTGATTGCTTTGACCTGGACAATCCAAATGAGGAGATCATCCATACCATCTATCACTGTCCTTGACACAGCGATACCCTGCGGCGACGTGGAGGGGGACAGAGGGGGGGGTGCTCCTAAACATGAAATGAATGGCCTCATCATCAGTCCACACTGCATCCTTTGAGGTTATCAACAAGTAGCAAGTCATAATAAAAATATACATCTATATCATATTGTGCAGGAATGTTACATTTGAAGTGCTTGCCACACTGGACTATGTGCTGTCAGTGTTTTTTCTTTCTTTCTTTTTTTTTTTGCATCTTGCTGTGTAGAAGCTGGAGGTGTTTACACCTCCTACCCCTAAAATATGCAGCGGTAGCAGCAAGTTAGTGGAACAGCAGGCTTCGCCCTTTAGAGGAACAGATGAACATTTTTCAACATTGAACCATTGGTGTGAATCAGAACATACTGCCATAATAAGAAAAATGTTCCGACGACTCCTTTCACTTCTGTTTCTTTCTGCGCAAGAGAACCAAACCCACAACAGCAGAGATGAACGTTATGAAGGTAGCGTTGATATAACAATGAAAATAATATAATAAAGATTTAATTCCATATATATATATTTTTTTTGTCAAGCAGTGGTAAACAGGAGGTGCCTTTAGGTTCTGGCAGTCCAATAGCACACATAATCTTGAGATAAATCAAGAATACAGACGGCTAACAGATGCTTTCAACCTCTACAAAGACAAGCTTTTCAAGACAGCTGCTATCTACTTTAGTTTTTGTTTTGTTTTTTACATTGATCTTGCAAGGCACAGCCTTTGACTGCCAACATCAGTCTCAATACACCTGACTTGCTATGTGGAATCCAAATCAGCTTTCTGTAAGAACGTGCTGATCCAGATCTCGGGTCACTGTTTTTCAGGATGTACAGTACATTGAAAGGTCATTAGAGAGTACGAGAGAGAGAGAGAGAGAGAGAGAGAGAGAGAGAGAGAGAGAGAGCGCAATGTGTGGAGAATCGTAAAGAGAGCTGCTCTGCTCCACACTGACTCTCTGTGGCAACTATTTTCAAATGAAAAATATGGAAAACAGCAACAAAAAAAAGACATCAACATTATCCAGAGCAAAAAGGGTAGCATGAAAACACAAACTAAAATAATAAAAAAAAAGAAAGAATAGAACAGAACAGAACCAAACCTGAAGAAAAAACAGGGGCACCTAGTGGCCACTGCTGGCTTTGCTGGTGCCTGAAGTCCAATCAATGATGATGAAACTAAGACTCATTATCATAAACAGGAAGCCGATTCCAGCAAAACAGGCAGCCTGGAAGAGAGGAGTGACTGAATTCATTATAGGACAACAAACCATATGCTTTTCAGATCAGACATTGAAATTGACCGTAATGTATTACTCAGAATAACTATCTGGAGGAGGGTAATAATTTTATATGTTCAAACTTTTATTTAAATCAACCTCACGTTCTTTTAAGTATCCACAGTGTTTCTTAAATTTTCTGTTCAGAGTAAAAATGCTTAAAAACATTATTTCATTTCAGTAGTATCAGTCAACAAGAATACAGTTCCTTCTCTATTAAGACTTGGTAGCCCAAAGAGCAAAGAGGTTCTTCGGCTGTAGCCTTGTGGTACAGATCTTCATTAAAAAAAAATAATTTGCTTGCGTTCAGGTGTATGTTATTTAAAGCTGCTAATACCTTTGTTATTCCCATAGAATAGATGCTACAGTACTGTACATTTGTTGCGTAACAGAAGCTCACCATAATTTTGGGGGCTGAGCGCAGTGGCTCATCTTCTTTGGGAACGATACGAATGTAGAAGACAGCAGGGAAGATGAAAATTAGACAAGGAGCAGATGTGGCGCCTGGAAGGAGTGAGCGAGAAAATGTCAAACTTGAAGTCTGGCAGTGTTTCAACAACAGCAGAAAATGTCACCAAAGGCCCGTAACATTGTCAAAAACTGAGCCTGTTTTACTGTCAGTAAAGTGGTGATGTTTGCCACTAGCCTGTCCACGATAACTACTCAGTAAAACTAACAGACACACTTGACAGCTAGTCACTTAAAATAGCTACGGTACTTAATTTCAAACATTTGATGTTCTCTTAGGCTACGATGGTGGCCTGCATCATGCTGCTAAATCCTTGACCATGTTGCAGTGACCCCAGAGTATGTCACTGACTGCTCGCCATGCTGTTGAGTTCCAAAGATTGCTGGCAAAGCGTGATTGTCTTCTGGGTGAGTTATGCATTACAGTCGACGTCACGAAAGAGAAAGAACTTGTCACACTGATCACCTGTAATGTATCAACATCTAAACCTGGCTTATCATTCTATTTCAGCATCGCTGACAATCAGCCCAAACAGAACAAAAGAATGTGAAGTCGGTGACTCCTGTCACCACTCATGAAGACACCCTGAGAAAAGATGAGTTGTAACGAAATGTGTACATTATTTTACATGTAATGAAAAATAAGCTCTGACGGGAACAGGGTAGCTTGGTAGGCATTGAGCCACAGCATCCTCAGTATGGGGTCACACAGCAGTGTTTTCTGTTCCTAATGTAACACGTGGGTGGTCTTCATCTGCTGTTTGTAAACGTTGGATCATTAAATCAATTTTGTGCTTTTTGATACAGCGGGTGAACCTACCAATGATTCCAAAGATCCCAAGGATATTTGGGGCAAAAATGACGAGCAAGTTGATAAAGGTGAGCAGAACGAAGGCGATGGCGATGTGACGGGGCCAATTGAAGGTCTTGTTGGGGAACATCATCTGCTGGATTGCTCTTCTCACCTGAGCACAGTTTTTAGAGATATTTTCAACCATGGGACTGGATTTCTTAGACAGCCTGTTTAGAAAGTGAAGCCACTGAAAGCAAAACTTACAGGAAAGAGCACAATGGGCACCGTGAGAGTGACGGCTGTCAGCACAGCCACACGCACACACAGAATCAGCGTGTCGTATGGGTCAATGCGGCTGTAGGTGTGAAGCAGCTCCGCCTCCACTTCACCTGAGGACAAGTGCAGTAAAACAATGTGTCAGACTGCAAGAACCCTGCATCAATAGTGTCTTACCTAATAAACATATAAAATAGGATTAAATGTTCATTTGAACTGGGATGTTGTTAGCATCCCATAATACTGCAATATCATATTTTTCTATCATCATTGTCCTTATTAGGAGTCTTACAAGTCAAGTCCTTAACTTTTATTGGCAACAATTACTTCACTATGTCCACTAGAGGGAGCACATTCATCAGAATACTTCAAAGCCACTACAGCTGAATTCAGAGAGTTGATTTACTTCATTCACTATTATGTCACAAATGTTAAAATTGGCCAAAACATGATTAAAGCACCTGTGAAGCTACATTTAATCAGTGCATTAGGGAGGAAGGTAGAAGGAGGGAAGGGAAGGAGGAGAGAAGGGATGGGGAGGTAGGAAAGAGAATTAGTAAGAAGGGATCTGGGTCTGTAGGTGAGGTAGGTAGGTGAGGGAGGAGAGAGGAAGGAATAGAATTAGGGTGAGAAGGCAAGCAGGGGAAAGCAGGTAGACATGTAATGAGTTACTGTAGGTCCGTAGTTATGGTGGTAACTCCATATGTAGGTAGGTAAGGAGGAGGGTAGGTAGGTAGGTAAGGAGGAGGGTAGGTTGGTAGGTAGGTAGGTAAGGAGGAGGGCAGGTTGGTAGGTAGGTAAGGAGGAGGGTAGGTAGGTAGGTAAGGAGGAGGGTAGGTTGGTAGGTAGGTAAGGAGGAGGGTAGGTTGGTAGCTAGGTAGGTAAGGAGGAGGGCAGGTTGATAGGTAGGTAAGGAGGAGGGTAGGTTGGTAGGTAGGTAGGTAAGGAGGAGGGCAGGTTGATAGGTAGGTAGGTAAGGAGGAGGGTAGGTTGGTAGCTAGGTAGGTAAGGAGGAGGGTAGATTGGTAGGTAGGTAAGGAGGAGGGTAGGTTGGTAGGTAGGTAGGTAAGGAGGAGGGTCGGTTGGTAGGTAGGTAGGTAAGGAGGAGGGTAGGTTGGTAGGTAGGTAGGTAAGGAGGAGGGTAGATTGGTAGGTAGGTAAGGAGGAGGGTAGATTGGTAGGTAGGTAAGGAGGAGGGTAGGTTGGTAGGTAGGTAGGTAAGGAGGAGGGTAGATTGGTAGGTAGGTAAGGAGGAGGGTAGGTTGGTAGGTAGGTAGGTAAGGAGGAGGGTAGGTTGGTAGGTAGGTAGGTAAGGAGGAGGGTAGGTTGGTAGGTAGGTAGGTAAGGAGGAGGGTAGGTAGGTAGGTAAGGAGGAGGGTAGGTTGGTAGGTAGGTAGGTAAGGAGGAGGGTAGGTTGGTAGGTAGGTAGGTAAGGAGGAGGGTAGGTAGGTAGGTAAGGAGGAGGGTAGGTTGGTAGGTAGGTAGGTAAGGAGGAGGGTAGGTTGGTAGGGCTGTGAGTAGGTTGGTAGGTAGGTTTTCTATTGATAATATCCGTCAATGGGGTAGGAGGGCCAGGCCTCACCATAGAAAGTTAGGTATCCGAAAAGGGCAGCCAGGAAGTACATGATGTACATGACTGCAATGGAGATGTTGGCCACATGCTGCATCTTTTTCTTGGTGGGACTGAAATCAGAGGATACTGCTATGTGATGTTCCGCACATACAAACACAAACAGAGACACACATACATACGCACATAAACAGATCAGGGCATCCATTTATATATGCCCAGAGTACATGGAGCAGCATCTATAGATACAATAGAGTCATTAGCTGGAGCGTTTTTGTTTTGTTTTTTACATATGGCTCAGAATACAAACAAAAACAAATTATTTAAAATAAAAATACAGGCACCAGGCAGTTTAAAGCAAGATGATAGAATTACAGTCAAAACATGCTACATCACTCAAGCAGTGCCAATGCTTATTTAAAAAAAAAGATAAAAGTAAAAGCGGTGTACGTGACTTGCTTGTGATCAGCAAAGCACAAAACAAACATGGCAGCGGCGCTCTCTGTCGTCTCTTCCGAAAAGACAGCAGGATTGGTTTTGTTTTCGGGCTTTTTATTTTCTTTTCCCGGCAGAGGGGACATACTTGCGCAGCTCTGTGTAGATGGGCAGGACCTCTGGGTGGCACACAAAGGCGAACGCCAGGATGGGGATGGTGTAGGCCGTCTGAAAATGAACCCCGACAGGTCACCATAGATACAGCAGCGCCATCCCAGACGCCTCACCACCAACCTCGCTGGCCATTACTCCCTCGGACACATCACAGAGAGCTAATTGTTCCCCTGTGATTAACTTGGGCTTGATGCGGACCCGCTGTCGACTGCTTAGGAATGCCTCCGCCGTAAGCTGCTAGGCAGCCGCGGTCGCCTTGGTTCACTCCCATCAAATACTCAGACGTGTTGAAGGCATGTTCAAGACATGCTAATAAAGTGGCGTATTCATCTCGCGCAAATTAGCGACGGCTCATTTGCCTCTGATAAAGAAAAAAAAACAAATTGGTGTAATGAAGCCTTCAGCCGCTATTACGGGGGCTGCTGAAGATTTGTCCTGATGTTAAAACTCTTCAAGCGTGAAGAATTACGGGCATTAGCACACAAGTCAGCTCTTTCCCATTTCACTCATGTCGCCAAGCCCACAAAAGGCCAAACCAGATAAACTTACTCACGCACTTAAACGCCGAGGCAAATTTGGAATCTTCTCCTGCTGGAGCAAAGAGCTCAAGGGTCACTGTCCATCTCTAAATGTCAAACACTAACCGTCATCAAAGTGCTCGATTAAACTCTGGCACTTCTCTTAGACTGCAATCGTACTGGGGTGTGATTTTCATGCTTGGACCGTAAACTGTGTCACTGGCAGCATGCTGAAGATGACTGCGACAGAAGTGGGTGTCCGTCAAGTGGCCAAGGCAGTGCGGGTGGCTGTGCAGTCTCCCACGGAGCGGCATGCATTGAAAACCCACCTGGGTATTGAGATTGGCCATCTTAGGGATGCAGGCCGGATCCACTACGTCGGGATCTGACATGTTGACGTTCAGCGCGCCGGCCGTCCCGTTGAAGGTGAAATCCACAAACGGACAGGGGAGGTTGAACTTCTTGTAGATCACCTGCACAGAGGAAAACAAACAACGGTCAGAATAAATATGCCAGGCGGGTGCGAGAGAGAGAGAGAGAGAGAGAGCGCACAAGGATCAGAGCACCACACAGACAAAAAAGTGGGTCAGTGAGAGACGGCGAAGCACAGCCGGGGCCCTGCAGCAAGCGGACATGGATCTGTGGCAATGAGCAGAGACAGCAGGGAAATACTGGAGAGAGACTGGTGGGAAGGTGGAAAGACATCCACTCTTCCTATAGAGGGATGATGCCGCACCCCATGTGTATACATACATACATATGTTGATATAGATGGATAGATAGATAGATAGATGAAAACATTTGCATAAATATTTCAATTTCAAATTTATTCAGACATCACAAGATTAATACAAGTTACCTTTGGCCTCTACAAGTATCTATATGTACTTATTTACTTATATAGAGAAGTACTGTAGTAGAAATAAAATGTTTATGGAAGTCTTTTCTTAATTGTTCCCGATATGTGTATGCATTATCATATATATATACATATGTGTATATATATATTTACATATATATATATATACATATATATATGTGTGTGTGTGTGTGTGTGTGTGTGTGTGTGTGTGTACATAATTTACTGTGTATACTGTGTGTCCTTGACAGTGTTGGTGAGTAAGTAATCCACTACTGTAATTAAACTACTTTTTTAATAACGGCGTAATGTAACGGGATTACTGTGGCAAAACTGTAATTATATCATAATTACTTTATCAAGTAATGAGTCCCTTACTTTTCCAAAATATTTTGCAAGCTAAAAATGTTTTATCATCCAAAAAAATGGGCCTCAGAGAAATTTAGAAAAACAACCGAAAACAACGTCGCAGATTATTTTAACAATATGGGCTGCGCAAGAGCCACCAGTGCTGTGCATGAGTTTGTTCTGTGAAACGTGCAGTTTGTGTTCAGAGAGCAAACATTCTTTCATGTTAAGAGGTAAGAGGACAGACGCAATATTTGCACTTTAATAAAGTTCATTCCAAAGCACTGAGCAGCTGTTACTTAATCTTTTTTTTTTAAACTAAAGTAATTCATAAATAAGTAATTGATGACTGATGAAACAAAGTAGTTAAAGAAGCAATTAGATTCCCAACAACACTGGTCCTTGATGGGCGGGCAGGATGTAAAGCCAGCCTAGCAGTGCGTTGACACAGTATCTGAGGACCTACCGAGATGAGGAAGAAAACCATGCAGCTCAGGGAGAAACCGCTGGTGTATCCCAGGTATCCTGAAAGACAAACACTTCATCATCACTCCTCTGATGCTAAAATCCGAGACCGCGTGTCCCCGCTCGTCGCTTGCCGGTTCTAATGCCGGCACGGTTAATGAAATCTCCAGTGTTGAACCGTGTGCAAACAATACGCTGATGACACAATGATGGGACTTGGAACTCGTTACTGGGCTCCAGCGACCGCCGGCTCCATTGTCATTTAAGTCTCGGCGGGAGACAGATTTCTTGCAGGAGGCCAGCCAATACGCTCGCTTATTCCCCCCCCCCCCTTCCCCTTGCATCTGTTTCCTCTCGCCAACTTGCCCGTCAGAATTGCTGCGACACAGACGGACGGTGAGGCCCTGAGACAGACACGGCGGAAACACACTGGGTGCGCGCGTGACAGGGGGGAAACAAAGGCGTATTATCGTGACGGCGGGTGAATTATTCAATCTACAATTATCAGACATGGCTGGACACAGTGAATGCAGAGGTCCACGCCAGGGGACGTCTCAGTGGGACGGCAGTGGAAGTGGGATGAAAAAAAAAAAAAAAAAAACACAAACTATTCAAGCGTCACGTCATATGGAAATGAGTCAACCCTTTGGTATGTTACATCATTGTACTGTGGGTCTGAATTGTTGCCAGACATCGCTGTTGTTTTCTCCACCAAGATAAGGTGAAAAAGATTAAACACATACACACACACACACACACACACAATTTAAATTGATATTCCTGACAAACACAACCAGTGCAGTGTGACCAAATTGTTAAAATTATTATTTTTTCAGTTTTTTTGGGGTTTTTTTAAGCAGCCCTGTCAGCCCTGCCCTTCCTTTGTTGCAGTGAAGTAACTACAGAACCAAGTCGGTCACAGCCAACAATGCTACCACTGGCTTTACACCTGCAGTTAACAAGATTTTAATTTGTAACATTTTCTCTTTGGTTTTCAATACAACCAACAGAAAATCGGATCTGATGCAGTATCTATCACTTTGACAGCCAGTTGACCTTCATCTGCGAGTTTCATGAACATTATGCAGTCAAATAATGAAAAAGGGCCGATATATTTAAATCAGATCAACTGGTATATGCAACAATAATGAACTGAGAACAAACAACTTTATGTCTCCTGTGTCCCTATTTTTATATAATATGACCGTTGCATCCTATTTATGTGCTTTTTATGGTTCTTAACATTAGGCCAGGGGACTGCGGTTGAAAATTAGCCTCTGGCTAACACCTGCACATTGACAGGAATTGAATGTAAATTAATGTGCGTTGTCAAATTCAAATTAACTTCAAATATAATACAAAAATAAAAAACTGAGATTTCAGAGACAAACAACCTCATTATTATTAATAATAGTGCTTGATAATGTTCATACTCACCCAACTGTTTCATGAGAGCCAAGGGTAATATAACCGCAATGGACACAATGATCACGAGGTAATTCCCGTTCAGGTACCATTCACTGTGGGGAAGCAAAAAGACACCGGTGCAGCAATTGAGTGTATTGATTTGAAATCACTTGACTCAAATCCTGCAATCAAACTTAATTCAGAATGGCTATTCGGGCGCTGTGGCAGGAACCGATCGACACGCACGACACAGGAGAAAAGTGGAAAAACAGGCTTACATGGTAAGAATGCAACAGTCGCCTCATTAATGACTGTGTGTTTTATACGTTCCTGACTGAGCTGAAAACTAACTTTTATTCTAAGATGAAAACAAAAGTACAAAGCCTATTTACTTTGTGCTCTGTTCAAAGCGTTCCCTCAACTCTTCCTTTTCTTTGTGCCTCTGGATACAGAGACGCCCGCCTGAGACATTCTCCTTCTTCCTCCTAGTGTTTGCTGAGGGGCTTTAGGGGAACAACCTTAAATTCTTGTCTTCTTTTTATCCCTGGTTTAGGGATTAGGTTCGTTCTCTTGGTTCTCATTTACGGGACGTCGTAAAAGGAAATTTTTGCATCATAAGAGACATTACACCTTTAGATGTCTGAAAAAAACATTATCGCCATGCCTACAATTAAGACCTAAGCAGTAGTAAAAATATCAATATATCGATGTTTTTTTCGATACTGAAAACTAAAAACGATACGATATGACTTCTCCGTAGTATCGGTATATCGGTACTACATCGAGGCGACGTGTGGCGCCGCCAACACACACACAAACACAGTGTTCGGAGTGTTCGGAGCGTACTTTCCCAAATATCGTGTCGAAGTCTGAAATCCAGTATCGTGGTATCGTAACACAACTAAGCAGTCTTATTTAGCTTCACCGAGTAACAAAATCAAAAGTTGGATGAAGCCGGTTCAGTGTCCCCACAGAAAGTGATCTGCATTTTAAATCCCACACGACTGGCAACATGTCAGTAACGGCAACGACAAGAATAAAAGGTGCAAAAATGACAATGAGGAACATGAGTAAAAGATTCCCAAACAGTCCACACAAACCTGCCACATATCACTGAGTGTCTTTGAAAATGATCAATATGAGATATTTTGAGAAAAGTAATTTCTTGTCTGCAGTCAGGTGAGACACACTGCAGGGGCGCAACATCTGTTAGCTAGCCGCAAGCTACCGTCAGCCTCACACACAAACACACACACGCACACCAAACGACACATCAAAAAAAAATTCAAATGAAAATAGGTCTCATCTATCTCGTTGTCATCCTGCCCTGTGGCCATCTGGACCTGGCACACTGTATCTCGGCAGCGCTGATAGAGACACGCCCACAAACACGCCGTGTTTTTAAAAAACACACCACTGCACAATCAGGCGATGAACAAACACAGAGACACCGTCAGGTGTTCATAAATTAAACATGCTAGCTGATCAGTGTCAGAAACGCACACGCGCTCGTGCGTGCACGCGCACACACACACACACACACACACACACACGCACAATGCAGACTCGGACACACGGCAAAAATAATAAAGTGCCATTTGTTAAAACAGAGCGGTTGCTCCAGACTGTGAGGTGGCCCTGTTACTCAGTCCATCCCCCTGTACAATTTAGCAGTATAAACAAACACCCACTGGCAAGATGAAATGTCACTGGAACAACGTGTGCTGTCATTTCAGCTAAACGTGATCGCCGCGCACGGCCAACGGCAACAACCGGTGCACAGACAGCGGAGCAGACGCCATGAAACGATGCTCTGACGCTTCCTAACAGCAGCGGGAGACCACGGCAATCTTTCAAAAATGTATAAGGCAACATAGTTCTACTTGCAGTCTTCAGTCATCTCACGTCTCACTTGAAGAGGTTTGAGGTGGAGCAAAAGGACAAATCCAATTTACACTTTAATCTGAAGAGACAGATGTTTAATAAAACTGTCTCTGCGGGTCATTTACCAATTTATTCACCGTGTGTGAACGGGGTGAACTTTCCACCTGCATTTTTCCCTCTCACCCTCATTCTTTTCCTCGAAACCGAAGCGATAGCGCAGCCTCAAATTTGGGCAAAAGTCAAATCAAAGCCGCGGTGTTGTTTTTCTCTGGGAGCACCTGCCCTGGACAGTGATATCCCATGGTTTACGTTTTCAGCTGTGGAGTCGAGCTGTGTTTTGATGTGACTGTTTTCCCGCCGCTCTCCTCCTCCAGGGTCACTGTCACAGCTGTTCCCACGCCAGCTGCTCCATACATCCAGGGAACTCCTACTGCCGCCGCCTGACACGGAGCCTCCCACGAGGCCAAATTCGCTGCAGATGCACACGATCCTCAAAATGGAGTGGATGGCAGTTGCGGCGTGCACGATTTAGTGAGTCTATCAGTACTTTTTTATAACATTGTAAGTTTAGCTTGCTTGCTTAGCGGAGCTCAGACTGCTGATTCTGGATGCGGAAGGAAAAAGTAGAGATGAAGGCAAGAATGGATGAACAATACCAATGGCTATCATATCTATGTACCGTAACAACTAATATGGACAGTGACCTAACATTTTTCTCGTCTTGTTGCCATGCCCCTTCTGTTAGCTTTCCGTTACCTTAGGTTAGAAAATATGCAGACCTTTGCTCATAAACACAGTGTTTGTAGCGAAATTTAAAAAAAAGTCCAATGTTGTGCAAAAAATCTTTGCCTCCAGTTTGTCTGTGAACTCTCCAGAAATCAGAAAAGTCAATTCATTGCTCCACTTAACACACATCTCCAGAAGTTGCCCCTCGCGACATCGTAAATGACACTGATACTCCACTGATACATCTCCAAGATTAGTGACAGCAGCCCAGTCGGTCTGATCAGTGACACTGCCAAGTTGTTTGTGCCTCCTTGCAAACATGGAACACATAGAAGGTCGGACAGGAAACTAAAAATGAGAATTGTTGCTGAGGGCTGCTAAAGGAGGGACAATTATTTGTTTTTTTTGCAGATAATAAAGTATGAAGGGCTTCAGAATGTTCATTTAGTTAAATTTTCATAAAATTATATCATAAATGTCATTTTCTAACAACAGAGCACTTAGCCAAAATAGAATGAAAATAGATGGTTGAGTTGATGCAAATTGGGAATGGTTCATGAACTGTCAAATTTTAGAAGATGTTGCTTTTCATCGTCTTTTCAACAGCAGCAAATCAAGTAAGGGGTTATAAGGGAAATGTGTATGAAACTGAATTGTGCGCAGGGGAGAAAAAAAAACGTGTTGCGTGTTTGATGTGCTCGAAGCGCTCCCAGCTGATAGCAGCGAATATTGATGGAGGACCGTGAGCCCTGAGCTGCAGCAGCGTGCGTTTGGAAAGGATAGCACTATAAATTGCTCTGCCACGGCTCATTGAGCAAGGGAGCTTCACGCTAGTGTGCCGCCCGTATTACCCAATAAATTAGGGGAAAAAAAGCAAATGCTATCTGTATGGCCTGGAAAAACGCTGCGCAGCAGATGACGTTAACTGGCTCTTCTTCTGAGTCCTTTAGCTTTCATATGACTTGATAGTTTGCCAGGTGAAGGTCAGGCAGCCCCGTTGAAGTCGTGAGGGGACACACACACTCAAACGGGAGCAGCTCACGTGTCCTAAATAATATGCTTTCTAGTACAAGCCATTTCCTTTAAGAAACAACACAGGAACAAATGGATGGATCGTTATTGGTCGATTTGAATATTTCAAAAATAACACGGGATGCCTTCCATATAAAAAACAGTTCTGAGCAGGACGTAACCGTGCACGTGCAGCATGTGGGTTAATGTCGGTGACTACACTGAAATAAAATGCACTTTGCACTTGGAGACTTAAGACTGTCAAAAAGGAGAAAGTTCGAGCGAAAAAGGAGACCAACAACGAGGGAGGAGTTATGGAGAGATGGAGCTATGCCTCATTACTTAAGAAAAGATTTTTATGGACCATAAACAGGGAATTGCAATGGTGGTGTTCCTGAGATTTGATCTCTCTGGGACCTGGTTTAAAAAGTTAGCACAATTGGATAAGACATGATAAAAAAAAATTAAAAAAAAACTCACCTACGTGTGGATAAAGCCTAGTGTTAATACACGATGTACGAATGAAAACGAGCATGCAAATTGACACTTACCCTGCAGGCTTGTCCACCTTCAGAAAAGCCTGGATGACCAAAGGGAACTCATACTTGACAATGTACAAGTAGCTGGACATGGCTGTGATACGTAGACACAAGCAAAGTCAAAGTCAAAGCCAACACAAATAAATCACCAAATTACGCTCTTTATTCATGATAGAAACCTCAGCGGATGCATATTAATGCAAAGTCACAGCAAAATAATCTGAGCGTCGCCGACGACAAGCTGGTGTCAGTTTTTAAGTGTGGGCTCACCTCCAATGTTCTGCAGCGTGATGGCGATACCCGCAGCCATCTTCCCGGGCGTCCCGAAGGCCCTGTAGCCCAGCTGCTCATACGCACGAATGCCTGAGGGAGAAAAATAAAGTGTACATATATGTCAAACTTTTAATGCAAAGGAATTAAAAAAAAAAAATGTATTTAGCTCGTGCAACTGTAGCCTAAAAGATGCATGTCCATCATCGAGGTCATCATCAAGATATAAACTGAGATTCCCTTCATTTGTAGAAGACAGCAAGGCAATTTCAACACTAGTTTTACATGCAGTTATTTACACCAGCGTTTCTTAAATGGTGGGTCACGACCCAATAGCCATGACAGACAGTGGGATAGTGTTTTTATTTTTGTAGAATAAAGTTGAGAGCTGTGGTATAAATTTGGGTCGCGACTTCATGATAAGGAAAAAAAATGTGGCTCCTGAGACCCCACCAGTGGAGAACCACTGATTTACATGAGACGTGATTTTGTTGGGCTGATGTCAAAGATTCCAGTACCACTCAATGCACCGTGGGCCCTTTTAGTAAACAGTGGTAACGCACCAACAATGGCGTCCCAGGCTACAGGCTTACCTACAATACCAGAGGACTTGAGCAGCAAGTGGATGGAATAGGACGAGAGAACAGCCACCACTGTTAGGAGCACCCTGGAAAGAGACAAGCAAGCCGGAACATTTAGAAGTCTTACAGATATTTGACTTCAGCTCTAGTTCACCCAACTCTTCACTGCTTTCACAGGTCATTTCTTTACACTGTGCATTCAACTAAAACCAAGATTGTTTTTCTGCTTAGCAAGTCTAAGGAGGGCCAGATCCACAAAGAATGGAGCGCAGCTGTCTATGATGGCATCTTTTGGAACATCGTTGCGCCCGTAATCACCGCCTTCACGATATGCCGACGTGAAAAACGGCCAGAAATGCGTCACCTGAGCCGTGGACGCACATTGCGGTCTGGAAACATGGCCGCAATTTGTGTCCTAGATGGTTAGATATGAAGTCACACACACACACACACACACACACACACACACACACACACACACACACACACACACACACACACACACAGCTTTTGTGAGTGGAGTTTCTGAAAGGTATTTATGCGTATTGCAGAGAATTACCGGGGTTTTTTTTTCAGTCTCACCTTCTTTGAAACAAGATTGTGAAGGATTTCCAACAACACGCAGCCCTTTGACCTTTGGTTGTAGAAGGCGGATGAAGTTTTGTCAATGGGCCTCTAATTAAAAGACTTTAGTTGTCTCCATTCTAACTCCTTCCCTCAGACTTTTTCCACTTTTAGTTCCTACTTTGGCAAAGCTGACCCTCCGTCTCACACGGAGATACGCTCTTAGCTCCGTTTGCTTTTTCCTTACGAAAGCCAACAGCAGCATTTCTTTCATCGCTTCCTCGACTCTTGGCTGGATTAGCCAGTTTTTCCTTTCTTCCCCCCTCCCCTTGTTTGCCCTGTCAAGTGGCAGTGGGAGGACAGATCTGCTGACAGCCGGACAGGCGGACACACTCGGGCTACTATGGCTCCACGCACAGCTTTCCACCCGACCGCATTCCTAGCAGGGCCGGGGGCCACTGACCTGCTGAAGCCTTGGCATCCAGTGACACAAACATTTGTGCTGTATGAAACATTGGACCCACGAGGGAAGCAACAGGGACATTCCCAAAGAAAATATCACGAATCATCTGAAGCAAACCTCAAAAAGAACTGCAATAACCAAGTCAAATACAACCGCAGGTGCTTTAAAATTCACATCACGAGTAGTTTACTTTCTTTTCCTGTGGGCAAATAATCCTGGCGAGAAATACTCAATACAGACGACCATCCTCTTCCCCTTGGGCAATGTTGAATGGGATGACTGAAGAGTTTAATAATCCTCCGACGTTCAGTAAACAAGCGAAAATTGATCCCGTGGGGGGGGAAATAACAGTGTACTGCAGTAGTGGTTAGCATTAATTTGCCTAATATAACCTCAGTTTGTCTGAGAAAACACTTGACTCACTTGCAGGTCGTCTGTTCCAAAAGAAATATTTATAGAGACTGGTACACTGAAAAAAAAGGTTGTTAGGTCAAAAATGTGTTTGTTTTAAACAGAAAATAAATACATTAATTAATATTAATATTAATATTAATATTCACTCTTGCAATAAACTATAGATGATTTCCACTCTGGAGACACGGTTAAGCCAGTGCAGACAGAAAACAGCTTAAGAAGTCACACAACTGAGCTCAAAGTAAGCAGCTTTCTTCCACACAAAAGAAAATCCTGCAGACATGACCGACTCGGACAAAAGGACGAAAGCACTAATTACTGCTTAGAGTAGCTCAATACACCTCAGTTATTTTTCTGGACTGTTTTCTTGGAAACAATCATGTTGCTGCTTGTCGCTTACAGATGCCACCGCCACAACAAATCTGTCCAAAAGGCCCGGAGATGCACCGCACATTGCTTCACACTGGAGCCTTCCGTTGTAATTTTGTAAAAAAAAAAAAAAAAAAAAAGTCAAGGACAGAGGGAGTTCCCCAAAGGGAGGAGGGCACTGGTTTTGTCTCTGCCTTTTTTTTTTTTTTTTAATGCTACTGCTCTCATTACGTAATCAACCGTGGGCCCCAGATAACGCGAGACAATTTACAACACAATTAGGCGTTATTGACGTGTGACGCGGCTCCCCACAGGAAGAGGCAGGAAGAGTGAGTCACACGAGGCAACATCTGCGAGTTGACACTTCGTCACGGCAATTCCATTGTGCGGCTATTGTTGGCTGATAGGTTGTTATTATTAGACGCTTAGTGTGGCAGAACGCAGAAAAGGAAGAAGAACTTACAGGAAGAGGACGACCCCAGTGTTGGCCATGGCGTACGCCAGTCCCAGGATGCCGCTCCCCATGATGGCGTTGCCCAAGTTGAAGACGGACATGCCGAACGAGGTCTTGCCCTCGAACTAAGAAATGTGAGACGATGCAAGTGAATGGCAGCGTTGTCTAAGGCGGTGTTTTTCCACCACCGTGCCGCAGCACACTAGTGCGGCATGAGATAACGTCAGGTGTGTTGCGAATAATTATCCAATTGCACCTTATTGATATGAAAAATTGTGGAATGACTGCGTTTTAAAGGAACTTCAGCCTATATTCCTCCCTCAGTTCCTCTGTGTGCATCTAAACACTAAATTGTCATTATTAGGCAAAAAAGTGGAATTTCCTAATATTTTTGGTCGGTGGTTTTCCAACATAAAAAAATGTGCTGTGGCTCCAAAAAGTTTGAAAAGCACTGATGCATGGGACCAGCAAAGACAGCTTATGAGGATTTCTTGAGGTATAGCACACGCTGGGGAACTTACGTCCGTGAAATGCGGAGCCCTCTTGTCATCAGCGCCAGAGAGGAACTCCTGGCCCTCGGTGTCGCCACTTCTGTTGGGACAGAAACGTCGTCAAGCAACTTAACTTAGGGCAAAGAACCGAGAGTGACGCATTTGGATGCACGGGGAATTCCTTCGTTTTTTTATTTTCAGAGGCAGGCTCTCCGTTTGTCGCAACGTCCGACGTACCTCTCGTTGTGGGAACTATTGGGAACAGTTTCCCTACGAGGCAGTGCCGTCCGTCACCCAGCGAGTGCACAAGGAGGAAAAAACAACACCCTCAGTCACAGTATGAGGAGCTAAACGGCGCGCAAGCGCTTGCGTTTGCAAGAGTGGCCCTGCGTGTCCACCAGGGACATTTTGTATGGAGGCTTAATCAACGTGCACGTTCTCCTGAAATGGATGGAGCAGGGTGCACCTCCCAAGACGCATTCAGTGTAAAAAAAACAAAAAAAAAACACAACTTGCTCCCGCACCTGCTTGCTCACCCTTCATCTTCCCCTATTCTTCAGCGACGATGAGATGCCGGTGGAGACAACATTTTCACAAGTTCTGTTGTTTGATCGATATTCAATACGCCTGGTGTCAACTGCTTTTTTTATCTCTTTTTTTCCAGCGATGTGGTGAGGTCACCTCCTCTGGCAATTCTAAACACCTGTAGCCAACTGATTGCATTGGTGTACTGATGCTTCAAAATGAAGTCACACAACTGTTGTGAAATGTTGTTCCTGATGAAGGTCGATGGACTGAAACGTCGACCTAATAAACAGCACAGCAGTACAGGAGCAAGTTGTGATTCTTTTTTTTTTTTTTTTTTTTTTTTCTTCTGCAGTGGACAATGACGAACAAATGAATGAGCATACATAGAAGGAGGGCAAAAACCCATTGCTAGTCAACGAGTCATATAATGATTATGCCATTAGCGCACTGGGCTGTCCAGTGGGGAATCTACGGCGGTGACAGAGGAGGTGGAGGCTAAATGTCTCGCTGGCAGGAGCAGCGCCGTGCACTCATCATGACACACATGATTGCAGGGACGGTGCGTGCAACCAGCCCCGTGGTTATGAAACAGCCACTCCAGTGACAGCGCTCAACCGCCAGCCCCGGCAGCAGGGTGACATAATCAGTCGCGCAACAAACACGAGGGGCCGCTGCTTTGTGTTTTCCCCCTGCGACGCGCTCTGTGAGCACCAGGCCGTCCTCTGCAAACGCTACACTTTAGCCAAACATCTCGCCATCGAAGCAGATTCACGCTACGTGTTGCGAATTGGTGGTGCAATCTCGTGTTAGTCTGACCTCCAATGCGCGTTTAACTAAAGACAACAATCAAGATCCGGTGATGAATTTTCAGACCGGGAAAGAAGGCGGTAAGGTGGGAAAATACTCACTTCTCTTCGTTTCCTGCAGGTGGCGTGCTGGTGGCGGTGCCCTCACCGGGCTCATGACCCTTCCCATTGGGAATAACGCTGTCATCTTCAGGGGCTGTTTCCACAGCACTGGCCACTTGATCTTCACTCATTCTCGCTGCAGGGCCTTGTTGTGTCTGGCTCTCCAATATGCAACTGTAAATACCTGCTTCAGTGTTTGCAGTGGCACTCAGGTGGGAGTTTGCTTTGCTCCTGGGCTCTGTTGGGGAGGGGGGAAAAAAGATTGGTGAATTAAACTGTAAACATGTGGACGGGCCGACTGTAGAAGGCTGCTGTTAGTTTAAATAAAACCTGAACATGCAGATCAAAATGGTTCGACAGCCCCTGATTTCTCAGAATAAGGTGGTCAATTATGATGTGATTATTGGGACTATTACCAAACCCCTTATAGTCTGTTAGGTTTTTTTTAAGTGCATGAACATATCAACTAAAATTGGACAGCTAAACAAATTAGAAAAAAATAAATCAGTTGCTAAATAGGCTCAAAATGTATTATAAACTGGGCAATGAATGAGGGAGCCTTATGAAGCCGAATGCCATCATGACCCCAGTGGCCCTCAGTTGCTCATAAGTCTTGTGAAGTTCACTTAGCATCTTTAAGGTATGCTGTGTAATTTGTATTCCAAATATTGAGGAGGTTTTGTTTTCCAAGAACAATAACAAAGGAAAGTTAGCAAAGAATTACTGTTCTCAACGCTCATGTGTCATAAAATTAAATTAAAAAGAAACACAGAATTCTATTGTCCAAGCAGTAACACTTTTATAGGCTTAGCCAATTGTAAGGTGATTACTTGTAAGAAAAGCAGAATGTGAAAATTGAATAAAGTATAATATCGCATTGAATTACATCCAGACAAACTACATTGTATGGTGGTTTGCAGAATTGTGGGCATCTCAAATCTGCCTGTAAATGCCTCTCATTTCCTCACTACAGACTCATCTACTGGTGCATCTTTGTAATTGGTTAGCAAAAACAGTTCATTTCCCTACTTCCTATAGTTAGGTTACTGTTATGATGGTCTTTGTTTCGGTCCAAAAGATCTGATTTGCAATTTGTTAACAACCATTCCTTGTTCAGGTCAATCCAGATGAAACTCAGCGAACGACAAACCAGCTAACTGGCCTGAACCTTGGCCTGGGGCGGTTCTTACAACTCTGACTTGGGTTTGGATTGAATTGGAAACTTCCATTAAGTCTTCCGTCCACTTAATATGTGTGCGGTGTAAAAGCACCTTTATCTCAACAGATGTGTTGTTGGACTCACAGAACTGCCCGGATACTGGTGACAAGGGCCCATTACCCAGTTGGCCCAGTCTCATACTCTTTACTCTACACAGCATTGATTGCAATGGAGGATACAAAGACATGCAGCTCGAGGGCCATAGAGGACCAACACGGACAACTTGCTGAAACCCCCCCCTGCTAGAGGTAAACAGAGGGGAACCAGCTGAGACCAGCCACCAACCAGTTCTAGCCGTCTTTGTGGCCCCATTTTTCTGCTTGTCACTTTTCTCTTGGTTTCCCCTCTTATTGAGGAGGATTCAACACAACAACAATTCACAGGGTTTTCTGTACAACCATTCCTGGCAAGCACTCAGTCGTCGTTCCCCCCCCCCCCCCCCCCCCCCCCGCTCAGGCCACTTCCGTTTTTCACAGCCAGTCCTTTGTAAAAATGTGTCCGCCTTTTTGGCAAAAAATGACATTAAAACATCAAATGCGGCGGAAGGTTCCTAAACCCCTGGCCCTCTTCTCGCTGATCCTCTGAACCTGTGTCACCCACCACGCTGCTGTGAGCTCACTGTACGCCGCCTGGCCTCCCGGTGCCGGCTAAAGTCGAGCAACGTGGTTGGGCAGCAAAGCGCGGCGCACAATGGCACATGTTGTACGGTTTCCTGGGAACGGCTTGGAGAACAGTGGCGCTATTGTGCCAGGCATCATTATACTGCCGGAGCCCCCTTGGCTGTGGCTCACCAGGCCACTCGAGCGGCTGAAAAGGTATTTCACTGGGCTTTAATTGAAAAGACGCCTCCTTGAATTTAGTAAATGCCAGATTCCCGCATTCATGAGCAGTTGTAGCAGAGTTGCTGACGGTGGCAGAGGCAGGGCCCCTCTCTTGGGACGAACCACTGCGCGGACCACAACTCATTAGAAGGTTAGGGGCGAGGAGGGGATGGGGGTGGGGGAGTTTCAAGGACGATTCATGAAGGTGTAGTCTAGATGGAAGGTCGAGTTGTGACTTCTTCAATCGGTATGCTCAAAAACAAAGCCAATGCAATACAAGACATCCTTAGGAACTTCAAGCAAAGGAAGAGAAGTTAAAAATTGTTTGCAGGATTGATCCTTGTCCCTCCTGAGCTCCGAGGGAAGTGAAGGCACAGCAAACGAGGTGTGAAATGTGGCAAACATGCTCCATTAAAGGATAGAAACTGGCAACAGGAACATCGATTTGGTATCTATTTGTTTTGTTTTTTTTAGAGAGAGTACAGTGAAAATGGTTAGTGCAAATCTATATTCATTGCACCAGGATGGGTCCAGTGACACAAGCTCCAACCCCATTGTTGTGGTTGTTTGAAACAAAGGCGGATCTGTGTGACAAAAAAAGGAAAAAAATCTGTGGCCTGAGACATTATGTCATGCAATAACCAACATCACATCACACGCATGGAATAATAACCACGAGAAGCGTGAAAGAAGAGAACTCATGTAAGGGAAGAATATTTTAGCTGCACTGAATACATTACAGGAATTGACATACCAAATTTTGCTTCTTTTTTTTCCGCTTACAATCGTACAAAAAAAAAGCGAAGCATGATGAGCATGTTTGTTTTAATAATCACAGATTGCAACTTAATGTCCAGTTTTAGCAATTAGATTTTTGGATTTGATGTTTGAAACAATGAGTCAAATGTCCCCAAATGTCAGGACTTCATCTTACCGTCATCTTTTTCTGTCATTTCAATATGGCGTGTTACTGCCGACAAGATGGATTTTACAGTGTAAGTCCCTTGAAAGAAGTAGAACAGAGGAAGAGCAACTCTAACTCTAGCTGGCAGCACCACTGGCAAATAAAGAGGAACAGAAGACAAATATGTGTAACTGACAAAAGCCTTCAAACAAATAGTGTTTTTTTTATTGTTATTATATCTTCATTTTAAGTTGTTCCTCTGCAATAGAACAATGTCTTGACCTTGCCTGAAGCTAGGGGGAGATTCTCACAGAGAAAACATGGTGAAGGCCCCGCTATGCTGCGATGCTGTGTGAATGACAATGACTGTCCAATTAGGTCAGTAGGTGGTGCTTTTATGCATTCGTATCTACTGTGTGGACATGCTGCTCATCCTGAAGAGAGTTAAAGTAAGACCGCTGAACGACAGTGGAGTGGTTCAGAAATGTGGGCAAGAAGTGGACCTGCACATGATTGAGCACTTCAACTAAACACGCTCCAGTGGCAAAGAAAAAAAATTCAAAAAAGAAAATATGAATCTCAGCCTGCCACTGTGTTGATAATTGTCTCTACAAAAAAACTGAAAGTCTGATTTTGGTGTTTGCATGCAGCAATTTGTTGCTGTTTTTTCCTCCTTAAGTCCAGTATGTACATTCCTGCAGGCTTCAGTCTTAATGTCTTCAATGTAATGTATTCAAAATTAACACAAACGTCATCAAAATACAACTACAGTGATAGTCAATATTCCAGTTTCTTATTGAGGACAAAAATCAATACGCACCATAGTTTTAATATTGTGTTATGTCCAAAAAAAAAAGGGGGGAAATTATGAGGAGGGGTTTGCTGTTGTTTACTGCACAACATAAAAGACTAAGAGAAAAGTAAAATGTAAGTTTTTTGCATAACAGAAATGACTAAAACAGGTGAGAAGAATGTTGTATATTTCAATAAAGTTGAAAAAAGCCTATTTTGTCAGTATTGTCAGGGTGGGGGGATGCGGGGGGGCATGACAGAGAAAGTCTGAGAACCACTGCTTTAAGTGACAATCCCTCCAGTGCAAGAGTTAAAGCCTGGTTGCAACACTGACGTGGTTGGAGTAAATGGCTGTTCTCACAGCAACAGCGAAAGGCGATGTTTATTCAAGGCCTCGTCCAAAACATCACTTGAGTTTGCCAACACACAGCGAGTGCGTGCGCTTCAGTTGCCTGGCTGTAACGTCAGCAGCTCGGCTCAGAGACGTCATCCCACACAGAGGCCGGCACGGCCGGGCAGCTCCGCTTGATTGTTATTCGTCAGCCGATACCTGAGCAAACAGCGCGGCGCATACTGATTCTTCTTTGGACGCTGCTTTGCAAAGTGTGAGGTGGCGAGTGTGCGAGTGTGCAAGTGAAAACTGGTTCATTTAATGTCTAATGTTAAACTGCCAACCCCACTTCCTTTCCCACTAAGTGCTAAGTGACATTCCAGCAGTTTTCCAGGCAAGTCAGCTTCTCTGATTTGAGTCCTTGCTGACAATTGTTGAAAAATTGTGTTATTTTTAAATCATTTTATTTTTATGAAAGGAGTAGGTCTTGGACTTAAGTGTTCTAATCTAAATGATGTCTAAAAACTTTTAGAAGCCATTAAAAGGAAACTTTTTTCTGATATGAAAGAAAAGTGGAAACACCTTAGCCTGCATATACAATATCAACAATCTTTGAAAAAAAACTAAAAGAAAGGTGTAAAAGCTTGAATAACCTGCTATTGTTGCACCTACTCATCAACCCTAACCCTAAAGGCAGCAGATGTTCCATCCCTAAACTAATCCTTCGGATTTATTCTATTTAACGATATTAGTTAAGACCTCATGGAAAGCATTTGAAAAGGGGACACAACTTGGGCATTCAAAGACTATCCAGAATTTATCACCGCCACTGTTACCTGGTCCCTGCAGATCAAGGTTTGTTATTGGTTCAAGGGGCCAGAAAATAGCAACACGTCATTTTCCCATGGCGAGCCACCGCAGGGCTTGAGCACTGTTCTGTGTTGCTTCCAAAGCGAAAATGCAGAAATTTCAGAGATCAAATCTGAGCGATTTTGAAATCTGAGTCGCAAAAAAAATCCTTCATAACAAATGGAACAATATTTCATTTTTCATTCCTCTTATCACAGCGATATTCTGAACAGAATATAGAGCATTTACCTTATGTTACCCCAAAGCCGTCGACAGGAAGAGAGATTTCCGGGAGATTAGGAGGAGAAGTACAATTTAACGCTAGGCAGTTATAGCACAAATCATTTTATTGCAACCGCTGGGCTGACGGGTCGGCGCTTATGACGGTCGCAGAAATGATATGACGGATCAGATTAGGGGTCGTCTGGCTCAAAAAGGAAATGTGGATCAACCAGCTCAGGTCACTCCATACACTGCTGCTGATAAAAATAGCAGTGCAGGAGAAAATGGCCCGGTCGTAACCCGGCACGGTGTCACACAAAGCTGTGTTTAAGTGCCACTGAGCACAGCAGCTGCCTGAAATAAGCAGTAAACACTCGGCAAACATGTTCGGCAACCATCTGCCTGTATACTGGTTGTTCATAGCTGGGTGAGCATGCTTTAGGTACTCAGCATGCAACGTGTCAGGGAAACAGGCGGAGAGTAATAGGCCTAAAAAAAATGGCCCAGTGTTGTTGACATGATAACAGCTCAGGAAGGCAGGAAATTACTACATACTATGAACTACCACTAATGCTGACTCAGTATCTACACCATTGCTCTTCTGGTGTTCATTGATCTTTCAATTCCTTCAGAGTGATCGATTCCAATCGTACAGCTTTGACAATGTCCATCTTTGTTTAGGACACAAGCTTGTATTTCAAAGGTTGCCAACTTTTATGTCTGTTTAAATAATTAAGCTTTTTCATCAAGTTTATCGTTGTAGTCCTGCGGGACAGATCTCCAGATCTTAAGCCGACCCGGCCTACTTTGAACTTCTTCCACATGGTTTCTGCTACAGATTCAATTCCAACTTCAAACAAGAAAAAAAAAAAGGATTTGGACCTGAAATTTGCAAGTATCCAGTGCACAGCTCTTGGTTTTGCCACTTTGATTTAATTCACTGCTCAGCATTCACATGCATTCCGGGGCAGAAAATGCAATTATCTTGTGGATATCATATTGAGTTTATGAGTTCAAAACGAACATAAGTTGTGACGTCAGTTCTGTGCTCCATCCGATCCAGCAGCCGTCTCGTGTGAATGGAAGTGAACGAGGCAAAGTGGACGTTCACCCACGTGCTCTTTGAATATCTAACAGGTGAATGAAGACCAGACATAACAACATCAGCACTTACCTACCAGCTGCAACCCACCAATGGGTGCCTGGCAACGTTCGGCAAGCAACCATGTAACAATGGCCGTGGCCCCAGTCAGGGCTGAAATGTACCCATTGCCGTGCTCCAGTGTTCCGCTGCATGAACCGGGCCACAGCAGTTTGATGTTGTTTGTTAAATTTGTCAGTACTTGGTGTCCAGGTTTGATGGTAACAGTAGCCTTATGTGGAGAACTACAATGGTGGAAAAAAGTCTTTGGACACCTCATACAATTTGTGATTGACGGTACTGTATTGAGGTTAAGGACAGAAATACGATTTTCCATGAGACAAATTAGGCTCAGACTTAAAAAAAAAAAAAAAATGAATAGAATATAATTTTCGTTTACACTTTCCTTTACATTTACAATGTAACAGCAATGTGAACGGCCTCATACGGGAGAAGAGACCTTTAGTAAACGTGGCTACAAGAAGAGGAAAGTTGCTGCAATTGATGGTCGACTTGTAGATGTTTCCTGAGGTGACTTTATATAAGCAAGCAACAAGGAGCCATTGGAAAATACCCTGGAGGAGTTCCCTCCTAGCGGGAAATCAAACACCAACAACATCAGATACATTTCAAAATGTCCCTGCGAAGAACTGGCAGCTTGTACAGGTTGTAACCCTGCCTTCACCTCATAACAGCTGGGATAGAGTCCAGATACCCCATTTCCCCGAGAGCAGGGGTCAGTAGTAAAAGAAGATGGATGGATGGAAGGATGGATGGAAAAAAAAAATGAGTGACTGACTTCATAATTTGCAATAGGTTTAAATGTGCAAACGTTTCATTGAGCATTCAGCATTGGGCTAAATTTTGGTTAGAGTTGGGAAGCTGCAGCACATATGGTTGTTATGTCATGAACTTTCAAAATGTTAAACTTTAGACACTTGCAGTAGCATCATTGGTGGGTATTTGCAGCTGAAATAATTTGAGATATAACTTTGTTCAAAAAATTGGTAATTACTCTTGCATGGGAAGTGGGATTTCTTCGGAAGTGCTTAGACTGCCCAACGCTTGGATGCTGAATAATACAGAGAGATGGCTTGATTTTAACAAAACAGACTAACCCGGGAGTGAAATAAGTACTCAGGGGCTAATATTGGTTCAATCAGCCGAGCAACCTCGATTAAGCTGTCTCAGCACCAGCCTGTCACTTTAATCACTGATATTTTTGCACAATAATCGGCTCCAGCGTGAGCTTGAAGTTCCAATGCTTCCAATCTTTTGATCTTGCGGTTTCAGCAGCGCTTTTGAAACGTGTCCAGTGTGAGCTGTTTGCCCCAGAATCGCTTTGCAGCCGTTCTGTGGACCAGACACTTCCAGCGGTATTAAGGGGTTACATACTCAATGAGGCGGCATAAAGCCTCACAACACAGCTGCTTCTAACGGGCAGCATGTGTGAGGGGCTTGTGTTAGCATCTCTGTAGCATCTATAGCTGTGAACACATCCCATTGGTTTCACCAATTTAACTGGTGAGTCCTTCAAGACAATGACACATGAGATTTCTGCTTACAGGAGTAGTTTTGTTTATCTATTTGCATATTTATTTGTTAATTTATTGGAGATGTAACACAACCCTTTTGAGAGCAGATACACTGAACGCAAGATGCTTTTAATTCTGGTTAATGAGCCCTCTGCTGAAGCAGCACAACAATGCTGGTGTTAATTAGGTTATCGACTAAGGGTGCTGGATAAAGGATGAGGCTACATGCTAAAAGTGGATACTCTGAGGTGGTCCAGGGATTTATTGTGCCAATTAAACAATAGCCATGAACCATAACAGGGAGGATCTTTGCTCCACATTGATGTTACACTATTTCTCGTTTGTCCTTGTCAATTGATTTCATTAGCAATTGCTTCGTCTGTTTCCTATCTAAGGAGACAGACATATATATACTGTATATATACAAATATGTATATCCATAAATATGTAAATAAAACCAAGCAAAAGGTCTGACGCATGGCAACAGAATTCTGTGTTGGGGGCAGGTGTGTCACTGACAGTGGCCCCCTCAGAAACACAACATGGTCACAGTTACCACGAGTAACGGAAACCCTCCAGATTGAAGGCTACACCTAGCATGATTTTAGCTAGCGTTAGCATGCCTTGCGAGATCAATCGACCGTCACACACTTGCGCCGTTATATATTTTAATCATCACTCAACATTTTCTTTGCTTGCTCGGTGGTTGTTGATTTGTTTGGAATTGCGGGTTTGGTGGACGCAGATGAGAGGAGCCTCCTTGTTTCGCTTTACATGCTGCGCTCAGCCGCGCTCTCTAGCGGTGAAAAATCAATCGTCACTTTGATTAAGCTACAGCATTTGTTACTGTTTTCCCTAAGTTCTAGTTTTTTCAACCTACGTTTGTGCCATAATGGGTCTGAACTTCTCATCAAATGTTTTATCAAAACTCCATTTTTGTACTCTGATGTTGGCAGAACTAAATACTCTGCACTGTTTAATCTAACCAGTGTCTCACACCTTCATTTCTGAACCAATAACACTGCAACAACATGTGAATGTGCTTAATCACAATTAATCAGAACATTGTCTGCCATTAAGGTGATTCGATTTTTCAATCAACTGACGGCGCTGAATGTATACAAGTGTTTAGTGAACCACTTAAACACATTGGATTGGAGATTGTACGAAACTCAGAAATTGCTCTAATTGCATGAATTGTTTTTCAACTTTATCGAGTTAAAAATTCTGCACTATGCACAAAAAAAACATCCAATCAATCTGCCTCCTCCTCCTTTACACTGGACCATGGTTTTAAATTAATTTGTAGCTCTGTTCATATCAAACAAATGTGTCAAATACATGTGACGCATCTCAATGAGAGTGTGTGTGTGTGTGTGTGTGTGTGTGTGTGTGTGTGTCCTACAGTCCCTCAATACCACTGTAAATCCCCGACAGGAAAGAATGAGGGATTAAGAGTTTTCTGATTTGTCCGTTGGTGTCTGAGATGCTCCTCATCTCCGGGGCTGTTAAGCCGCTACGACGCAGCAGCGTCACAGGCAGCAAAGCTACTTGATGAGGCCTCTTCTTTCCACTAGAATCTACCATCAGATGGGAATTATCTCACAGCAGGCCATGTGATTGAGTCTATCATAGGGACTACTGTCGGGGGTTTTTTTTGGTTTGTTTCTTTCTTTCTTTCTTTCTTTCTTTAAAACAGGGATACGGGGCTGTTGCATTAAACTGTCCATTAATGATTTATCTTTACTGGAGACAAATAATGAATGCTAACTAATAGGTAAGAAAATGGTGCTCTGATGTAAAAGCACCACTGACACCCTGTGCTCATAAGTTATCTTCAGGTTTTCACCTCCCAAAATGTCTCTCTGTATATACTGTGTACTGTATATAGTGTGTGTGTGTGTGTGTGTGTGTGCGCGTGCGCGTGCACGAGTGTCACTTTGGCCGTTTCCATGCTGAAATGACTGTGTTGGTCACTCTCTGCAGTTTCAGACTTCATTATGCCGTGTGTGATATTCACCACAGCTTGTGGCAACTCATCTCCCTTATCCCTGCCTGGAGGTTTTAATTAATGCCGCCTCTTATTGGGGAAATGCGATATGCCAGAAAGCATGTTGAATGTTTTTTTGTGGCGGCGATATGAGTGAGTTTGCAACGTTTTAGTTTTATTCGAGAAAACTCGCAATGTCATTTCTTGATTGTTGTAACACCTCCCCAAAAAAACACGACACAGCGACTCTCGTGTCAATTGTCTGTGTTTCATCATGCTTAGAAAATTTAAAAGGTTTTGTATTGTTTGGGTCATCACCACCCACCAATCCCTTTGTCGTATATAACACCATCAAAACTATAAGGTATGTTTGTGCTATGGACAAATATAGTCGATGTTGCCACATTTTCAGGAGGGGATCTTAATGTAACCAAAAACAAACAGAAATCCTGTTTCCTATGAACGACTGTCTTTTGCATTTCAGTTAGAAATCAATGTTGGAAATTCAAAATCTATCTTTACATCTTTGTAATTGCTGCTTATGTGTATGTGGGTACACAGTGTATAACCCAACACCCCTTCAGCACCTCATGAGAGGCAGTGATAATTATGTTGACATTTTTTCTTACATAAGCTCGTTCTGTTTGCTTGCCAAATCAAATTTAATATTTAGTGTGACGGAGAAAAAACTCTTGACCGTTTGTCTAATGTGGGTATTCAGGTATTATATTTAGTATCATTATTAGTTTCATAATAAGATGCATAATGAATATATTTTACAGATGGTAAACTCACAGCCAGGACACGGTCAAGGAAGCCTCTTTAGAACAAAGGCGGTCAGATAACCACCCAGACATCATCCTCAATCCACACTACACTGCTGAAGGCCAGCCCCTTCAACCATGTGCCCTCAGACAAAGCACCATCCTGTCCTGGCATCAGCCTGCTGCCTTCCTCCTGCTTCCTGCTTCCTCCTCCTCCTCCTAGAACGAGGACAGCGAAAAATGGCCGACACTTTCTCTGAAGGTCTATTGTATAATGCATTATGAGTGCATTCATAAGAAATTATAATGCATCCATAACACTGTCCAAATGTTTATACATGATCTAAAGAACATAGGGCAACATAAAAACAAAGTTTGATCACAAATGAGGCACACAACGTGTTGCAATCTCATCATTCAGAATGTTGACGACAGCACTTCAAAGAGGAATCTGAAGTCTTAGGTGGTTCATCGTGTTAAAACTAACACTTCTAAAAAAATAAGATTAACAGCAGTGACACATCCTAAGATACATTGTATTCTAAAAATCCATAGTATAATGCAAAAAATAAAATAAAAAAATGTTTTACAAACCATTGTGATTAAATGGAAATGCCTTATGAATGCATTCAGAATACATTATACAGTAAACCTGCATAGGAAGTGTTAGTCAAAACGGAAAGAGGTGGAAGTGCAAATCATGCTGTGTGTGACCACCACTGATGACTCTGACACATGCTGCAGCGCTATGGAAGTCCAGCACGACGCCCCTTTCAGGGCACAGTGTGCACCTTCCGCAAGATCAATGGAAGTTTGAAATCCTAACTATTTCACAGAACCAAAATTCGTCAGAAGGAAAATAGATGAATGGTTTAATGATCCCATTATGCAAATTTCCTTCTGGAGTATAGCCTGTCAGTGAACTCCCAAGAAGTGAGAGATCAATCTTGATTTTACCAAGTGTGCATGCCCCATTTGCTTTCAGAAAAGTGTGCTAAAACAAAGTAATACCGTAATTGGAGAAACCAAAATCACCCTTTGTGATGTCACAATGGGCACTGATACTACCACAACACCTCGCCCAGGTCCTGATTTCCAGCCAGGTGCCGAGGACCTGGCTACCTTGACTTTGTCCCCTCCCAACATGTGTGCACTGTGCAGTACAACAAAGCATCAATTTTTTTAGAAGGAAACTAAAGCTGAACGTTTTAGCAGGAAGTTGCAAACAGGGGGCTAAATTCGCTTCTTTTTTTTTCCTGAGATCTGTAAAACTCTGTTAATCCTGTCCAACTGTTACAGCAACGGAAAAATAAAAATCTGAAAATTGGTTTAATATTAGACCTTGAAAGTTGAGCCTTGAGACTCACATGACTGTACTCAGGCTCGTCCCTTTGAAGTTTTTTGGCTTTGGTTCCTGTCAGGATTTAGGGGAAAATAATCTTTTGGTTCTTGCTCGAATATTAACTTAGTGGTGGTGAGTTCATTTGTCACAAATTGGACTGTCTAGAGGGGAGCCAGCAAGTATCTTTTACCATCAATTAGCAGACCTCACCTTGAGAAAAATGTATTTACTCCACGTACATCCTTAAGCTCTTTAACTATGACCTATATTGAATCCAACCAGCAGGGGGAGATGAAGGTGTTTTGCCTGTACCTTACCTCAGCTCCCCAACCAGCCACATCAGCTAACGCTACATAAGTTAGTTCAGTCTCGTGTTATGCATGAGTGTTATGTGTTTCATCTGTGGGGAAAATATTAAAGGCCAGCACTGATATATTTTCCTTATATAAGGAAAAACAAAATTCAACTGAATTGATGCACAGCTCCCTGTGTCCTTTTTATAGTTTACAACAAGATATTCTTTTCTTCTAACCACACCCACCAATCCCCTTCTACACTCATGAGCCTGAAAAAAGATGTGTTTTTGTTCCTGCAGAAGTAAACCAACACAGGATTAGACGGCAGGTTATGCAGACACAGATCTTTTCAGAAATTAAATAGTAATTTAGTAATCCTCCATTTCTGTGGTCTAATCGCGATGAACTGTGAGAATATGAACTTATTTCCATTCACTCACGGTGATTACATAAAGCAGAACAAACAGCACGCGCAGAGCAGCAAATACTGTGTTGTTGTTGTCACGGTGGCAGCAAACTAAACTCCTGCCTTGAGTTAATCGCTGTTACTCGCTCTGGTTCGGAGTCAGTGAAGCCTGTGACCTTTAATTCAGAGCTCTCCCCACCTCTCGCGGCGCCTCTCTCGTTAATAAATACATCCAGCAATCACACCAAGAGGCACTCACTCCCAATGTATTTTCAATCTCCTTTGCGGCGTTGGATGCACGTGCACGCATGCACGCACACACACACACGCACACACACACACACAAGCCTCTGGAATACAATCTGAACGGGCGAACGTGGCGTTTTAATCACGCAGGGAATCAAAAGCTCAGCACAGGGCGTGCTGGCCGAGGCTGGATCAGCCTGGACGACGCAAATTCATCCATTCCCACTGGAGTCTTGATCAAAACGGGGCGCCTGTCAGATCTGTCCAGTCAGGTCTGGTGGCCACAGTCTCACCTGCTGCCCACCAGAGCGTGTGGTGACTCATCGCCGGCTGGCCGCCAACTTTCGGGGCTTAAGGCGATTCCAGAGGCACAGTTTGACCCTTCCAGCAGCGGAGTCACTTGATTTTGACCTCAAACAGTCACAAAAAAAAAGAGTACAGCTCTCGAGAGATGAAGGTTAACCAGGTGTATTTTAAGGCCCCAACATGCACTGCCTTAACTCCGGCATGAAGGATCTATGCATGTTCCCATTCTATGATTGCAGCATGGAAAGCTGCTTTGACCTACATTGAACATCTGTTAAAATCATGGTTATCTGCCTCCAATTGGGCAGCATGACAATAGACACGAGGAGCTGGATGGCACCTGTTAGCCGAGCCCTGACATGGTGTGAGCCAGCTGTGGCTCTGCCAACAGACCGCCTTCAAATGTGTGACAGATATCCTGCACGTCACCGACGACAGCGGCGATGCCTAAAGCCTGATGCACTGAAATTTGACCAGTGTGACCAAATTCCAATCAGAACTTCAGATTCAGATTCCCTCCAACATCCACATCTGATCCCGCTGAACCAGACTTGCAGTGAGATGGTGACAGATAAATCAAACATTCAAACGAGCCTCTGGCACTGAGTGCAAACGTTTTTCAAATCTCAAAAAAAGATGACCCGTGACCCTGAGCTCAGGAATAAGCGGGTGTTGAAAATGGATGGATGGATGGATGGATGGATGGGGGGAAAGATGAAGAAATCGCAACGTTTTTGCCGCCCAAATGTCCCATCGATCGTGGCAGCTGTCTGACTATACGGCGGCAAATCTGATTGAGCATCTTTCATCTTGACTTTCACTTTGCACCCCAACACTTGGCGACATCTGCCTTCATTTTGCACGAAATACACGCGCGAGGAGCGTCGTGTGCGCGGACGCTGTAAAGCATCTGTGCATTTTTTCGTCAATTTTTTATTTATTTATTAAAAAAAAAAAAAAAAAAAAAAAAGGTTGTATACATATACATGACGAGTTTGATCAAGCTTCGGGGAGCCTTACGTCGACGCGAGCCTTACCAGCGAGGTTCCACGAGTGAGTGTCCTCCTTCAGCTCCGAATACCTCCACACGGCTCGGCTGCCCTCTCCTCCGCTGGCTGGCTGCTCGGCTGGCTGCTCGGCTGGTTGGCTGGCTGCTCGGCTCCGTGTCGACCCCGCGGCGTCTCGTCCTGCCTCTGCCGCCCCTCTCCTCTCTCTCTCTCACTCTCTCTCTCTCTTTCTCCACGCAGCGCTAATGTCACGCGTTAATGTCCTCGTAATCCCCCCGAAAAGTGGGATGTGAAGAGCGCGAGGGTCCCGCCTACCGCCCGCACGTCGACGACTTTCAATCAAATCACTGACGCGCGCGCGCGTTTGTGTGTGTGTGTGTGTGTGTGTGTGTGTGTGTGTGTGTGTGTGTGTGTGTGTCCGCGCGCTCGCAGGGACCGCGGGAGGGAGCCCTTCTTCGCGCGACGAGCGAGCTTTTGTTAATGGTCCAGAAATGTGTGTGTCTCGCGCCGCGGCGACCGACGTAAAGGTGACGGATGCGCTGCGTGCTGATGAAGCCGTCACGCGCTGCCGGCGCGTGTTGTGGTGATATATGCGCTCTATTGTCAGACAAAGGCAGTTGGACGTCCGCGAGGGCACCGCACGCGCGCGCGCCAAACGGAAAACAGCGCTCCTTTATTTTTTTCATCGACGCTTTCCACAGTATAATAGGTCGACTCCCCCTATTCCTCCTCCTCTTCCTCTTCTTCTTCCTCCCCCTCCTCCGCTTGTAATGAAAGGAAGATTCTACCCAATTGCGGTGCCTGTCTTCAGACACGCAAACGACAACGTAAACAGCTGCCTGCCTGTGCCATGTGCCGCAAAGACCGCTGCTGGTGCTTACGCACTTTCACGCACGTTCTATTTCTAGGTCATCGACGACGGCAGCGCCTTGTGACGTCACGCAGCTCCGGGGACCGTCTTGTTCTCCCTCCTATAGCTCGCACCTAGAGAGGTGGGAGGTTTATACCTGAGGGGTAAATCGAGACAGGTTCCTGCAGACACATTAACCGTATGGCCGTAAATGTGCTCTGTTGTTCCGAATGCATTTTGTCTGCTTCTCTCAAATCGCATGGAAAACAAACAGCACATTCCCCCGCAGTCTCGCACCGCATCTGAACCAATCTTCTTCGTCGTCACTGGCTGCAAACGTCTTTGAAGTTGTGACAGTGACCTTGACCTTGCGGAATGCGGAGGACATTTAACCTCGGGGATGTGCGAGCTCAGCGTCGGGCACAAGGTGGACTCGGCAGGGAGCGGTTCACCCATCGGGGAAAGGGCCAGGGATGCTGAGAAAGTGCAACCTGAGGGTGGGAAGGAGAGTGAAACAGCTGTATGTTCGGGTTCAACGCCGCAGAGGATCTTGAGGGAGTCTGGACGTGTGCGTTTTATAATGATTTCATTCGAGTGTACAGCCAGTTGTTATTATTATTTTTTCTCTTTCTGTTCAGAAATAGCACAAGGACTTGATGTAAAAATAAAAAATGGCGGCTGGTTATGTAGGAACTCCACCTGCTTTCTTTAGGTGGTGCACGTGGAGACATCTCACCTTGTCTCACCTCACCTGTATGGTGATGCAGGCTTACCTGTATGCAAGCGTTGCTGCTGAGCTGTGACGCAAATAATAAACAATTAAAGATTGAACACATGATGCACCCAGACTGTGTGGGTCAGGCTTCATTCCAAACCCCATGCCAATGCCCAGCCCTGTAGCCAGATCCAAAAGCCTTCCAGAACTAGAACAGTGCCTTGTGGCAATGCAATGTAGACCAACATGTAATTGGTCCACTTGTTTGCCGCAAGTTTCCAAAACAGAGCAGATCAGTGAGAAGTTGACCCTTGCTGTCAGTTGGCGTGTATCTGTGACAACCTGCCTGTTTTACCTGAGGCTTAAACTCAGAGGCGGAACGATATCATCCATTGTGTGACAGTTTCATACTGAGGAGTTGAGTAACTTTCAACCTTCTCTCAGGTCACGCTTTGAGGAAACCAAATCTCTCTGTAGACTCGTTTCCAAAATAAACACCAAAATTATAATAATATTATAATAATATTATTTCCGCCTGGCATGAGCCCTGATTTATTTGCTCAAGGTCATTTTTACCTCAACAAGTGTTGCTCTCACGGTGGCAACGGGGTGTCTGAGGCATCGCCATGGGGGTTTCAAAACTGGTGTGCACGGCCACGAGCTGTGATGCAGCAGAATATATTTAACATGTTTTTCTCCGATTCTCTTGTCAATTTAAGGTATTACACCTAATCTGAACACTAATCCTAACCACTTAACCCAAACCCATAATCCATCCATCCATCCATCTATCCATCCATCTTCTACACCCGCTTACTCCTGCGCTCAGGGTTGCGAGGGGACACCCTGGACAAGTTACCAGTGCATCACAGGGCCACATCGAAAGTCTGACAAAACATCCATTTATTCACACTCCTCCTCCTGGTTGTGATGCAACAGCGCTAACCACTGTAGCGCTGGGACACCCAAACCCATAACCATATATCAAGAATCAGAATTCACTTAATCAATTGCTCAAATTGGACCAAATGTACAAAAAGGTTCAAGTCATTCTGGCCCAGCTCCTCTACCATCAAACCTTAATTGGCATCTTTACCAATGCTCAGCTTTCATCTTTGACCTATAGAATGAATGATCATGTACAGCAGTGGTCCCCAACCTTTTTAGCAGCACGGCCCGGTTTAATGTGAGACAATATTTTCACGGACCGGCATGAACGCACAATCGTTGACGGGGGGGTGGAGGAGATGGCGATCGACATTCATGTTGCTCGCTAGTTTGCTAGCTTGTGGGTTTAATCTCGCGGAAACGTATCAGATGACCGAGACAAGCGCCTTGACATGCGACAAGAGTTGAGCGTTAGATGGACGTAACGGAGAGAATCTGGTCATTTTTCAAAATAAAATTGTTCCGCGGCCTGGTACCAAATGACCCACGGACCGGCACCGGTCCGCGGCCCGGTGGTTGGAGACCACTGGTGTACAGTCCACTGAAGTCATTCGGTACAAAAAACATATCACAATCTCTGTTGAACAGGCTATTTTCTCAACAAAGACACTATCCACAATTCTGTATGACTCTTTGGGAACGACGGGAGCCTAAGTTCATGAAGACTGGACCAACCTCCATGACAAAACCAAGTGCTTTGGTTCATGTGGTGGATATACAGTAGAAGTTGATATAGGCTTCCCAAAAAGGGTCAAGAGAGCCTCCATTTCTCGTGCAAATACCCTCTGCTGGAGTTACCCTGCGCTCTGACAGTAAGAATCTCTCTGATCTTCACATGGTTGGTTTTCATTAAAAGCAATAGGATCTCATGTTGTCTTTTCCAAGGAGTGCCAGTGGAACTTGAATTTGTGCGCTCCTGTCGTTCCTCTCCTGCCTCCATAGTCACCACCGCGTGCCTAATTAGGAGAAACAAGAAAGAACGATGTCCTCACAGACCACTAAACCCATTCAGTGTGTTTTGCCCAAGCTGGCTGGAAGATGCCATAATCAAAGTTAATTAAGGTCAGTGTCCCGGCACATTCATCATTTGGGGAGGGGATGACAGTGACCGTGCCTTTATCCGGAGCAACAAGCTCCTCTCATGGATGATTGAGGAACAGCCATTCTGTGGAAATGATGCTGTTATGTCATTACCTGCGAGCTGGTTCCACTGGGATGGAAATGGGCAGGAGGTAATCTGCTGGCAGTTTGTCACTGCCTTGTGAATAAAGTGTGGCGGTGACTCATCTGTGAACATCAGCTCACACTGACATCACTGGTCAAGGTGTTGCCCACCGGAGCAACTCCTATGGGCAATTTTGGAGGGGATGAAAAATGGAAACACCAGCTCAGTTGGTCAGGTTCGTTCGTGGCTTTGCGACACGACAAGAAGACAAACACCTTCAACCTATTTTTCAGCAGTCACACCACCAGTCAGAAACCAAAACGTCCTTCTGTAAGCGACTGTAAATGTTACATAATCCCAGGCCCTGTAAGCTGGAGTAATCAGGGAGTTTTCTGAGGCATGTATCAAGAGGAGACATCTGTCGTAGTAAGAGAATGCTGTTTGTTATTTTCCCCAGACTTCAATCATCTCCCAAAGTTTGTACAGGAGTTCACAAAGTGTTCCCTCTCTTACACACATAAACACATACTTGGGCCATCTGCCCATAATCCTCTTTGGCCATCAAAGAGTCTGAACTGCAGCGCGCACACACATCACACAGCCAGAGAGGAGTTCTTAGCATTATTCCTCTCTGCAGGAGGAATTCCCTCAGGGCCAGAAGGGAAGAGCCGAGGTATCTGGCCTGATGGGGGAGATGCTCAGGTGTAACATGTTACCATGTATCAGAGGTCGGAAATTACTTTTGGAGTTTCTTTGCACTGTAAATCATTTCCAAATGTTCAAATCCGACGTTGAAATTACTAAAAAAAAAAAAAAAAAAAAAATCCAAAAAGATTTATGGCCTCTTTTTCTTCTATTCAGTTAAAGTTTTTGCCTCTCCACATTATTGTTAGCATGCAATTTTTAATTAGAGTTAATCAAACTGAATTATCGTTCCATTCCTTTTACATCAAATGGTTTAATTTCTTTGCAAACGTTAAAACTGCTGAAACAAAAAAGAAGAAAATGCCATGAACGGTGATATGGAAAAATGAAAGAATCAATGAAAAAATATTTATTTTTTTCAATGAATCAGAATGTTCATTTAAGCAACTGAGCGGTTAATAGCTTTTTTTTTTTCTTATTGACAAATTATTTACAGAAGAGGAACTTCAGTCTGTGGTGACCATTTGCCTTCTCGCAATGAAGTCAAAACTCATTTTATAAATATCAAGCCTTAATAATAACACACACAATAAAACAATCGAGTCTTCGCCTCGCGAAGACCTGCTCTGATGAGAGCAGGCCTTCGCTGAGGCTCAGTCCCGAATTATTTTTTCATTGAATGTGAGGATCAGATGCCTGAGTTTATGAATTCACTTTTATTCTGTTTGGACAGCTGGACCCAAGTTTGAAATGACTTGCCTGCATGAGACAAGTGCGTTGCCAGTGTGGGTTCTTCTCTTCATTGTGTTTTCGTTTCAAGTATAGTCAAAGATGTGGTTCCTTTTAGATCCCTGAGGGAAGGAACACAAACATTTCACATGTAGATAAACACTAAGCTGGACGGTATGTTCTTCCTACAGCCTCAAGACAATCACTTGGCAGAATACTGGGCTTTCCTGTTAAGACGGACAAAATAGTATTAATATAGTAATAATAATACTATAAAGTAATAAAATAACATCTAATAATAATAATGTTTAACATAATTATTATTTAACAAATGTTAAGATTCCAGTAGTATCTTTAGTGGTAACACCAAGTATATTGACTGACAACAGGGAGCAGGTTGAGAAAACAACCCAACATCACAGAAGGAAATAAATCAAATGCTTGGAATTCCATCTCAAAAAACAGTTGTAGCTGACTTGACCACTGAGCAACACAATGTGTCAGGAACCATCGTGTTATTTTGTCCCACGCCTGTTTAATCTAACAACGTTTGTCTTGCTTCTGTTTCTGCTTATGAGGGTAAACGAAAAAAATAAAATCACAAGTTTGTTCGGCGGTAGCTTTGCTTGCAATTATATTTTCATGCAGAGTGGGTCCACTTTTAAAGAGGAGGCTATGATGTGCTACTATTTGTAGTTGCCTAGGATGTGGAGTATCGTGATTTTACACTGACATCGCTGCTGGGTTAGAATGACATGAGATCAAGTGCTTAATCACAAAAAAGGAATTGTCTTTAGCAGTGGTTGCAATATTGTTTGCATAGATAGATAGATATTTCGCTCACATGCTTCTTTGTGGACTGTGGGAAGAGGTCCTGGAGGAGTACCTGGAGGGAGCCCAATCAAGGGAAAACATGCAAACTCCACACAGGAAGATTCTGGGATGCGCGCCATCTTCTTGCTGCGAGGCGACAGTGATAACTACTGCACCATTTTTTGACAAAGGAAATGTATCATATGGTTGTACACGCAGTTGGGCCTTGATATGTTTGAGATGTCATGTAATCTATTTGAGTTTTGGTTTGTTTTTGTGTTCATATTCACATGATATATTAGCCAGGCATCCGCTCCAATTAGAGGTAAGGTTCATGATTCCAATCTACTACAAGAGACACAGTGGCAGACTGAAGCAGACCGAGCTCATCAACAATTTTCACATCACATTTTCCATCTCCTTAAGATACCACACACATGCTGCTGATGCCAATTAATTAATAGATGTTTTTTTGTGAGATTAACTAAAAAGAATATTTCAGAATGAGTTATTTGTTTTAGATAATGAGTTAAACCAAGGTATCTATTTTAAGATTCAGCTCATCTTATTATCATACACACACACACAACACTAAATCACACCCAGATGTGTCACAATCAAAAATAATTAAATACTGAATTACGTTATTAATCAAAGTGAATTTTAAAAATGCATTTCACCACATTGCCAAACAATCCTGCAAAAATGTCTGACGACAGACCTTCAGTCTCTTGGACCGAGCTCCTCTGGCTAGATTTGACTTTTATAGCCTGCTTGTGTGGTGAATCATGACAAAGCCAAATTCTAAAATCTGTTAATCCTCACCCGAACCCCCAGCTCTATACATCTGCAGCTCGCTGTACATCCAGCCGGCGCACAGACAGTCGCTGCGTTACGCAAACCAGCTTAGTCAACTGACACAGATTTGGATAAGCTGACGCCGGGAGCCACGCCGAGGCTGGGCAGAATTCACAAGTGTCGTGGAATAGACAGCGTGCTCGGTGCATTTCGTGTTGCGGCACTAATCAACAGGGAACTCAGCGCTGTCATACTGCAGCTCCACAGTTTGTTGATCTGCGCTGCTCAGCTGTCACCCAGGAGGAGCTCTGGGTGAGAGCTGACATCCTTCCTGCGCGTCACACCTACTGTGACGCACAAGTCCTGACCGTAGCCGCGCGAGGAAAGAAAATCACGATTCTCTTAAGTATTAAAAATAAAATAAAAAAAAATACATGCCCACGCTGCAATGGGGATTGTTGCTTTGTGACCCCACAGTGGTGTTAATCCCTCATCCTCCGCCCACTCTGTGTCCTGTGGCAGTGAGGACGTCATCGTGCCTCTGCGGGACAGGCGGCGCTGCCCTGAGCTGCAGCGCTGCCTGTCGAACAACGACAGTCGGGGTGGGGGGGGGGGGGGGGGGGGATTGATCCGACAAGCGTTTTGCACGCATGGCGTGAATGCAATCAGCGCAAGCTCATGAAATGACTTTACAATAACGGAACATAAGAAACAGGGCATCTTAGAGTCGATTGACCACATTATTAAAACAAAAAATAAATACACAACGCAAATAAGAAAACAACAAACATATACAGCGGGGTGACACAGTGGTGTCAGTGGGTTAGTGCTGTTGCCTCAAAGCAAGAAGGTTGCGGGTTCGATTCCAAGGGCCTGGGGCCTTTCTGTGTCCAGTCTGCATGTTCTCTCTGTGGCTCCCTGGTTGTTCCCTCAAGGTTCTCCAGCTCCATGCACATGCACGAAGTAGATACAGAAGATGGATGGATGGATTTACACGGTGACATTAGGAACCCTGACAAACAAATCACAAAAAGTAGCAGCATTGAACTGAAACTGTTGCCCTTTAGAAGGAGTTTTAAGATGATGATGGGCACAAAGGAATGAAGAAGGAACATTTCATTGTGCTCTGCACGTCCCAGTATGTTTTGCCTCTTGAGAACAAGGTCTGACGCCCTCCTCCGACACCCCCGGGCCGAGCACTCACTCACTCACTCCTCAACGAGGTCTGGTGCAAGCGGCAGAGGCGTTCGTCAGAGGAGACAGATTGGGCACAGGTAGCCCTAAGCTCGCACAATTAATTGCTTGATGAGTGGAAAACATCACACAAGCATACACACACGTCCATCTGTTAGGAGCCGATTCAGTGTTGGCCACCTCACTGAGAAAGAAGTGAAGCCTTTTGGATCTCTTCCTTTCCGCCAGCTCATCACATGCAGCATTTCCCATTAGATCAGGGTTTCTAATTACTGGTTGAAAATGTCAAAAAAAAAAATTGCGCATCTAAATCACATTTAATCACTGACGGAGATGAGACAGTTAGACTTGAAGTGTTCAGGTGTAATGAAAGAATTCATGTGAATTTCTTCATAGTCACACCCTTCCCATATTTCTGTCCTCTTCCTGCAGCAGCTCTGTCTCTGTGTACTATATAATTTAAAAAAAAAAATGGGTTAAAATGTAAATCAGTAAGTCCCTTCCTGCAATGAATTACAATGATCCTTCAGCCACATAATTCATCCCTGTTACGGACGTGACATAATCCCACACGCAGTCATATAGAGAAGACGGTTGGAGATTTTCCTCCGTGCCGAACAGATGGCGGTGAGCAGAAGTGCTGTTTCACCGGACTCACCTTGTGGAGGTCGGAGAGCTGCTGGTGGTGCATGCTGGTGACGCATCCAGGCCTCTTTGGTGGAGACACAGTGGGGGGAGAAAAAAAAACAACCTCCACTATATACATATATGCATTTATATGAGAGAGAGAGAGAGACATCTCACCTCCCACTTCCTGCAATTTGCAATTCAACTGCATCTTTCCATGTATAACGGCAGCAAAGCTGCTTTGCCTTCAGCACCAGTAGATTTTGAAAACTCTTGCCTGTTGAAGCTTTTGTGAAAACATTAGGTTGAGCCGCTGTTTTTGTTATTTATAACGCAAGGTAAAAGAATCAGACAATAAAGAAAAACTGGGTGTACGTAGATGTCATCTGATCTGTGCTTCAGCCCGGTAGGTCGGAAGTGAGGATGTACTGTGGCCTTTCAGAGTGTCCCACAGGTCCTTCTGTGCTTTAGAGCAGCGCCAACAAGAACAAACACAGCTAAAAATGCATTATTGCAGTATTGGATCATCATTATGTGGAGCAAGGCAACAGAGAGGGCACATGCATGGGTTGGTAACTCAATCAATTGGTCAGACTGGTTAGAAAGACAGGGGAATGAATCACTGGTGAATGGAGAGACGGGCCACTGTGTGATTCTAGTGTCAGCTACTGCACCTGTGTACTTGGTGTAAATGCTAACACTGCAAAGAAGTACTTGCTAGACAAACCGTTTGGAAACAATTGGCTGCATTTCATCTGGTAAGAAAAATGTTCCTCGAGCTGTAATACTTGAGATGTCTTTTGTGGAGACACTGATTAATGACACGGCAAAAAACACGTTTTTCATCTCATGGAATTTAATTTCTGTTGCGGTGCAGCCTGTGCTCACCTGTGTGGCTCTGTTTTAAAGAGAGATGATGCTGTTCCAGCACACGGTCACTCTGGCTGTGTGATGGCTGTCATATACTTCCAAAACACTTTGATAAGGTGTATTGCTTTTTGGCTGAAGCATCTCTTCATCACGTGACAGACGTTTTTCTTGTGCCTCTTATTTTCATGGATTAATGTGGTCTTCTAACTTCCAAGATAAGAGAAAAACATTTAGAGACTCGTAAAGACAATGATAAATGCTAACCTTAAAAAAATACAAATAAAAACCTGGTAATTAACAAAAAAAAATGGTGCTGAGCCGTTTTGCCTGTTGCCCCTGGTTTTCTGAAAACGTCACAAAACTCGTCACGGTGCATTTCACGCCCCAGTTTGGTTTGTAAGTCACTCCATCACCGCGTGGAGGCGCTGCAGTTACGGCGAGATGCGGATGGACGAACCGCAAAAGCAACTACCTACTCTCATCTTCAGGGGAAGCAGCGACACAACGGTGTGGATGCGAACCGTTAAATGTTGCTCAATTTTATTCACCTGCCCCGCATACCGCATGAGTTACCGCTGTAGCGACTGCGGGAAAGACGCTGTTAGTGGTCGTCGACGACTCGGCGGCTCCCACCGACTCTGACCCGACTATCAAGAAAGAAGGTAGCTGGCGGCTAATGATACCGCTAGCAAAACACTAGCATCACTTGCGTTGTAAGTGTTACGTTTAGTACTTCACCATTTGCACTCCCCTAGACGATGCTATCTTTCTAAGACACGTAGCGTGCTCACCGCTAGCGGGTTAGCTTCATTCATAAGATTTAACCCGGACATTAATGACGCTAGCTAGCTAGCTAAACCCACAGCCCCTGCCCTCTTTGTGCTCTCCTCCTCGCGGTATCGTCTCTCGGTGAGGCGAATTGTAAAATCTCCATTCGCCTCATTTCTCACCCTCAAATTGTCCCTTTTTTTTGTTTGTCTCTTATCTCCAGCTCGGCTAGCGGGCCCGATGGCTGAACCGGAGCTTCTGCTGGACTCGAACATCCGACTTTGGGTGGTGCTGCCAATCGTCTTCATCACCTTCCTTGTCGGAGTAATCCGTCACTACGTGTCCATTCTCCTGCAGAGCGACAAGAAGCTGACGTTAGAACAGGTTTCTGACAGGTACGCGGATGCGCCTTGTCGTCGTTGTCATCGCCGTTAATATGAATCAGCGTGTGTTTGATGTGCGCGTTTATCTCCCACATCCAGCCAGGTCCTCATTCGGAGCAGAATCCTGAGAGAAAATGGGAAATACATCCCGAAACAGGTAAGTCAGTATTGTGTGATGACTTGACTACATCATGTAGTCAGCCAGGCATTGTGTCCAAGAATGTACGACAGTGCGGGGGAGTGCCAGTAAAAATATGAATCTTTTTTTGTTTTCAGTCTTTCCTGATGAGGAAGTTCTACTTTAATAATCAAGAGGACGGCTTTTTCAAAAAGACCAAGAGAAAGGTTGTCCCTCCATCTCCGATGACAGGTGATCTGTTTGCGTGTCGCCAGTGTACCGACATTAACCACGCAATTCTATTTTATTAGGAAGTGGATCTTCAGTTGTTTTGTTTTTCTTCTTCAAGAGCCGCTATTATTTCACTCTTATGCACTCTATAAATAACTGCTCTGCTCCCTGGACACAGATCCCAGCATGCTGACTGACATGATGAAGGGAAACGTCACCAACGTGCTTCCCATGATCCTCATCGGAGGCTGGATCAACTGGACCTTTTCGGGATTTGTCACAAGTAATGCTCTCGACCCACTTCAAGCGAGCGGCGTTTGGAGCGCTGCGTAAACAGAAAGTTGACTCAGGCAGGATTATTTTTATTATTGGGAAACGCAATGTTGAGTTCTCTCCCTGCTTCTCTTTGCACAGCCAAGGTTCCCTTCCCGCTCACCCTGCGCTTTAAGCCCATGTTGCAGCAGGGGATAGAGCTGCTGTCGCTGGACGCCTCATGGTAAACACATAAAGCACTGTCAATGCACAAATACACAAAGACATCATTTGGAGCTTGATTGTTTCTGCATTTGCGTCTCAGGGTGAGTTCAGCGTCTTGGTATTTCCTCAACGTCTTCGGACTCCGCAGTATGTACTCCCTGATCCTGGGACAAGACAACGGTAACTTCACGCAGTTCACACATTCCATTCTCACATCGCACCACCGAGGTCGTGCTTGCAACCAAAATATGTCGTCGCGGATACTCTGAAAAGTTGTAACGTATTTAAAGACGCCAAGTCAGGCATTCAATTATGGCAGCGCACCAAGGCCGCATTAAAGACAGCGAATAACAGACAGGCAGCGTGACGATTGTCAAGTCGAGAGCTATTAACGTTCCAACTGACTGTACTGACTGTACTGACGACAGCCAAGAATAACCACTGAGGTTTGTACCATACAAAACAAATCCTGCTCATTTCTTCCAGTTGCTGGCGAGCTTTCACAGCTCATTAGCGAATGGAATAACAGACTGTGAATATTGTGAATTGCCAGGACAGGATGTGATCATGTGATCGTGTTGCTCAGGTTTTTTTGGACAACAAGTTTTTCCCAAAGGGAGGAGAAGTGTTTTCTGCTGAACTCCGATCATTTGGGAGTTAGTTTTAATTTTGCTTAACTTCATGTTGAGTGTGAAGAAATGCATTGAAAAGAAAATAACAAAACAAAAGAAGCAGCCAGCAGCCGTCTGGTACACTGTGAATTTAAATGCTGCAAATAAAACCCATTCTGTTTATTGTTCAGTCTCACACAGCAGTGGCGCAGCTTTGTCTGATTGTGAAAAACGATGCCGGGATCTCCTGCGGAATCTCTTGCTTCCCGCCTGTCGCTCAAAGCGATGCAAAAAGGCTTTGAAGCAGTTTGAGAGGACAGAATCCTCGCCCAGCTGGGAGTGTTGTCTGCACTGTGGGAGAGGTCTCCGCCCTTCCTGAGATCCATCCGTGGTCTTGACCTTCCAAGGGTTAAGTACGCTTAATGGACCGGGAGGCTGACTAATCTAGACCTGGTTCAGAGCACCAACTTAAAAATAAACGTCTTGAGTCCGAGACGTTCCTGGGACATTCCAGAACGGCGTTCCCTTGCACACAATTCCTGAAGAGCGGAGCAAGCGGGGCCCCGACAACCAATCTCAACGCTGAGCCACCGCAGTCTTCCCATAATGAAACCACGTTGCACTCAGACAGCTCTCTTGTCACCACCCGCAGGTGCGGATCAGTCAAGGATTATGCAAGAGCAGATGAGCGGAGCGGCCATGGCGATGCCTGCAGATACAAATAAAGCTTTCAAGGTACTTTCTGCAGTGGAGGCGTCCTCAGGCAGGTGCCTGAGACCAGCTCGTTCACTTCTGGGTTTGTTTCTCCTTCCCGTGCTCAGGCGGAGTGGGAGGCACTGGAGCTGACTGACCACCAGTGGGCGCTGGAGAACGTTGAGGAGGACCTCATGAGCAGAGAGCTGGACTTGGACGGCATGTTCACCAAGGAGCTGCCAAGCGGCATCTTCTGATGGCCCGGCCGCTTTGCTTTGGACCGGGAGCCTTGGATCTGAATCGTGATCATTGCAGGGATTTGGTTCTGGGTGAAATCCCTTCGTGTTATGCAAAGTTTACATTCACTAGTTTAAGATCCTTGTCTTCTCACACCTTTATCTTTATATTCCTGTTCATAAAATATTGAAAATGACTTCAGATGAGCTGTTTTGTTTTTTTTGTTGCTGCCTCTTCCATATTAGAAAGCATTGCTTTGTTGTTTCACAGACTCGGGGGTGCTGGGGATTGAAATGCATTATTGTTAGCTTCTGGTTTCTCACCATACTAAGATTAGATAAATACAATGTGAATTCTCTTGTTATCGTTTGTCACACAGCGACTCCACTTACTGTTTTTTTTTTAGTTTCTATTTTTTGTTGGCAGAATGGAATAAGATAGTTTAAAAGTTCCAAAATGTATTTATTAAATTATTTTAACACGTTTAAATCCTTCATTGAAGCATAGAACAGTGTTGTGTTACTGAGCTACTTGCATTAGTTATTAACGGATTAAGATTTCTTTACTTCTTGGCAGTAATTACTTGGTGTGATTTTTTTTTTTTAATTATTATTATTTTTTGTAATGTAACTCCCCTTGTGTTTTGTACAGCATAAAGTCTGTTTTGACTATACACCTCGTTTTCCGTTTATTGCAATGACACTCACCAGCGTCGTACAAACAAGAGTGCAATACATTTAGCGACCACAGTTCTGTGAGATTAAAGTAAAACAGAGACATCAAAGGACGGAATAAGATCACAGCACGCATCTGGCTCCGGGAAATAACGTCGAGATTAGCGATGGCAGCGTCTTTGCTGTCGCGCGTCAGCATCGACATAAGGAGCCCCGCAGTATTTCCTCCACCGCGCTGTCAACAGCTGGCTGGAATGGGAGCGCTCCGACGCTCGTGCAAGCGCGTCTTTTCCATCGGCTCGTTCACGATACCGGCACATTCGTTGCATGATGGCCGAGGGAGGCGGACCCGAGTCGGGCGGCGCGGCAGACTCGGAGCCGGTAGCCGCTCAAATGCCAACCCCCCTAACCGACAACCAAAAACAGACCATAGGGTCTCTTCTGAAGACAGCTTTACGAAAGGGGGACGAGTGGTAAGGACTGGAAGCGGCTTCAACTGCCTCGCTCTTGCCAGCTAGCGTTAGCACTGCGCTAGCTAGCCTGCCAGAAACAGGAAGTAGCAGCGAAGCTAAAGCTAACGAGCCAGTGGCACTGAACGCTGATATCGAACGATGCTGTGCTATCCAGATTTTGGCAGGCTAATGTTTCACTGGTTAGCAGGCTAGGTGCTATCGAGTCTGAGTTCACATTCTGTCATAAATAGTACCTTTTGTAAAAGTGTTAATACACAGTCCTATTCTTTAAACCCCCACAGAGACTTGCTTGTTTGATATTACTGCCTGGTTTTACGGCAGTTCGGAGACGTTTTTGGCTGCAACAATTAGCCGGCTGACAGAACAGGCCCTTGACTCAGACGTTAGCATTATTCACCTGATCAGTATGTTTGCCGTTAACTAGCGATGAGGAAACATACCCCTGTGTGGTAATCTTGTGTGACGCACTCACCAGCTTGTCCTGACCTGTCAGTTTGAGTTAGTTTCTTATGTGTCCCGCGAGTTGCCTTGTTGAACAATGTTGCAAGTCATCAAGAGCATCGTGGCCTGGGGCAGGGAGCAAGATGCATGAAAGAAACTTCGCATTGTCAATGAAACTGCAATGAATCAAATAACAGAACCATCTTGTCTGACGATTACTTTGAGACACCACTGGGAAACGCGTCATGTGAAGTGACTCAGTTGCTATTTACTGGTGGTTTCAAGTATGTTTTAGTTCAGATTGACTTGTGTTGCAGCTGAGATGTAGGAATTAGTACACAGTCTCATCAGGAGTCCCGTCAGATCCGGGTACGAAAAATGTGAATTTTAACCATTTAAATGATCTATTCTATGTCTGCAGACCAGCTAGGTGTTGTTCCTTGCTTGCAGCGGACTCCAGGGTGTCTAAACCTGCAGCCCATTGCCTTACATATGACGTGCAAGGTGATCAATCATGTATAGAGAGGTCTGATATGTCCGTTGTCATTCAAAATTGTTCTAGGTATCTTATAGACAGCCGGTGGTTCAAACAATGGAAGAAGTATGTTGGCTTCGACAGCTGGGACATGTACAATGTTGGAGAGCGAAGCCTTTTCCCAGGACCGGTGGATAACTCTGGGCTGTTCTCGGGTACGGTTGTCATCTTGACTTTTGACTCGTATGCTTTTGCATTTGAGGACAACGCACAGCTGAGATTAACAAGTGTTTTGAAATATTGAAGTAGCCACCTTTTTTTTTTTTTTTTTACTATTCAGATCAAGAGACTCAGACCCTGAAAGAGCACCTTATAGATGAGCTGGACTATGTTCTGGTACCTACCGACGCGTGGACCAAGCTTGTCCGTTGGTACGGCTGCCTTGATGGTCAGAGACCCATCGTGAGGAAGGTAAAAACCATTTCCGTTTGTCCGCGTCGCGGTCGGTGCCGTGTGCAGCGGCACTCTTTCACCCCCCCCCCTCTGTCTCCCAGGTTGTCGAACACGGCATGTTTGTCAAACACTGTAAAGTCGAGGTTTACTTGCTGGAGCTCAACCTGTGCGAGAACGACAACATGGACAACGTGGTCACTCGTCATTTCAGCAAAGCCGACACCATCGGTGAGACCCCCCGTCCAATCAGCAGGACTCTGAGGCCACCCGGAGAAGTTCTTCGAGGTTCACGATACCATCAGTGACTCCTCTCTCATCCTCTGTTTGCAGATACGATAGAGAAGGAGATGAGACGACTGTTCGATATTCCGGCGGAGAGGGAAACTCGGCTCTGGAACAAATACATGAGCAACACGTACGAGCAGCTGAACAAGCCGGACAGCAGCGTGCAGGATGCCGGACTCTTCCAGGGGCAGGTACTGCACACTCACAACCCGATGGTCTCTTCTTGACGTCTGGCGAGCAGCGCAAGACACGCTTGAAAATGAAAAAAAAACGAAACTTTTCATTTCACGACAAGTTGGGTCATTGAAAAAAAAAAAAAAAAAAAAGGTCTGAACCGATGTGAAGAGAGTTGGTCGGCGCTCGGCCTTCACCCAGAGTGAAGGTGGCACTCAGAACAACACCAGAGAGGGTTTCCTAGTTGGCGCCGTAGTGCAGTCTGCCTGGCGTAGCAGAGGATGAACTCAACTGCCGAGTTCACAGCCGCATTGATTTTGGTTTCATTTCACTCTTTCAGTCTTGGGTTGAACTAAGTTTCAGTTTGTGAAATTTTGGCCCGGCTCCGTGGTTACAGAGGACAGAAAGTCAGCCCCAGAACAGCACCGCCCCAGGCAGAAGAGCGTCCTGAGGACGTGCAGTCGGACGGCGGCAGGAAGAAAAATAAGTCAGTGGCGTGTAAGAAGAGAAAGAAAAGTGACAACGAGGCGGAGTCGATGCTTGACGTTGCGTGGCGGCACGAGAGCAGAGCTGTGAAAGGCCGAGGAAATGTTGGCAGGAAGTCTTGTAGGAAATCTGTTGGGACGCTTGGGAAGAGTTTTCTCAGTTAAACGAGTCGGTAAACACTGAGCAAACCGCTTGATGTCCGCCGCTGCTGCCGCTGTTTCCATTTGCATGCACAAACAGGCAGAGATGATGTTGTGTCCTCGCTCACCCCAGGTCACGTGTCCACATGGTTTCTCCAAATTGTTTTTTGCATTCCAAAAATGTTTTTGAAACTTTTATTTATTTATTTTTTAAAGCTGTTTACGTGGGTGAAAATGCTGTGTTGGTATGGTTGAGAGGCCCAGGAAAAGAATCCTTATGGCTGAGGTGTAGTGCAGTCCTAAGTCCAGTTTCTGTGTCAACATGAGCTTCAATAGAAAAAAAAAAAGGGGGTTTTCTTAAAGCCGCAGGAAACTTTTTTTCACAGTTCTTATGGTAAATGCACCAAGATCTTGAGCATCCATCCATCCATCCATCCATCCATCCATCCATTTAAAGACCTGCTCATCCCTGAAGTCAGGGTCTCGGGGGTCTGCTGGAGCCAATGCCAGCTGTCTTTGGGCGAAGGCAGGGTGACACCCTGGACAAGTCGCCAGTTCATCGCAGGGCCACGTAGAAACAAAGACACACACACACACACACACACACACACACACACAAACACACCCCTACGGACGATTTCGAGTTCCCAGTTCACCTCACATGCACTTTGGAGAGGGAGGAAGCTGGGTCACTCGGAGAGAACCCACGCAGACACAGGAAGAACCTGCAGACGCCGCACAGCAAGGCCCCAGAATGGAAACCACAACCTTCTCGCTGTGGGGCGGCGCCGCTAACCGCTGCACCACCGGGTCGTCTTGAGCGCTGCAGTCAATAATAGTTTCCTAAAGACTCTGAGATCAGTGGGATCATAGCAGAGTGCCACTGGGGAGGGTGTTAAGATAATACGTCCATTAGAGAACTGGTCTTGTTGGACTGTCATGGTCTTGTCTTTGCTTAAACTACAGTAGCAGGAAGAAATGCTTGGGCACCCTTAAAAGTTTAATTAATCCCAATTATTGTCACTGAATATTTGCCAGAATTGGTTTTGTCTTTGTGAAGGTTTGACTGCATCAGAGGCACACGGTCAAATTGAAATGATTTAGCTGTTCATTTGTAATAAGACAGAATAAGAAACTCAATTATTCCAGTTGCTTGTACTGTGGGATGTGTTGCATCAGGGCGGTGTCTCTGCTGAACCGTCCAGGTCTGAGCTGCACAGTTGAGTGCACGTGCAGCATGTGGGTAAATGTTGGTGACTGACTCGAGAGCAATTCTTTGTGCAATGCACCACTAATACAACAAGGTGGTCAAATAGCAAATGAATCCAGAGTGTGTGTGGTCGAGGTTGTGCCTCCTTGTGTGGGCTTATCAGTGAACAGAGGTGTCACGTTAAAAAGCCAACAATGTTACAGTTTGTTAAAGTTAAACTGAGGAGAAAGGAAACACTGTAATATACTGTTCTTTTAATTCTTTTGTTTCTTTCCTGCAGGTGCTCGTAATTGAGCAGAAGAGTGAGGATGGCACGTGGCCCAGACAGACCTCTCATCCAAAGTGAGTGATATTGATATTTGTGGGGATACTGATGCCAAGGTACTCAGGTGTGTGACACGCAGTCCCACGGGCTCCCAGTCACCGCTCTGCTGCTCCTCACCAGATCCAGTACAACGCCCTCCAGGAACTTCACTACCTCCCCAAAGCTCTCCTCCAACTCCACCACCAGTATTGTTCCGTACAGCCCCGGCTACATGCTGAACAACAGCAGCTCCAACAACAGGCAAGGCCTCTCGCTGGGTTGGGTGGGATGAGCGCTGGTGTGCAACGTCTTGGTTGAAACGAAACAACGGTGGAATTCATTTTCAAAATGAGACTCGGGAAGCTGACTCTGCCCCAAAGGGAAATGAGCTCAGGCTGCCATTCTAATGAATGCATTTGCTGTTGACTTTGTCAAGTGCGTTCATTTGTGTTTATGACGCTTGAGGTAACAGATATGCTTTGTACTTCCTGTACAAATACTTCAGCTCGTTTCCTAATTAGCATTTATGAACAGGCTACTGTTTTGATGGTATTTGCGTGTTGTTGTTTTTGTGAATGAAATGTAGACGCAGGCGTAAATAACAGACGTGTTCCGTCTGTTATTTTCTTTGACACACTGTTGTGAATAATTGAACAATTTGAGATCAGACCATGAGTCTGTAGGCATTCCCAGTGAAACCTGCCAACGGCACTAAGTGACAGCTTACTTAAAGTGGTGGGGGAAAAGATTTCGGACGCCTCGTGCATTAAGAATCAGTCCCCGAGTGCAGTTTATTTTAGTGCAGTCACCCACGTTGAACCACATGTTGCGTACGCACTGTCAGAACTGGACGTTTCAGCAAGATGATGTCACTCGGCAGCACATTCAGAGTACAAGAGTGAAAGTACTGCAAGAATGTAGTTCTTATTTAATCTTATTAACCTTTTTCAAATACACGCAAAAATGATCTTAACAAAGATGTAACGACAGCACTTGGGATTGAGTCATATTTTAACGATGTCCAAAAAAAAACTTTTTTCCCCACCGCCTTGTTTGCATTTGTCTCAGTCTGATTCATTCATACAATAGGAAGCTCTGTCTGAAATCATCAGCGGTGCAGGGCGTGATCCAACCGTTCCTGCTCTTCTCTCCCAACAGGTTGGGTGGTGGCAATTCCTACAGCTCCTCCTACAACTACAGGGACTCCCAGTCACAGCCCGGCCTGTGTGGGCTCAGTAACCTGGGCAACACGTGTTTCATGAACTCTGCCCTCCAGGTAACCGTGGAATAAATCAGCGACACCCCTCGGCACGTCTGTAGGACGCCGGCTTTAATGTCAAACGCTTCTTATTCCTCGTTCCCCAGTGCCTGAGCAATGCATCTCCTCTCACCGAGTACTTCCTCAACGACCAATATGAGGCTGAGATCAACCGGGAAAAT
>NW_027466100.1:3407500-3437500 GCF_046127955.1 Nelusetta ayraudi | reverse complement strand
GTCATGTGTCAACCTTGGCTCTGTTGCCGCACACACCACATTTTTAGAGAAGGGAAGACATTTGTGAGTTGTTCCAAAACGAGAAGTTCAAGAGTCAAGTTGCTCCAGAGTTATGAAATCTGCCAGGAAACATAGTGTACAGCCTTGAATGGCTGGTTGTGCTTGCTGAGACTGGTTTGAACCTGGAGCGGGCTAATCATCCAACTAAAGTTTGGCTTGACTCTGTTGAAGTGACACATGTATTTGTTTTTTTGTTTCATTTTTCTCAGAGACCTGAACATGTCTGAGTTTGTGTGTGACCCCAAGGCTGGGCCCTACGTTTATGACCTCATTGCTGTGTCCAACCACTATGGAGGAATGGGAGGAGGTCACTGTAAGTACCCTTTTTTTTTTTTTTTTTTTTGAGTTTGGCGTAGTGTTCCTGTTTTTTTTTTGTTTTGTTTTTGTTTTATCTGCCGTAGTTGAATCCACTCGCAGCTAACCATCTGAAATCACCTCTCACCACAGACACAGCATATGGCAAGAATAAAGTGGAGAAAAAGTGGTATTACTTTGACGACAGCAGCGTGTCCTCGGCCTCAGAAGACCAGATCGTGGTAAGACTCGTCGTGCTTAAATCTCCAGTGTGTAATATCTGGCTTGAAGCCTAATATTATATAAACCAGGAAGGTATCCAGGTTTGGGCGCGCAGGCCACAGTAGTTCACTGGCAAGCTCAGGAGAGGGAGGCAATTGAGTGCCTCAGGGGACAAGTGAATGATGCTGCAATCTAAAATGTAGCCACTTGATTTCACTGTTTTGCAAATATTACTGAACACTTAACCTTTAAAGAGGCGTCGTACCGCCGCTTCGCACGTCCCACATTTGCTCGGAAGTTTGCACTTTTTTAATTCAATCAACCGACCCTTTGCGCGTCAGTCGCCAAGAAACCTTTTTGGCCCTCTGTCCCAGTATCAGGTGTCCCACGTTTGTGTGGTTGTAACCCTATCACCCTTGCTCTGTGTTGCAGACTAAAGCAGCCTACGTGCTGTTCTATCAGCGCAGAGACGAGGAAGCCGCCTCCAAACCTCAGCCTTCGGCCTCGCTGGGAGGAGCCCCAGAAGCTGCCGACGACCACATGGACACTAACTGAGGGCGGGGGGGGAGGAGGAGGAGGAGGAGGAGGAGGAGAAGAAGAAGAAGAAGAAGAAGGAGGAGGAGGAGGAGGAGGAGGAGGAGGGAGGGAGGAAGGGGGCGTCCGGCGCCCGTAGCGTTTTTATGGACACGCACTGAAACACACGATGACGCTTGGGACACACACAATGCTACTGTAGTGACAGAGGATTTCATAGACCTGATATTATAAACACCATCTGTCCTCATACTTTATCTGATTTCAGTCTCATTTGTTGTCAACTAGAGCCAACAGAAGAGAGATTTGAGGGACTTCCTCCACTGCAGCTGGTGTCCTACCAGTAAACTAGAGTTAATTTACCAGTCGGGATCTTGTAAGGCTGTAAGTGATTATACGTCGACTCGCCGGTCGACCAGTTCAACATTATGTCAAATGATCTGATAATCAAATATTCCCTTTTTTTTCCTGAAAGCGTCCAAAAAAAAAAAAAAAAAGAGCCAAATCCTTCAGTTTCAACCAAAGCGTTTTATGGTGTTTATGATCAAATGTAATAACTGCTCAGTCAGGGCTTTCACGCCTGGCTATTCTGATATCTTCCTGTGCTGAGGGAAATGCAGACAATAATTGCGAATCAGGCAGACCAGCACGTGCCATGAGAGAAGTGAACCCTGTGACTTTAGTCCGCCGCCGCCGAGTGGATGTGCCACCAGGACTTGTGCACGCTGTGCCCCAGCTTGTCGGGTGCGTTTGCAATCTTCAATGCAGAAGGAATGTCTGCTCCCGGATCTTAAATATCTACATCTTGGCATCGGCTGTGGCAGAACCAGTTTTTTTTTTCTTTCAACAAACTCTTCAGTCAGCGCTCTTATTTTACTTCTTCCTTTGAGTCCTTCTGCAATGGGTTCTTCTGTCTTTTGGATGATTCTCCGACGGAAAGACTCGTCCCTGTAATCTTTTGGTTCCTTTTTTTTTTTCTTCTTGTGACGACATTGTTAAAGCGGCCTTTTTGATTCCTGCAACCTAAGTAAAAAGGAGGCACTTTGAAATATAAGTACATGATCTACCTACTTCTGGTGTATCCAGACATGGATTGTATGGTTTGGCCTTAACATCAAGGGTTGTGGAGTGACATACACTACCAGATCATTTTAATGTGTCTTACGCGCATCCTTGGATTGCTGCCTGATTGGACCCCAGAGCTTATCTACAATCACAGCTTCCCCTTGATACTCCTGTACATTCACGCAGCTCTGTATTGAAAAGGCTATGTTGTTGGAAATCTTTAAAGCACACTGAGTAAAATAAAAGGAACTAGTATAAAAAAAAGAAAAAAAAAAGAGTGGTGCTCAACCCATGGAAGTTGGACTCGCTCCTTGAATTAAGGAATATCTAATTGTACCTTCATGTGGGATCAGGAGCCATGCTATAGCCGCATTCTCAATAAACCAAAAGCATTTGGAGCCTCTGGTGTCTCAGCTGTTTAGCAAAAATGCTGCAAGCGTGTCTAACGGAAGCATTTTATCCTTACGCTGGCATGAAATGCATCTAGTGTGAGTGACTTGGCGTAAAAAGAAAAAGAAAACTGCTGGAATTTCATAAAACGGGACTGTTGGTACGCTGGAGATTACATCATATTCTGCACTTGGCTTTAGAGCAGCATGACGATAAGAAGCGTCTCCTTGTGCCCTTTGGACTAAGTACTGTTCTTTCCCCCCCCCTCATAAACCTTCAGACCACGAACCCAACCCGATGCACCCACTCGACTACAAAGACTACAAACACCTGGGACTGGTGATAGATGATAGCGAACTGAAAAATTGCAACAAACCTTGTCCCCCCCCCCCCTCGGTCCAGTCAGCAAATCAAACCAGACAGCAGCTGAAGAGATGTAAATAATCACAAATGAAAATAGATGTATAAATCCTTGTCCTCTTTATTTATCTTATTGCTGATATCTAAAGTATTTGTTTTTAAACTGAAATATTTGAATTCAAAGTACAATAAAGACTGGAAGCCTCAACAAGGTCGTCAGTTTGGAGTATTTACCCGCTTTAAGTGTACATTTACACCAAAGCTGTAATCTTCCACCACTGCTGGCTTAGTGGAGGTGGGACTCATGGGATGACCGTGCAGTAAACTGATATGTAGGGAAGATGACGCAAACTCAAAATAACATGGTATTCCTGTTTTGACAGGATGAATGACGTGTGTTGCAGGTAATTACTGGAACTGGCTGTTGATGCAAAGTTCTGCCTGTTGTGTGTATAAATATGTTTTGTTTTTTCATTTTCATTTTCAGATTCCATCAAAGTGCACAAAGTGTATGTTTGTCAAGTTTAGGACAAAAAGGGCGATGGACAATCTTTTTTCTTTTCTTTATAGCAAACAAGAATTCTTTATTGGTCCTCTGGTGCACGCGGCCACAGCTGTGCTTTACGTGAACGCAATAAAAGCCGACAACATTCAGCCCTTTTACAGTCCATCAGATACCCCCCCTCGCAACAAGCTTGGTTTCAGAGGGCGTCGTCACAAAGTAAAAGGACGGAATACGACCAATCACGTGCAAGCGAGCACAGGTGTTCTAAGCAGCGCTGAAATGAGCACCTAAGGTGCTAATGGGGAGGAAAAATGGGAGCGTGGGAGGTGATGAATTGAGGTTACACAATGGTGGAGAGCAGGTGCTGGTGAAAGCTGTCAGGTGGGACTTCAGTTTGCCTGACTGAGGAGCCGCTTGATGTCTCCCTCGATGTCGCTGGTGAGGAACTTCCTGCTGTAGCGCTTGAACGGGACGCCGTCGGGCCCAATGAGGAACTTCTCAAAGTTCCAGGCCACGTCGTTCCGGCAGACGGGGCTCCAGATGATGAGCTTGGGGTCGCTGACGAGTGAAGACGGATCATCGCTGGGGGTCGGGAGCTTCTCCCTGAGGAACAAGAACAGCGGGTGGGCATCCTTCCCGTTGACGTCCACCTTCTGCAGGAGCTGGAACTTGGGCTCAAAGCCATTTCCAGGCCGGACGTACTTCAAGGACAAGAGGATTTCATCGTTTTTGCAGTTCTCCTGCGCAAGTTAAAAAAAAAAATAGAAAAACACAGAGGCACATGAATGGAAATCTCTGGTCAAGAGTATTTGGGAAGCAAATAAATTCAAATGACTAAACTGGAACTCTAAAGCCTGAACAAACAGACGTCTGAGAGAGAAAATAAAGTGAAGCTGACCCTCCTTAAGAAACGGTCGAGAGCAAACTGACACTTTAAAGTGACTCTTTAATTTTAAGGTCACGGCAGTTTTTTTTTCCTTCTTCCTCCTTTGGTGAACTACAAATAGGTTTCTATCAATAAACTCCCAGACCAACGCCTTTTTGACCGAACAGGTTATGACGGTATTAACGGGATGTGCTGTGCACCAGGAAGAACCTTAAGAATGTTTGAGTTCCTGCTCACGGAAAGGTTATCGGAAACCATCGCCTCTGTAGCCAGTCAGCTTAGAACTGACGGTAAAGTTAATGAACAACGCGACGGCGGGGAGATAATAAAGAGTGTACGCTAAACATTAAATCAGGAAACAATGTACACATGGCGTGAAGGACTGGTTCCATTTCCCTTTTCCGTGTGTGTACGTGTGGTGTCGCTTAGAATAAACAACTTGTAGATGTTTTCCGAATGAATTCAAATTTAAAGAAACTCTGTCAAATGGTTTTACTTGTCAGTATTTAATAATATTTAATATTCACAGAACAAAGTCTCTCCAATCAGACAAATCTACCATAAACTTTAAGTTGACTTTACATATATTTAAAAATAAATAAATAAAAATAAAGCAAGGGTCGCAACAACACATAAGGAATCCAAATCCTAATTCAAAATGCAGTATAAAGCGAGAGGTGCCTACCTGATGGCCGAACTGGTTGCAGGGCACTCCCAGGATAACGAGCCCCTTGCCGGCGTAGCGCTGGTGGAGCTCGTTCATCTGGGAGTAATCCCTGGTGGTCGTACCTCAGAGAGACGCGACGTTCTCAATGAGGACCACCTTGCCCCGCAGGCAGGAGAAATCGAACGCTTCTCCCGTCAGCAGGTTTGCTGAGAGGTCGTAGAAATTAGTAGCCATATTTGCGCTGCCGACACCGCTGCCTGTCCGCTGCTCCCCTTCAAACTTCTTGAACGCCTCTTGGTCTCCTTGGTTTTCCTCAGTGACGCTCCAGAGACGCTCTCTCCATCTGTCAAGAGAATTCACACCCCGCACCCATCCCTTTGGGACGGCCTACGTCAAACGTCACCGGAAAGGCCCGTGGCCAAGCTTAAACACAGCATCGCAATACTTCAGTAATGCACTAATTAAAAAGTGGCAAAGCGTCATTCGTGGTGGTGACATTAAATTAAGATTTCCGATCGAAAGCCATGGCTGTTTATTTGTATAGCAAATTCTGTTCAGTGTTGATTTTATGAAGAAAATCAACTCATTTTTCTTCTTCTTACATCTATGCACATGTATGTTCAAATTCGTGTTGTTCTAACACTTCTAAATTTAGCCACATGAACCAAAGAGGTTGCGACCGGAAACAGTTCCCTTTTCACTCTACAACCATAGTCTAAGGTTATGCCTTCCCCCCTTCAAATCATTAAATACCACATACTTGAAAGACTTTCTGTGGATTATGAAAGGAAAACTCCACCCAACTACGGCTCAATTGTTTATGAAAACACGCAGTGGACGTGTGGACATGTGTGACGACAGTGGACGTGTAAGAGACCATCGGAAATATTTTGCCAGCACTGTGAACGCGACGGCCCGGCCAAATGTAATCGTAAATAAAAGTAGGAATATAAAAATAAAAAACAACAACAACAACATTTCATGAACATAAACGGTGAATGTACCGTCGTCCTAATTGATCATATTCGACTCGTCTGGGAGATTTATTTTACGCTACGACGTCCGAGGGCTAGTTTATGACAGTCCCTAACTCGTTGATGACGTCTATCACATTGGCGCGGAGATTTGTTATGCGTTTGGTTTTGCTGGGCGCTTCTCATACCACAGCGACATAACTGAAAGAACCGTACGTTTTTACTCTGTCAGCCAGATCTCTAATGTACTCCAACATTTTAACGTCGAAGCTGCATTAGAAATGATGTGTTGTTATCCTGCAATGAGTGTCTTGTTTGTGACATAAGCGCTTGGAAGCTGGTAGCTGAGGCGAATGTAACCATGCTAGCTTAACGTCAGAGTATGAAAAAGGGGCTGGTAACGCAAGCTAACACATACAAGTATTTTCTCATTTGACAGTGTGTGATAAAATGCTAAAGGTTTGAACCATATTGCTGTAGGTTACTTTGTATTTTCTGTTAGATGATGCGCAAAAAGAGAAGCCTCACTGCGGGTAAGGCGGAAGGAGCCTCTACAACCAGTAGTAAGTTTTATATTCAACTTGCTAACAGCTGGCTGAAATCCCGAGATAACTCAATTTTGATGTTGACCGTGAAATAACATTCATTCATAATGTGATGTTATTAAACATGTTATTATGTGGCAGGACAACAAGCATGTTAAAGCACCCATAAACACACATGAAAAGCTGAAATCTGAATTTCACGTAAACTTACGAAAACATGTTCTCAACATTGTCTGTATGTTTATTTTCTGAAATCATTGAGTCCCTCCTCAAGGTTGTTTTTCATTTTTCTATAGAGGCAAAGAGGGGTCGCAGCGCTGGACGGCAATCAAAAGAACCGGCTTTAGAAGAATCGAATAAAAGTGAATTTTTTGTTTTTCTAAAAGAGGCCGGTGTCACTTTGAGGAGCGATGGCACATCCAATGAAATAGGTGAACACACACTCACACACACACACACACACACACACACACACACTCCAGTTGTCCAAATCAAATTCATGTGTTATTTGTATATTGTGCGGTTCTTTTTTCCTCCCTTAAGCTGTCGACCAGGTAGTTTTTCAAAAAAGGATACGGCAGCAACTACAGAAAAGTCCCAGGTACCCTGGGGTAAGTGTGAGTGTATATATATGAAACATAAAACTATTACTGTATTTAAACTGAATTAACTTGTCATCCTTTCATATTTTAGATCTTAAAAGAATTTATCACAGGATTGGAATCTTACATTGAGAATCCGGAGCAGTTTCGGAACTGCCTCCTTCCATGCGTGCCGTCAGTGTCTGATGCCGGCTCAGCGTAAGTCTAGTGGAGGCAGTTAGAGCATCATATGCGGTGCTTGCCGTAACGGCTTTCCCTCTTTATTTGCAGTTGTGGCAGCTCCTTCCAGGAGAGTCTGTTGCGTATGCTGTTGGGCGTTGAGATGCTGCAGGTGGGAACGTGTGCGCAGAATTACTCCAGTATTTTGTCTCTCATGTGCTGAGCCGTATTCCTTCTCACTCAGACTTCCGTCATGAACGTCCTGCTCGAGAAACTCCCTGAATTCATGTTGGACAGGTAAGTCATTGTAGACGTTTGACTCAAATAAAGTCTTATTTAGATGTTGTTGTTGTTTTTGTTTTTGTTTTTTTTTAACATTTTGCTGACTCTCTCAGTGCTGGAGAAGGAGGTCTCAGTATCCCTCGCATCATCATAAACCAGTTTAAATGGCTTGACAGAGTTGTGGATCCCAAGGTAGTCATTTTAATGCCATGAGTATTAGTCGCAGTGCCAGAAATCTTCCTTCACAGATCTTCTCCTGTGTCCTGTGACTTACTGCAGGAGTTGGCCACGAAGCTCATGGAGCTGGTGTCGGTAGCACCAGTCGAAGTCCAGCGTGACATCATCACCAGTCTGCCTGAGATACTGGAAGACTCCCAGCACAATGACATAGCCAAAGAGCTCAAGTGTGTACACTCAGTGCCTTGTGAGGAGCGACGCTTTGCCTCGTTGACACTTGGTTTTAGGGATTTTCTCCCTTTGTCTTCTCTGCAGCTCCCTACTGCAGGAGAACACCCAGCTGACTGTGCCCATCCTGGATGCGCTGTCCAGTCTGAACCTCAGCTCCTCACTGCTGATAGAGGTAATTTGCGTCCACATGCACCCAGATTGCCACTTGTGTTTTCCTTCCAGTGGTCATTTCTCCTCTCCCACCGCTGCTCGCACCATCTTCTGTCTCAGGTCCGTGGAGCTGTCATGGCTACTCTGGCTGCTGTGCAGCTGGAGGACCTGCCTGTGGTGGTCAGGTTCATCCTGCACTCTGCCACATCTGCTGATGCGTATGAGGTCAGAATTGCATCTGATACAGTATGACAAAAAAACTTCAAGCAGTCTGGTCGTTTTGTGCTGATGGTTTCTTCACTTCTTTCTCTTTGTTTAGGTGGTGTGCAACCTGCGCAAGAAGCTGGACCTGGAGCAGTGTGTTGTCCCTCCCGTGCTGCAGGCATCCAAGAGTCACACCAAGAGCACTGGCCCAGTAAAGTGAGATGAAAATGTTTTAGAATCAGCACATTGAGCCAAGAAGTGCATCCCAGGAGATTGAGCTTCATAAAGGTGTTTTCAAAACAGCCCAGCCTCAAAACCAGCAGCCGGCAGCAGCCAGGACAGCGTCGCATTGATTTTAGACGGCATAAAATCCACCGTGAGATTCCAGAAAACCATATCTGAGGCTTGGCTGAAGGTGGGAAAGGGTGTCGACGCAGATGAAAATGCTGATGCCTCTAAATGTCTCCCATTTGTTTTGGCTGTGTTGTAAAATGCAACGTTACTTCTTTTTATAAGGCAATCGAGTCTGTGGATGAAATGGAAAACCATAAGGTGAGTGGAATCCCTCCAGGTTCCTGCAAAATATATCAGAAATTGAAAGCTCACATCCAGATGTTTCTTACTCAGTTTCTTTCTTAGCGTTTCTGATTTGTTCATATTGTAAAATGACCTTTAAATTTGTTTTAGTGTTTCAAGTGTTTATTAGCATCAGAATGAGCATTATTGCTTCCAAGAAGCTTCTCCTGCATCAACATGACCTCATATAATTATATTATATTGTTATTATTTGAAATATTTTAGTACATTTTAATCATTAATCATCAGATTTTTTTTGTCATTTTCACTTAAACTAAGATTTTCATCAACGCGCGAAGTTTCGTTGTGAACGAGCTAATGAAGGTGTCTGCGGCTCTCCTCAGGTAATGGATCTGCTGGTGCTGTTCATTCTCCACTCCACCAACGCCAACCACAGTCGACGGGGAGCTGAGAGGCTGCTGAAGGTGAAAGTGAGGACTGGACTGATGCAGGAGGCTCTGCTCCAGAGGACGTTCAGGGACTTTGCTCAGGTGCGTCTGTTAAGCATTCATCCTGTTTCAAATGCAACGACACGATGCACTTGGTGTTCATCACATACGGACGATGGTTGTGTGTTGTTTCAATGATGGCCTAATCAGTGATGTCTATCGCTCAGGTCATGCAAGGTTATTTCCCCTCCATCCTCGCCTTGGCTCAGAGTTTGCTGCGTTCCCCCGACCCCTGCGTGGTGCCTTTTGGAGGACACATGTACCACCACTCGTTCACCGCCTTTGACTCTTACTGCCAACAAGTGGGTTCAGCACTTCAATCAATCAATCAATTGAAACGGTATCTATATTGCGCTTTTCATGCATTATCAATGCCTCTCAAAGTGCTTCACAGAAAAATAAAAACACAAATGCAACCTGTAATAAAAACCTACCCACCCACCCCCGCAGCCACACACCTGGAATACACCCATGGCAGGGCAGACCATATATACCTCCCAGTGAGGAGGCCCCCCATGAGGAAGCACTGGAGCTATAAACATTAAAAAAAAAAAATGAATATATGAATAAATAAGCTAAAGCACTAAAAAATAAATAGATGAAATAAAATGAATTTAAACTAAATACATTTAAAAGAAACAATAGAAACACTGGGCCTGGATAGAAACATGACTTCAGCTATTGAAGTTCCCCTCTGCTTTCTGTCATCGTAGGAAGTGGTGGGTTCCTTGGTAACCCACGTGTGCTGCGGTGTGGGTGGGGAAGTGGACATGGCTCTGGAGCTGCTCTGTGGTCTGGTGTCTGAAAAGCCCTCAGAAATGGCTCTGTACGCCGTTTTTGTCAAGGTAAGGAGGCGACCATTGTGAAGTGGGCAGAAATCACTGGTTCATTTCACTTTCGGTCTCGGGAGTGGGGGGGGGGGCTGCAGGATGAAGAGGATCAGGGATGAACACACATCAGAGGGAGAACGCATGTTAGATGTTGTGGAGATAAAGCCGGGAAGTCCAGACTGAGGTGGTTTGGACTTGAACAGAGACAGAGAGACAGTGAATGTATTAGTCGAAGGATGCTGCTGTCTAGACAGAGGAAGAGCAAAGAGGAGATTTCTGGCTGGAGTGAAGGAGGATGTGAAGTTAGTTGGTGTGAGAGAAGAGGAATCAGGATGGTTAGACGGAGGTCAGTGATTGGCTGTAGACACCACTGAAGAAAACAATACAATTTCCATAATCATGTAAAGAGAATATCACTTTGTTTATATTTGTCTTTCCAGCTTTTCTAATAATAGTGCTGTAAATATAAAAATGATTAAAAACAAAACAAAAAACAATCAAAATCCTTCTGATCCGTCAGCTGCTAATCAAATGTTGGGCCTTTGTTACTACCAGCCACAGATCAGTGGGAAAATATTTTGCCGGGGTTCAAGAATAAGGCTACTGATGTATTCTGACAAGAGTTTTGGTGTTAAGTGAGTGCAATGTTTGGCAAAGGGAACCTTGGACTACATGGACAGCCTGACGGCGCAGCAGATCCGCAGACTCTTCCACCTGCTGAGCCAGCTGGCCTTCGGGCAGCAGCAGCAGGCCTCTCACATCCAGGTGCTCGCCGCTACAAAGGCATCCCAAAGCTCTCGACGTTTGAAAAATTGAATGGTCTGACCACCTGCTGCTCTCCCTAGGACGACATGCACATTGTGATCCGCAAACAGCTCTCCAGCACTGTGCCAAAGTACAAACGCATCGGCATCATCGGTGCCGTCATGATCGTAGGCAGCATGGGAGCGCTCAGGTACAGGCCGCTGGTCCACTGCGAGTTTGTGTTTTCATTTTGTGATGTTTCAACTTCCTCACCACCTTATTTGTCTCCTCCAGGTCTAAAGGGAAGGAGTCGGAGAAGACATCAATACCCGATGACACCTTCAGACAGGTGACACTCAAGTGTTTTTTCCTTTCTTTCTTTTTTTAAACTTTATTTTGCAGTTTTTCGTTGACAAACATCGAACTTACAAACATGGACATAGAAAGAGAGCATCCTCAACCCTCCACCCCCAAAGCTCTTCGACAGGAATGAGATTAATAAACAAACAGAGATAAATAAAAGAAGAAATAAAAAAAACAAATCCAATGCTTCATTGAAAGCGAAAAGTTTCTACAAATTCTATAAATGGACTCCAGGCCAAGCTGAAGTTTTTGCGGGCTTTACATATCTTGTATCTGAGAGTGTCTGTAACGGTAGGAAAGACCGTACATCCCTTAAACACTGCAGGGCTAAACTTGATTTCCAGTTAAAAAGGAAAAAGTCTGTGTGCGAGCAGGGAAGCATATACTAAAACATTTGTAAAGTGTTTTTTCTTTTGATTAAAATTTTACTTTTGGACCTTTGGATCTTCTGTTTGTTTTCAAGGGTTTCTCTTGTTTTTTTTTCTACCTAATAATGATAATAATAATAAAACTTTATTACAGCCACAAATGGTCCAGATAAAAGCACCCTACCTACTCACTGAAGTAGTTGTTTTCAGTCATCTAGATTAGGTGAAGCATGCAGACAAAAATAGATGGCGCAAAGACTTGAAGCTCAAATAGCAACTTTTATTTCAGAGCTTGTTTTCACTTCTAATTCGACTCTTTTTCCGGCAGCTAACCTTCACTAAACATCATCCTGCACAAGTAGTTCACCCTCCTACTGCAAACTAAACTGTAAAAAATAGTTGTGGTCTTTTTTGAGTTGGTATTCACCGGTCCGCTATTTCCCATCTTCTTGCAAGTGTTGTGTAAAACAAAATGTAAATAGTTTATTCTGCCACAAACAAGACATCCACGCTATGAGCAAAAGTTTGCTGCAGTCAGTGGGAGATGTTTTTGCAATACCCGCCGAGCCAACCCGCACTGTCCAGCCTGTTGAGATATGTGCTCACCAACAACCTGCACCCCGGCTGACCTGAGCCTGCTCTGCTGCACCATGCAGCGCCTGTGCGGATCTCTGATAAATGAGGAAGAGCAACCAGCACCACGCTGAAGCTGCTGTTGGAAAAGCCAACACCACAATGAAGCTGCTAAGGTGCCTCAGACGGAAGCTCTCTGTCTCTTGCCTCTTTGTTGCTGTGACAAGTGAGGGAGTTGAAGGCTTAACGGCGATGAGGAGGATTAAAAGGACCAGCATCATCATTGCGCTTCTCCCTCATTAAGTCCAGCCATACAGTATTGGCAGTATCAGTTACTGCTTTAGGAACATAAGGGGAAATCCAGTTGGATTCACTTTTGAAAAAAACCCGTTGGATGATGCTTTGTTTACTCTTTTATTTTTCAGACACAGAACTAAGTTTGATTATAATACAAAGCTTTGTTTTATTTTTTATTTTTTATTTTTTATTTTTTTAATTTGTTTTAGCAATTTTAAAGCGTTCAACTTCTGTAATGATGGCTGCATATTGCACACTTGATATTCATTCTCTAAAATCACATTCAGTTAAACATTCAGGGCAACAGCCGTCAAAGCCATCCCATAATGTGTTCAGCACATCCTGACTGATTTTCCTGTTCTTAGAACCTCCTAGTAGATTAATTCATGAAGCTGCTTACAATGGAGTTCAAGCAGAAGTGAGTCAGTGACCACAAACTTTTGAACGCTAGTGTATAAATGTTTTTTTTTTTTTTAATAACTGACTCAAACTTGTGTGACGCAGGTCCTGTGAGTCATGTTTTTTGTTTAATTGTTTGTTTCAAAGTGACACAGAGTGTCTGTGGTTATGACATTCGGTCTTCCTGGTCTTCTGTCTCTATGTGCCCGTGCAGATGAAAGCCCTGTTGGAGCTGCTGAAGTCCAGCAGCCAGAGCTCGCCTGAAGCTGCAGCTCTGTACTACGACGAACTGGCCAACCTGGTCATGTCCTCCACCCTGGACCCCCAGGTGCAGGTGCGTCTCACTCTCAACTTTAACATTTTGGCCTTTCACTCCAACATTTACCTGCCATGTGACTTTGCTGAGCTACAACTGTGTTCAACCTTTTCCCTTCTCCTTCTGTTGTCTCCCTGCCGTACACAGGAAACCATCGCAGACCTTGTGCTCAAGGACTTCGAGGACGACTTTGTGGTGGAAATCGAAACAAAAATAGAAGGGTCAGTGGGCGAAACCTGGCAGCGTGTGGAATATTTTATTTATTTTTTATTCTTTTGTCGAACCTGGTTGATTAAAAGCTTCCAATGTCGCTACTGCACCTCAGCAACTTTCCTCTCCCGGCCCGCCTGATGTACAACCTGGGTGACGGGGAGAATTGGGGCGCCATCGCCGTAAACCTGCTGCCCCTGCTGGCCAGCGAGGTGCAGCACAGGGGGGAGCAGCAGAGTCAACGCAGCAAGGCACACAGGCAGGTTTACTGCACCGTGCATTCAGCTGCTTCCACCATTGTGCTGATTCCCAACCGTGCTCACCGCCATGGTGCGTTTTATTTCACTTTCCACACAGGAGAGTCTCCCCTCTCTGCCTGTCCCCCTTTTTCCGCCTGCTGAGAGTCTGCGAGCAGAAGCAGAACCAGGGCGACCTGGAGGCCATCGACGGCCTCCTCGGTGAGGAAACGCGACTCCGCTCGGCCACTTTCTCAGTTGCGTTTCTCTGAACGGGTTTGTGACCTCGACCACAGGCTGCTCCCTGGTCCTGGCCGATTTCGACGTGGTGGAGAAAATGGAGAGTCTGTCCAAAGCCGAGAGGGACTTTGTTTGCACTCTGCTATTTCACACCATCAACTGGTTCAGAGAGGTCAGCAAGTTTTTACAATGTTGGGGTGACATTTTGTCCATTCTAAAGTTGGAGGTAGGGATGTTAACGATTAATCGATTAATTGTCATTAAAGAATTAAATTAAATTAAATTCAATTCAATTCAATTCAATTCAATTCAATTAGTTGCAATTAATTGAACATTTTCTATGTTTTTTTTTTTTTGGTAAATTGTGTGGCGTATACCTTTATACATACTACACACATTTTGCATTGTGAAATTTAGGTTCTTGCTGCTTATCAATTAATCTTTAATTGATCGATAAGGGCAATCAACTAACGATTAATGAATGAATCGATCATTTGCATCCATAGTTGGAGGTCAGTGACAAATTCCGTGTCTTCTTCTTTACATTTGCTGGCAGGTCGTCAACGCGTTCTGTAGCCAGAAAGAACTGGAGGTAAAGATGAGAGTGATGACTCGCCTGCAGAACATCACCTATGTGCAGACGCTGCTGGAGAAGGCTCTGGCAGGTGAGTCCACCCCACCGGGACCCTCGTCGACGTCTGCACAGTGTCGGCTCGGAGACAGTTTTTCTTTCTGGTGCTCTCCAGGGTCGCCAGGCTACGTTCCACCCGCGGCCAACTTTGACGGTGAAACCACAGACGGCGTGGCCCTCGGCTCGGCAGCACCGGCGAATAAGGCTAAGAAAGGTACCGAAGGTAAAAAAGTTTTCTTTCGCATTGGTTGTCGTGGAATTGCGTGAACGTCTCCCACTCCGCTCGTACAGACGGTGCCGGGAGGAAACGGAAGGCTGCTGGCAAGAGCTCCACACAGGGCAACAGCCAGCTGGACGAGTCGACCGAGGGGGACAAAACCCAGCTGGTAAATGTCAACAACTCCTCGACATAGTTGTCCTGTGAAAATATATGGATATATTTCAGCCGGAAATGTGAGCTTTTCTGTCTCCCGTAGGAGCAACCGGAGAAGGAGAAGGAGACGCGAGCGGGCGTCAGTCTGGTGTCCTACAGGCCGTTTTTCAGGGAGCTGGACGTGGAGGTGCTCAGTGTGCTGCAGTGTGGCCTGCTGTCCTGCACAACACTGGACTCAGAGATGCACACTAAAGTAAGCAGCAAACCTTCATGGGTCTATCTATGGGATCTATCTATCTATCTACATTATCTGTCTGTCTGTGTAGTTTCATTGTCAGTATTCAGTATTCAATGACAAGAAAAGACTCTCCTCTTGCTGAGTGCAGGCGCAGGAGGAGGTGCTGCTGGGTCCTGCTGAGCTGGTCTTCCTGCTCGATGACATGCTCCGCAAACTGGAGTTCAGCCTCACAGCCGGACCTGCCAAGAGAGCCCCTTTCCTCAAGGTAACCCCAAAAAAAGACTCATCAAACCCAGTCGAGGCCTCTAATGATGCAGTGAGTGACCTCTCTCGACCTCTCGTGCTTCCCTGCAGGCCAGGAGCGACAAGAGCGTCGGCTTCTCCCACCTGCAGCATAGGAGCCCCAACGACGTCGCCGCCTTGTGCGTCCAACTGCTGCCCGCCCTCTGCTCGCACATGGAGAACTGCCACAATCACTTCCAGGTGAACAACACCAGCAGCAGATTTGTTTGTTCCATAAACACGTTGGGTGGGCGTCACTGCTCAGAACTCTTTGTGAGCGTCGAGTAGGTTCACTGTGAATCACCTCAAAACTGACCCCCGTTTACTCTTGTCTAGACACTGCTGTCTGAAAACAACGGCGTCGTGGACGGTCCCGCCACGGACGTCCAGGACCACCAGCTGATGTCGTCCAGCTACCAGCTGCTGGTGCAGATCCTCAACGCCGCTTTCAGCTGGTGAGGGTGACGCACGCCGCTGGCTCGCGTGTCACAACATAAAGCCGAGAGCCCAGCTGTAAATTCTGAGCGCTGCGTCCACTGCCTGTGGATGCTGTTCTTTTTCTCTTCTTTCTTTTCCCCTTTTTCTTTTCCGCCATGTCATTTGTTTATGTGTGGCCGTGTGTTTGTCAGGTCTGGATTCAGTCAGCCAGCCCAGAGGAACTTACTGAAGAAGGCTCTTGGGGTTTTGGCCGGTAGGCTAAAAGAGGGAGGAGCTGATTTGACCCTGGAGCAGCTTGTAAAGTGAGCGATTATGTTGAGATAAGATTTAAAAAAAAAAATTCTACTCTTCTAGTGGCTGTGTAGCTCTAAATGCACATCTGCAAAAATGTTCTCACGCCACCTTTAAAGGTCCAGTGTGTAAAATTTGGCCTGATTGATCATTTTTATATTGGTAACACCTTAACATACATTACATAATACATTGCATTACATTAATAAAAATGTATACTCGCAGTACAATAGAAGTCATTTGGTTTGCCTGCCCTTACAGTGGTTCTCATATATATGTAAGAATATACATAGAGCAATCAGGACTTGTCCTAGTTAGCTGCCATTTTGCACCACCATTGTTTAATGAAGTCCATCTGACAGTGGCTTCAATATGAAACACGGTGTCAGGCGGGCTTCCTTAAGCACCGGGCCTCCTTAAAAAATGTCCACACTGGAGCTGGAAGGGCTGTGTTTGTGTGACGACACCACGGAATGTCCCTCTTGTGCGTTCAGACACAGCTTCGAGTACCTGCTCAACTTCCGCAACTCGGTGCCAAACCTCAGCACGGCCGTGCATCTCTCCCAACTCCTGTCCACCGTGGCGCTGAAGGGAGGCAACCGAGCCTCCTACAGGGAGCAGACTGGTCAGTGTCACACTTCTGCTACCCTCATCACTCCCTCAGCCCCGTAAACAGTTCCGCTGATTGGCTGATTCCTCTCCCTTTCAAGCATCCTTGGCCAAACTCTTCCTGTGCCAGGACTGGGTGACAGCAAGTGGAGAGAAAGAGCGAGGCAGCAAATTCAACGAGGCGCTACACAGTGTCCTGAGGTTTGTTATAAAAGCTCCTGTTGATTTTTGTCCGTATGGTTAGAAAACACTCAGCACAAGGGGGAAGTGTGCCCCCTCGTGTTTTAAAGGAGAAACGGCTCAGCGCATGACTCACTTAAGTAAATTCATTACAACCACAAGTAATCCAACTGTAGAATCCAAACTTCCTGTACTCAACCAACCACATCCTTTTAGAAGGGAGGGTTCACACTTTTGTTTGTGTTAATTCTTGAAGAGGCTGCATGACAATGCATGTTGGTGAACCACGTAGCACAATGAAAGGAAGCAGATCAGCCTGAACTCCTAAAGGTGCTTTCTCTTTATACAGGTCGCAACAAGAAGAAGCCACGCAGTGTTTTTACAGTGTTGGTACTATCTTAGAACAAAGACGAAGATATTTTGTGCAGTTTGTCTCACGTGGACGGAAATCTCTGTGCATCAGACATTAAGTTTAGTGACTGAATGAATCATAACACAATCATTTTAAATGCAGTAGGTATCAAAATGAAAACCTTGGTGGTGATAACGAGCATTTATCACCACGCGCGGTGTTGTCAAACTGTTGAACACGCTTCTAATGTGTTCATGTGTTTTAATATGTTCACGTCCAGGATCTACCTTGAGCACGCCGATGACGTTCTGAAAGCAGTGAAGGAAATAGTGGAGGAGGGAATCCCCGAACTCAGCGCATTAAAAGATGGGAGCTCCTCATCGTGGCCCACGCTCAATAAGTAAAACCCACTTTAACTCATCGTTGCACCTTGTACTCTGTTAAAAAGAGGCATGTGGGATTCTTGCTGTTTTTGCAGTTCATGTTTCGAGTACCTGGTGGTGTTGTATTGTGTCATCCGCTAGGCAGACATTCCTGGTCTACTATAAAGTGCTGATGGCAGAGCTGGAGCAGGCAGTCCGGAAGATTCCTGCGTGCAAGAGCAGTGACAGCGCCGAGGTGAGCCACCGGGGGCGTCCTCCTTGCAGCAACACGCTACGCGTTGCGGGACAAGTTTTCAATTATCTTTTATTTTATTTATTTCTCTGACAGTATTTAGGTAGTGAGACCATGGTGTGTATGTGTGTGTGTGTGTGTGTCCACTGATGTTTTTCCAGACTCAGAGCGAAAAGCTGCTGACGTGGGACATGGCTGTCAAAGATTTTCATCTCCTGGTCAAGCTCGTGAAGGTCAGTCTGTCAGTGGAACCACCTGCTTGCTCCTATTTCCTGTCTCCCACCGTGAATCAGTATTTTAAAATCTGATCACTGACTGACGCTGATGGTGCTTTTTCTTCTACCACACATCCTGACTGCTTGTCTTACGTCTGTCTTTACAGTTGTTTGATTCCAGACCAATTGTCAATGTGTGCTTAAAGGTAAGCACGTTGGAAATCTGACAGAGTTGACATTCCAAGCAAGCTGTTGTCCCTTTTTGCCAGTGTGTGTGTTTTTTCTTCATCTATAGTTTGGTCGCCTTTTCCTGGAGTCGTTCTTGAAACTGGGGATGCCGCTGCTGGACAGCAGCTTCAAAAGGCACAAGGTACCTTAACGGCCAATACCAGCAGATTTACTTATGCACTGCACTCTAATATTAACAAAATAACAAAAATTAAAATTCTCTTTCCAAATTTGACATCCACATTTTCAGTTAAACAATTTTCCTAGTTAGTAGAAACCGCGGTCAAACACATAGTCCATTCTAAATATTGTACCATATCCTCCTCTTTTTAAAAACTCAATTCAAACAGAAGACTTTTGATTTCCCAGTGGTTTTTCCCAGAATCTTCCCAACACTGCCAGTTTACTAAGCAATTAACTGATGAAAGGAAACGGCAGCATTCCATTGTTTTCAGATTGTGCTAATATTCTGAGACAACTTGTGTCATCTTCCCTTTGCTACATAACAAAAGGTTGATACACTTACTCAATATATTGAATAGAATAGAATGGCTACATTTATCCCACATTGGGGGAATTTACATAATGACAGAAGAAACAAATGTGTTAATAACAGCCAGATTTTTTTCATTGTCTTTTTCAGGAGGAAATCCAGAGCCTCCTAAAAACCTTCCAGCTGAGCACCCGGCAACTGCATCACATGTGTGGACACTCCAAGGTAACTCCACAGCGGGTCCCCCCATGTGCCTGGAGCAAGAGGACACATTTCCTAATCAGAGATGAAATATCATTGGAGTTAATGAGTGAACAATGGAGTAGATCTACAAGTGGCCTTTGTCGTTGTACGGCTTATTTCAGATTCTCCAGGACACAAGCCTGACCAATCACGTGCCGGCCTTGAAGAAGAGCTTGGAGCTGTTTGTGTACAGAGTGAAGGCCATGCTGACCCTCCACAACTGCCAGGAGGCATTTTGGATGGGAACCCTCAAAAATCGCACCCTGCAGGTCGAGCGTTACAGCATTTCAAGCCGGCTTCTTCTCCTCCCACATTAAAACATTTTACTCTAAAAGGTGCAATATGCGTTGCAGGGCGAAGAGATCTATTCTCAGCAGGAAGATCAGCAGGAGGATGAGGAGGAGGAGGATGATGATGATCAATCTAGGCAAAACCAGGAAGAATCGGAGGAGGAGCAGGAGGTGTCTGAGAATTATTCACTCCGCTGTTTGTTTCAGTTGCTTCTAATATTACATTTTCTGTTATTTCTATGCAGCATTAACTGTTAACTTAAAAGGTTTGATTTTTCTGTTTTTGAGAAGTGAGATAAAAAGTCTAATATGATTCACTACAGAATGAGTTTTCTTATATAAAAATGTTTATAGAGAAACACAAACAGTTGTGTGGAATAGTCACTTGCTTTTGCTGCTGATGGGATCATTGCAAATCAGTAATGCAGCAGTAATTGGAGGAGTAATCCAGATTAATCCAGTAATTTGAGGAGCTACATTAGTAATTATTGTGTAATATGAAAACCATCTGATGCAGTGTGTTCTTTTGAACGCTCTTGTACTACTGCAGGATAAAAAAAAAACTATTTTGACTGGTTTGCTTCATGTCAATCATGTGCTTTTCATCAGACGGAGATGGATTTGGAGGAGAGCAAGGTGAACGGAGAGGATGATGGAGATCAAAACGATTCAATGGACGATTCAGAGTAATTCCAGGACATTTTTAAGGTTGATTCTGATTCCACAAATATGTTGGAACTTTGTGTTAAATGACATTGGACTTGGTGTTTGTTGTGTTTTAATGAGTACAATGTTGTATGTGTAATAAATACCACTGCATGTTGCAGAGATGGGTGAAATTAAACATATATATGTAATATGGATTAACCTCGGGTCTTTATCTTATTATTAATCGTTAATTCTTATTGGACAGTACACTTTTACAGTGACGACAAATAAGCATTTCAAAATGACTACGTACTTCAGCCAAATGAAAAATATCCCTGCTGCCTGTATGAGAACATACTTTCACATCAATCTATGTTGAACAAAAAAAAAAAGCAAAATATAAAATATAGAACCTATTAAATAAATTATTATTCAAATGCTAACTATAAATTACTATTGCCAAAGGTAGTGTGTGTGTGTGTGTGTGTGTGTGTGTCAAATTCGGTAAACGGAATTCAGAGAAAGAATACAAAACAAGAAGATCGCGAAAATTGACGTACTTTGTCCTTATTTTGTCCCCGCTGCCTGCGCAGCCTCTCGGGGGAAACCATGTTGAAACAATAGGGGCATTTTACTATCAATGTTTTCTTTGACCAATGGAAATTACGTTTGTTTTTCGTATAAGAGCTTATGAAATGATAAGTACGTGTGTATGTAGACTTGACTTTTGTTGTTGTTTTTAAAGAAAATAATTTTCAGGCTAATTTGCGGAGGGGTCGTTTTAAAAGTGACACCAAGACGCCCCTCCTCCCAAGGCGGAAGTGGTCCAACCCGGAAGCATGTTCCTCTGTTTGGGGAACTACCGTAAACAAACTGGCTTTCCTGTCAACTGGAACCACTCTGTCCTCTGTCATCTCAGGTTATTGCGACAACCGAAATAAATACACTTCGTACCGCGGCGCAGTTTTGACTAGGCCGTGGTTTTTCTTTTTTTCTTCTTCTTCCTGTTGAACTTGTCGCCTCACTCTGTTGTCACCAGTGGCTCCCTCTCTTTCTCTCTGTGTGTGTGCGTGTGTGTGTGTGCGTGCGCGCATGTGTGTGAGCGTGCTAGCCGGTGGAAGGACGTTCACGACTGTCGGACCTGTGTGCAAAAAGAAAAAAATCCAAATACCAGCTGACCATCATGTCTGACGGGCTCCTGCTGCTCCTGCTGCTCGTCCTCCTGGTGTGCTTGCTGCTCACCATCGGGGGCTTCCTGCTGTACTCGGGGCTCCTCGCTGAGGTGGACGTGAAGACGGGACCACCTCCCATCCGAAATGTCACCATCGCTTATAAATTCAGAGAGGGAGCGTACAAGGACAGCGGCCCAGCTTTCACCGAGACCTGCAGCATCGGACCCAAGCTGAGCACCATCGCGCTCTTCTACGATGACCCCAAGCAGGTGAGAGCGCCACCTGGCCCCCCCCCCCACCTCCACCTTGCATTTGAACTTGACCCCCCCAACCCCCTCACCCGACCCCTCGATCCGCGACACAAGTACAAAATACAGTGAAGCGGCACTTTGTTTCAAGATAAGCTGTTCAAAGATATGCGCAGTTTCTCCTGGACAAAGGTCGCTAGGAGAAAGTCGATAGAAAGCCTTTAATTTGTGGTGTTGCATATTCTTTGTGGCAGCCCTATCTGGAAGGAGCTTAGTGTAGCCCACATGGTCCAAAAGTACACATTTATTTTACCTTTAAACGTGGAAGAACTCTCTGAAAGTAATAAACCAAATAAGCGCGAGATGCTTTTGCTTCACGTCCACACCGAGCTTGTTTGCTGGTGTACTTCGTCTTGCGGCCCATTTACAGCATCGTGTCTAATTGTAATTTAGCTGGGGTCGCCTCTAGGGGTTAAAACATGAAGCGGCCCTTTTGAGCCCTGAATGATGACACCAGTCAGCTGTTCAATGCCACGTTGCACTGTTGATGTTTCACTCTGTTCATGTGCGGTTCCACTGTGATTCACCCAACAGTCTGGTCAGAATGGAAAACTGAAAGGGCACATGATCACACGATGCACCCCCCCCCCCCTTTTTTTTTTTGCACAAGTAAGAGCAGAGAGCCGGGAAAGTAGATTTTTGACTTTTATTTTGAGGAGGGCTAACCGGCTGTGGCAAGACGGCCGGAGTTCTGCTGCGACAGGCAACAAGTCCCTCTTTGTCTTGATCATTCTAATCTAATATTTAGTATAAATGGGACATTCCTCGGCTCCACGCTGGTGTGTGTTGCCTGCTTTCACTGTGCGTGTCGTCCCGAGTCGGGTTTGTAGTCAACAAGAGATGTCTGCGGAACAGCTGCTTGTTAGGTGGGAATGTTTACTCGGTTCCCAGCTGATTTGTGAAGGGTACACATTCATATGGCCCGGAGCAGGATACATCTTTGTGGAAAGCAGTGTATTTATTTATTTATTTATTTATTTATTTATTACCTATTAATGTCTTGTTCTGTGACTTGACTATAGAGTTGACGGTGCGACATGCTTCTCTCTTTGATGTTGTGTCGGTTCGGCTGACAGTTATACCCTAAGGTTAAAAGAAAAGCCTACAGTATATAGGAGCGCTTGCTGGACTCATGCGTTGGAAGTTTGAGGTGCTCCTTGGATGGGGGAAAAAACAAAAAGAAGCAGAAAACAGGAGAAACTCAAAGGCACTGTCATTGAAAAGTTAAAAAGCCTTTATTGTAGCGGCTTGGTTGCATTCAAAGCCATTAAAAACTCTGACGCGTTTCGACAATCAACCCTTCCTCACTTAGTTAGATACTCTAAGTTTGTTGGGCTTGGTTGGCTCAAACACCTGGCAATTAGAAGGGCAACTAAAGGATTTTAGCAGCGTCACAACAAAGAGGGTGGAGGGGTCTGTTGTGGTAAAACAAATATAATGTTGGATAGGAACTAGTGTATCCACATATTCATGATTTCTCAGATGTTAATATTTAATATAATCAAGAAGAGAGCCTCCCCACCACCAATCTGGTCAACGTTGGACACTTGATTGACAAATACTGGCAGTTTCAAATTGTACTGGAATGGAAACGCTAAAAGTGGAAATATATTATTTTGGGAAGCTCGTTCAAGATTTGTAAATTTGACTCCTGTCTTCTTAAAGCTCCAATGTGTCACGTTTAAAACAATCTGTTAGCATGAACTGGAACAACAAATAAACATACGTGTTAGTTAAATGCTTTAAAAATAAGAATTTCTGTGTATGCAAAGGACAGCTGCATTCCACCACTACATCTCTACTCTTGGAGTTTTGCCATTTTACCGTGACACTGCAGCAGGTATGATGAAGATTTTGATACCAACTGGTGCGTAAGTAGTAAACACAGTCTGCTTCCTTGCTGTTAAAGGCTACTTAATGCATACTGGCCCTTTCATAAAAAAATAAAATAAAAAAATCTTTAATTGGTGAAAGTTGTGATGATGCAGATGCACCATTAACATGAAAACTATAAACCCACAATTTAAAAAGACCTAGCGTTTCTAAATTTGATTTATCTTTAAGCCTGTCAAGAAACATGTTTGCCACGAGAGCCAGTCCCCAGACAGACCAGCATGACATACAGTGGTGGGAAAAGCCTTCTGGACACCTCATGCATTTGTGATGTACTGTATTGCGCTAAGAGTCCGTTTTAAGTCTCCAAGTGCAGTTTATTTTGGAGCAGTCACCAACATTTACCCACATGCTGCATGTGTACTGTTACATTCAGCTGGGAAGTGGATGTTTCAGCGAGATGACGTTGCTTTGCAACACGTCAAGAGTACCAGAGTGCAAGAATTTAGTTCTGTTATTTTGTCATATTCAGAATAACCCACAAAAATCATTTGTTCGTGTGCCTCTGATGCAGTAATTGGCAGTAATTGGGGTTGAGTAAAACACAGTAGTAAGGGTGTCTTTTTTCCACGGCTATAATTTGAAAGCCACGAAGGTGTATATGTATTGTGTGCATTGTTTGACACAGAACAGGATTATTGAATGCTGAAAGGAGCTGCAGATGATAGTGCATTTGCAAGAAGAAAATTTTGTCAAACAAACGCCAGCAGAACTGAGTGGGCCGTGTTTATACCATTCGACACTTTTATCTATTCATCGTGGAGACAAAAGCTGAAACACTGATAGAAATATTCGCACCCCAAATGAAATGACAAATGTAATATATCTTCTAATACATTTTTTTTAAAAAGGTTTCTGTTATTTTTTTTTTTTGCGAGAAAACGGAGGAATGTTTTTATTGGCCGTTTTGCAGCTCCTGAGTCTAATCGTGCTTTAGTCCTCCTTTGTGCTGCTGTCTGGCAGAGCTCTGTGCTTGTCTGTGGGCTCGCCCCTCGCTGTTCCTCTGTAGCACTTTGCTCCTTTATGTAAATGCGCTCGGTGGAAACTCCAGCTGTGAGTCATCGTGGCAGGAAGATTTGGCAAGAAGTTTGCCGACGAGGTCTTCAAAGTTTTTTCTGCCGCGGCCGGTAGAGTCCGGAGCACAAGAGGGGTCCTTGTGGGGCGTCTGGGCGTCTCTGTGGGAGGGGGCAGACGTCTCGTAACGTCCTGACAAATGTGTCCCGAGGTTTGTTTCCGTTTAGTGTCATTCCTGTCTTGGTTTCCCACTTTAAGCACAAACCGTCTGCAGCTACTTGGAGGAAGGAAAAAAAAATGATGTCTCTTTGGAAAAATTCAACGTGTGTGTGTGCAATGAAAAATAGTCACAGGAGAATAAACTTAGAAATAATTCAAGCAGGCGTTCTGCTCCCAACAGTGGACAGTCAAATCCAATTCATCTGTACTTTCAGAAGATCCCTTACATGTAGCAATTAGGCAGGATAATGGTGAGCTCATCATGGCTCATGGTTTGCTCTTTTCAGTGTTGGTCTGCTGTAACTTTCAGTGCTTTGGCATTGATATCCACTTTATTAGGTTGGCAAAGCAAGTAGCAGATGCCTACTGACAAAGTGACTGCTTCAGGATTGGAGTTGTTGAACGTTCACAGGTGTTATCCAACAGACCTTGGTTTAAGCAGTGGTTATTTGAGATAACTGAGTGTTGACTTTCTGTGGCCTCCAACCAGTCTGCCTGTACTGACCTCTGACCCCTGACATCAACACAACTGTTTATCAATGGATTTTTTGTCTTTTGGGGTGTTATTCCCTCTCTCTCCATATATATATATATATACATATATATATATATATATATATATGTATATAAAAAAAACCTAGAGATGGTTGTGGTTGTGATGTTGTAAGAAATTCCCAGAGATCAGCAGTTGTGAAATACTCCACCTAAACCAGTTGTCTGACTGTCACCCAACACGAGCCAAAGTCGCCTCGGTCACCGTTCTGATGCTCACTTTGAACTTGAACAGCGAGTGGTGTTGCCCACATCTTCGGGCTTAAATGCACTGAGTTGCTGCAACGGGATTGACTGATTAGCCTCTGTACTTGCGCTAAGAAGCAATTAAACATTAGACCCAACAAAGAGGCCGGAGTGCAAAGCTGTGTTTCATAACAGTGATATGTTTGAGAAGTCTCGGTGAAGCAAGAGAATCTTGACCTGAATACTTCATCTGCGTATCCAGACTAAGCAGAGTTTAGTACTCCTGCTTCTCCGCTTTCACCTCACAATTTAGTGTGATTAGAAAATACTTTTATTATTGGTTTTACTAAAAAAAAAAAAATCACAATTCTTCAGTTTGAATAAACTAATAAAATAATAGATGCAATACAGCATTATTTTAGGTCCACTATTACCTTCGTTGATCTGCCACAGTGACTTTAAATTTTAAACTACCCCGTGCCGCGTAGTCTGTTTCACATGACGACCGCTAGATGGCAGTGTTATGATTGAAATGAGTGTGGGCGCATCCCCCTGACATCTGTGCTGTTTGTCTCTCATCACGTCGCACTGTGTTTTCCACCGTTAATTAATAACCCGCCATCAGTTAGTCAAACTTTAAGCCAAACTTCAAACGAGTGCACGAGCTCCAGACCCAGAACCATTTCAGAATGTTGGCGCTAAGAGATCTAGTTTCAATAAAAGAAAAAGCCAAACAAACAAAAAAAAATAAACACAACACCATTATGGTGGCCAGCATTTCTTTGATCTATCTTCAGCCTTTATGTCACATCTCCCATCATGCCTTGGGTGACATGAGATATTTCAGGTAAGTGAGTTCAGATGCTTTTCCTCCTCGCCGATGATTCCGTCCTGCACAACCCTGCTCACTCTTTCCACCGTTCTGTACAGAACAAGATGTTTTCTGTGGATAACTCATAAACGTGACTTGGAGCATTTCCTACATCCCATCTGGCAAAGAGCCCAAGACAAAACCTGGAGGGGGTTGGACCAACCTTCTGCGAATCGCATTCAAGCAGACCAATCAGATCTGTTCCTGCCAGGTAGCTCCATCAGCAGCGGCGTCTCCACCCTGTGGCAGGCGACGATGCGGAGCGCTGTTTAAGATTTTGCCAGGACAAAACAACAATAGCCACTTAGCGCTTTGTTTTTTTTTTTTTGCTCCTCATTTCATGGGGAAATGCCGTTCTGGTCTGAAAGAAATGCTGCTGTACGAGGCATCCGCGCTAATCTCTTTAGCGGCAGCAAGGCCTTTCACAGCCACATCCTGCATTTTTTCTTTTTCATCTTCAACGGCTTCTAAGGACAGCTTGCAGCCCCCCCCCCTCCACTTCCTGGTATCACTACAGCTGAAAGAAAGATCATTTGGTTATGGAGACAACCGTGAGTTGATAACCATCTGAAAATGTCGGAGGTCTGATGCTAACACTTGAGATGAGAAGTCCAGCTGATCCAGCTTCAGTGCGAGGTTAAACTGCTGCTGCTTTTTTGTGCAAAAAAGTAGCGGTTATCATGAGTTTCTGCAGTTCTCTGAGGAGGGGTCCTTTACGACGTTGTGCGTGTCTGATTACCGATTACATGTCTGTGAAGGTTCTCAGTCATTGTAGTCAATTGGACTGTTTTTTGATAACTTTCCAACCTACAGTATCTCCGTCTTCAACTTTTACTCTACCTTCAAGAATAAAGGTCCAGTGTGTAAAAATCATTCATGATATTATTTATGATATCAATTTATGATTTCGGCGACACGGTGGCCTCACAGCAAGAAGGTCGTGGGTTCGATTCCGGGCCTGGGACCTTTCTGCGTGGAGTTTGCATGTTCTCCCTGTGTCTGCGTGGGTTCTCTCCAGGTTCTCCGGCTTCCTCCCACACTCCAAAAACATGCACGTGAGCTCAATTGAACATTCTAAATTGTCCGTAGGTGTGTATGTGAGTGTGAATGGTTGTTTGTTTCTATGTGGCCCTGCGATGAACTGGCCACTTGTCCAGGGTGTCACCCTGCCTTCGCCCTAAGACAGCTGGGATAGGCTCCAGCAGACCCCCGTGACCCTGAGCTCGGGACTAAGCGGCTATGGAAAATGAATGAATGATGATGAATGAATTTATGATTTCATAGTGGTAAAAGCTTAACATACTGCCCATAAACTCATTGATAAAAGTGTTTGGAGTCGCAGTTCAATCAAAGTAATTTGGTTTTCCCACCCTCAGAACGCTTCTCATAAGAATACACATCGATCAAGGGTCTTGCTCCTTGTTAGCTGCCATCCTGCGCCGCCCGAAATACAAAAAGTGCTGTCGGGCCTTAAACATTTTACAAGCTGGACCTTTGCGGCTCCACTCAGAGACATTGCAGCCGGATGCCCAGTGTTTGCCCAGCGACACGTCGGTGCGGAGAGGCCGCCCGACTCGGGGGTGCAGACCTTGTCTCCGCAGCCAGCGAAGACGGTCCAGGCAAAGCCAATTAGCGCTAAACGGAGATGCTTGTCTGGACGCCTCTCGCCAGCGTCTGCCCATTCATGCATGCGTGTGTTTGCATGCGCGCCACGCATTGCCAGCGCTTACACAATACAGCAAAGGGCGGAGCGAATGAAGAGTTCAGTGGTTTTGGACGGCGGCGGGGCGGGAGAGGGGCTCAAGTCAACTGGACTGCCACTCACAACACCGGGGGGGGGTTACACTGTAACCTCAGCGAAACAACTCAAGGCAGACTTGCCTCAGGTGCCGCCCTGATTGGCCACAAGTGTTTTTATTGAAGAATGACAATGAGCTGAGGATGTAGGAGAGAGAGAGAGAGAGAGAGAGAAAACACAACCCTGCAGGGAATCTCCAGCGTGAAAAGACATTAGTATGAGATGAACTCCAAAAGGAATGATAATACGATGCTTAGCCGGAAGCAGCACAAGGCAACTTGAATGTATGCGCAGACTTTATTTAGCCGCAGTGTGATCTGTGCAGCTGCTTCTGACACTTTGCATCTCGGCGTCTCCCTCTGTTCACTCTCTGATCTCGTGAATCCCCTCTTTGTTTGGCTCCCGATGCGCACCGACTCTCCGCGCCGTGTGTGTGTGTGTGTGTGTGTGTGTGTGTGTGTGTGTGTGTGTGTGTGTGTGTGTGTGTGTGTGTGTGTGTGTGGGGGGGGGATGAAATGTCGCGTGTGGACGTGCGTGGGATTCGCAGTGAGAGATGCGCCGTTTGAGAGGCTCCCTGGAAAAAAAAAGTGGAGAGGAAGGGGGGGGGGGTCTAAATTGGTTGGAGCCCGTCTCACCTTGAGCGCTCAATTTATCAATCAGAATTTCAGATCAGAGCGCGCGGCACCGCCGCGCACCCTGTCAGATTTATTAGCATTTTACTGCCGCCCGTCTGCGGGTCGGCGGCAGCAACATGAAAGTGGGAGCTTCTGGCTACGAGCTGACGCTTTTAAATGTGGATATAAAATGTGAGATAAATACACTGAAGTCTGGTCCTGCAGGTCTGCAAGTCAATATTATGACAGATTGCGGATGCCTCGACTCCTCCTGTGTCAGATGTAGCGCTTTGTAGTCGTCCGTAGTATTCGTAGTGAGTGCAGGAAGTATTGGCAGCGGCGACTGCAGCCTAATCTTGAATGAGAATGGACTGCGGTCACCTCGAACCTGAGAAAACACAACACTACTGGTAATTCATCAGCTTCTAGGACTGTGGACTATGTAAACGCAGCTCAGTACACTCACTCAACACTTGTCTCATTAATCAAAGCCAAATGGTAACAATGGTAACAATATGATCCCCTCCCTGAAAACATTTCCTGCAAAAGCAATTTAAAAGAATATTTTTTCTTTCTTCTTCTTCTTTTTTTTTTTTTTTTAAAAATGGATGTAACAATATTTTCAACTTTCAAGATGTAAAATAACTCTTTTGCCATACGAAGTACTCCAGTGAAGTAAGCTTACTTATGTTAAAGAATGTTAAATTAAAGGACCAGCAAACAGAAAGTTAGCTGCCGGACTGGCAAAACTCCCCCCTTTTCTTGTTTCACTGCTTACTGATAATTGGCTTAATGCTCATTATTTTTTTCAAATTTTCAAATTCCTATTTAAATTTAAAAGACAAATTTAATTTCCAAACTCTAAAAAATACAGATCTTTTTATGTTTTGTGTGTTAAGAAATGCTTTAGAGAGGTGCAGAATAAATGTTTTTTTTCTGTTACAATAGTGCTCAAATAATTATGTTAAAACTAATTTATAATACAATAATGGCTAACAAACTGGACAACACTGGAAGCAATGTTGCTGTAGCATTACCAAAGTGTTTGAAGCTAAAAGATTACTGCTTTCTAATAACATACCAAAACAACAGTTCCAAAAATGTCTAAACAAAAACAGACCACAGAGGTACGATTGAGCATGTCCGGGGAAAACAAAAACAAAACAGCTGAAGTTTGTACAGTGGGAAAAATGTCACATGGATGTCACTTGGCCGCTTGGATTGTGAATGCCACAGTGACACCTACTGACCAGGAGGTATAAATGATGCCTTTTTTAAAAATTAGTTTAGTTCCACTTAAGGCCTCTGAGCAAAGTGCAATGACCCACTCATCCGGTCA